>NC_142777.1:9941580-10256074 GCF_988280905.1 Pimephales promelas
GTTGGTTTAAAACCATTGTTTTTGGAGCAATGATTATAGTTTGTATTTTAGTAGGCATTCCTTCACTTTTGTCTTGGATGCAAAAGAAAGCATTAGCGTTTACAAAAGTGTGCATTTCTGACTATGTTCAAATGTGGTTTAAATGATCGGATCACAAAACCTGTAATTTGCACTGACCACTTTTGATTCAATTGCCCAAGATGTATGTTGTCCTGTTTGCACATCTTAACAGCTCATGTATGCACATGAATCCAGGTGAGGTATAACCTCGGTATGATTGGCAGGTGTCATCCAAGCCTGTGAACCTATCAGTGTTTGCACTTCATTACGATTGGTCAGTGTCATCATCAGTGGTGGAATGTAACGAAGTACAAATACTTCGTTACTTTACTTAAGTACATTTTTCACGTATCTTTACTTTACTTAAGTACAATAAATAGTGCATACTTTTTACTTTTACATCGTTACATTTTGCAGCAATTATTATACTTTCTACTCCACTACATTTCTACAACTTCTGTTACATTTTCGTTACATTTTCTGATCAGTTTTTCCCCTGCCAAAACGTAATCTGACCGTCCGTTCGTTGCACGTTTGTCTCACCAGTGACGTTTGGTTGCCATAGATACAGTATATCAACCCGGTCACACTAAATGCGTCTCACACGCAGTGTGTTTATCATGCAACTCATACGCGAAAATTTGTTTTTACGTGCATAGGAAACACACCGTGTGTAATATATGTTTGGTTTGGTTAGGATTATGGCAAGCCAAGAGGTTCAGAATTACACCATAAATTAATCGCGTTTACTGCCAAACATAGTTATTAACATATTGTAAGGATAAGCATGATATTGCCTAATTGCAAGCTTGTTTCAGAAATGGTGACATTTTTTTTCCATCATTATTGAACATCATTATAGGAGTAGGCTATTAGGTTGAATGAGTTAGAATTAAATGTTTTATTAATCATTAGAAAATAGACATTAAGATAATAAATTGTTATGCAAGTACTTTTACTTTTAATACTTAAAGTACATTTAAAATAAAGTACTTTTTACTTTTTACTTAAGTATGGTTGTCATTGTGTTACTTCTACTTTTACTAAAGTAAATATTTATCTGGGTATTTGTACTTTTACTTAAGTACTGAGATTCAGTACTTCCTCCACCACTGGTCATCATAAGCCCCATCGGTGCCCATATTGGGAATATAAAAAGGGAAGTGTTTGGTTGCTTGGGACCTTTGTTACCGCCCCTTTGTTGGTATGTGGCATTACGATGGAGCGATATCGATTGGTGCGTGCTCATGTTTGTTTTGCACTGCAAGCCAATTTTCAGGTTATTCCCAGTTCTAAAAATGCTTTTTATGAGTTTTTATGAGCAATCTGTTTCTTGTTTGGCAGGTTTAACTGCACACCCAGGGGTTTCCTATGATTTTAAGTGGAGCCAAATGCACAATAAGTATTGTGACGTCTGCTTTTTTGGCTTTTTTTGGTTGCTTTGGTATATTTTAACTTGCATTTTTGCCTAGATCTCACCTAGGTCGATTTTGTTTTATTTTGGTATGTTTGTGTTGGAGTCAATGAGCATTGCACTGGCCTGAGTCGGTGTTAGCTGGGAGGCTACGTTTATGCAATCTGGCCCTTGCTTGCCATTTTGTTTCCTTAATTTGTCATTGAATTGATTTGATTGGCATGTGTTCCTTTTTGAGTGGATTAATTACTTAATTTCTTTTTGATTATTGTTAAAGTGTAATTGCTTTTGGGGTTTTAGCTACACCCTGAAGGTTGTACCAGGTAACTTGAGTTTCTTGTGTGTTAGTTTGTTTTTGTATTGTTTTTTGTGTAGAGTTACATTTTGTTAAATTAAGTGAGAGGGGTTGGCCATGGTTATCCTGTACGTGTGTGTGTGTACACACTTAACATTTTGCCTTGACAATGTGTGTTGAGCATTGACTGTAAAAAATATGGACAAAGCGTCTGTTACATCACCCATAGACTTTCTGAAGAACGGATTTGAGGCTGTTTGTTGGGCGGCGCCATACTGGAAAATCTTGGGAAATACAAAATACAAATGTTCAGAAAGGATACAGAGGTGGTATGATGTGTCAGATCATGGCTGAGACGTCAAATTCCACTCGGCCCTGCCTGTTATCAGCTGTCAATCAAAGTTAACTGCCCTTATTTGTCATACATTTTATTACATCTAAAATAAAATGTATCTACAGTTTAGATCTACATCTAAATACGATCTAAACTAACGAGTTAGAAAAAAAAATTCACCCCCCTCACAGTTGTCAGGTGCGCGGAATATATTGAAGATAACAGTAAAAGTCCATGGGACCAAACTGTAAAAACATGAATTTATGCTGTGAAAACGGACATTTTAAAGTCCCCGTGAAATCAAAATTGAACCTATTTACTTTGTTAGCGCATATTACTAGTCTTGTGGTGAACAATTAATCCATGCAAGTAAAAATATATTAAAAAAATGTTTTACCTTGGTAATCTTTAATCAAAATCTGATTAAATTCCGTTTCACTTCAAAATACGTCACAGCACTAGAGAAAAATCGTTTGCAACTTCCGGTTCACGGGGACTTTAACATGCGGTATATGGATATTTGCTCCCTTTTGTGACTGGCCTCTAGCGTATTTTCGATGTATTGCAGTTTTTCGCACTTCCGGGTAGGCTTCATTTTTCAGATTAGAATGTTGCCGCTTGGTATTGAGTGTGGGGTAGAATTCTAAGGGTCTCTGCTGGCCATCTCCCACTCTATTTCTTTTACTATTGTTCCATGGATTTGTCTGTTATTTGGTATTGTCTTTATGCAGTGATTGAGACCTTGTGTGAAGTATTTTATTGATTGACTTTATATAAATAATTTGTATGCTTGAGTAAAGTGATTTGTCTATATATTTTTGTCCCTGTCTCCATGCTCACCCTGCCATTGGCAACGAACCTGCTCCCTAGCATAGCGTTTTTTCCTGGGGCATTCCTAGCATTATTTCCTGGGGTATTCTGGGTGGCATAGTCAACTATAGGATTATGGTTTCCTTTGTTCCATCTCCTACCTGACCTCTCTTGCCACACATACATTTAAAAATATACGCATTAACATTATGCTAACTATCATCTTATGTTCCAGTCACTCAGGTTTGGAACATAATGAGGATGAGTATAAGAAATCATTACGGGAGAAATAATCCTTTAAATCCAGGTGTAAATGGGCTTTAACCAGCAAACCTCAGTGTAGATGGAGTGTCATGCTTCAGCTTAGTCTGTCTGTCTTTCATGGTCTCTCCAGCAGATGATGCTCTGTCTCTCCTTTTAAATGACAAGTAGAAGAATTAGCCTTTTAGAAAACTCACATTAGAGTCTGATCTTCCTCTTTATTACCTGCTCTGAGTCAAACCAATGTGGTAGAGTATCAAGGAAGAGAAAGATCACACTTTTTTGCCATTGCTTCAATATGGATAATGTGGATCAATTTGTAAAATGTCTACATAGAGTACCTTTTTAGCTAATGAGAAAGGTATACACAGCATCACTTGATTGGCATATGAAAGCTTTGCTTCCTTAATGAACCCAGACTTCAAAGTGTTCAGTGGAGTTTTCATTAAAAACTCTGATTTCCAGTAACCACTGTTGAGCTGGACAATGCAGTGCATCACTTTTACCACATTATTACCTCATAAAAGAGCACCAGAGACAGAACAAACTGTGAGATTCTTTGAAATGGTTTCATTTTTGAAGCACTGCGGATGGCAGAAATGAGGACCAATCACTCTAACAAAGAGCCATAGGGTCACATGAACAGAATAGAATTATAATTGGTGGACACATAAATAAACTGGCTGAGTTTAAGTGGCCATTATTTTGGTAGCTTTAAAAATATAATTTTTCTTCCTCTCTCTAATACTAAATATTCTGGTATGATAAGTGGTTACCATGGTTAATTTGAGCTAAAAGCATAGATAATTAAAACAGTGAAATAATTGAGAAAGGAGTGGTCTCAGGGTTTGATTGTGTATTCCACTGAGGACCAGATCTGAAGATCTCAGAGGAATTGTTCTTCTCTCAGTATGTAACAGCAACATGGGAGTTCATTATGTTACAACATTGCCTTTATTTGAAAGGGATAACAATGCTTCTCGATCAAGGGCGTAGGTTTGATTTTGAAATTGGTGGGGACGGGGACAACAATTTTATGGCTGGGTATCGATTCACATGTTCAATTTCGATTCGATTTCAATTTTCGATTTCGATTCTCAATTCCTGATTTGATTCTCGATTCGACTATAATGAATATAGATGTAATACATATCCTATATTTATAAAAAAAGAACAGTGGACATAAGTTTACTAGTGGTTAATCAATACAAAGAAATTAAGAGTCATAAAACCTGTAAAGAAAACTATTTTTATTTTAGGTACACTATACACTAAATGCATACAATGAATAGAAAGGATTTTGATGCAAGATGCAAAATTGATGCTGAAAATTGGATGAGTCAGAACAGTTGCACGCCTTGATCAAACTACATGATCAGGTTATTTTATGTTAAAGATAGATATAGATAAATAAATATATAAATATTTAGACATTTTTTATTACATCGATGGTCTTACCTAAATGTTTGTCATTTTTTTGTCAAGAGTTTATGCAACACATGGAAGCTTGATTTCAATCTTTGAATTAAATTGAAAAAAGTGGCACAAATAAATACACAAATAAAGAGACATTTTGGGGTAGTTTTTGGTATGTCAAAAACACTACAGATACTGAATAAAGTAATCCAATGTAAAATAACACTGGATAGTCTTTGTAGTCCAGACTGAATTAAATACATAGCCTATTAATTGTGATTGCTTAATTAATGCTATATTATGTTGTTATGACAACTGAATTAATGACAGACACAAATAGCTGCGTTCACTTTAAGAACCGTCTATGGCACGGATCCATTAGCTACTGTCTTATTATTGAGAATGAGGAGTCATGTGTCGATTTGGGCGGGGTCTGAGCCGGTCGGCCATGATGGTAGGAGACGCTATCGGTTACCAGGGGCAATGCCTTTAGAACCCATAGACGCGACTAAACATTCCAGAGCTCTTTAATTTTCGTGCATTTATTATTTTGGCAGGACAGAGATGGATCTAAGAATACGAGAGAAAAAAAGGAAGAAAGTAAAGCAATGCTAAAAGATAAGGCGAAAGAAAAGGGACCTAACAGGAACAAACTCACACAAAGTGCAAAACAGCTGTATTTGGAGAAGCAGCATATATTTGTTCTTTTGCACTAATAACAGTATTATTATTTTATTATTATTACTTATGTTGTCCATGAAACTTATGTTGTCCAAATAGCCTATATATTTCAGTTCTCAATAAATATTGTTAAGCCATATCAAGTTGTTTTAAATGTGTATTTCAATGAAATAAAAAAGTAATGAACAAGGCACTCAAACAATACTTATATGTTCGTTAAGGCACAGCAAACAGTTAAAATCGTATACTAAAGGCATCAGCAAACCCAGCAATCCGGCATCTCCTCGTCAGGTCAGACTCTCCCTTCTGTCGTCAGGTCAGACTCTCCCTTCTGTGTCCATTTCGGTAACCCCCAAAACTGTATTTCATTGTTCCTATGTTTTGCAAATGTATCGTGTGAGTTACTGGAAGAGTTCTTAACGCAGCAGTTACTTCCAGGCATGGTAAAACAGTGCAGTATTGCGAGAAACTCCTCTACTACCGAGCTAAAAACACATGTAAACAATACTGTTTTGCCGTGGGAATCCTACCAACATGGCGGAGAGGGGAGGGGTTCTGTAAAATGACGTCAACTCCTCATTCTCAATAGTACTGTCTGTCTGTCACATGCGTTTAATGCTAATTTAAGACAACCGACTGTCTTTACGAGGTTACTCACCAAGACCAGAGTTGTGACATAATTTTACGTGTTTTTAACTGTTAAAACGATATAATCCAGGGATAAAACTTTTGTTTCTGGTGAGCTGTTTGTGAGGCAGATTTAGGCTTACTGTATGTGCACGCGACATCTATGAGAGTGCGCGAGCACGGGATGGTTTAACATTGCTTGAATGTTTAAACTGGTAAAACTTAAAAAGACGTGAAAATGATAGACGTTAGTTCCGATCATACGTTACGATGCAACGCTGGCCCGACTGTGCAAGTGCGTGAGTGTGTATCGATACCTGCTGCACTCTATAGCACCGCGAGCCCTTAATATGGAAAAAAAAAATGAGAATCGATTTTGAATTGACCACATTTTAAAAAACGATTAATTGAAAAATCGATTTTTTTGCCTAGCCCTAATCAATTTATAAATATATTTTATGGTTTGATCGAAATTATTGCTAGGGATATATCAGTGTCACTGGATATTGGTAGGGACACGTCCCTAGCGTCCCTACTAAATTCTATGCCCCTGTTCTCGATCGATCGACAAATTTTTCTTGGGTGTTTAATATTGCTCAACAGAACTGCTCTGTGAAAGAGGTAAATAAATATGACTTTGGATCAATGTTGAACTGAATTAATATCAGTTACCTTGGAAACAGGAGCTTGTGATATGTTTAAGAGAAAATACATCTATATGGGGTAAAAGTTCAGTGGTTGCATTCACCTCACAGGAGTGCACACTTTGCACATTCACCTCACAGGAGTGCACACTTTTTAGATCCTTTATTTTACAAGGTAACATGATAGACAAGGTAACATAAGTAGATGGGAGGGGACAGGGACATGAACAGGCTGGATTTGAGCATTCCAAACAACAGCTTTTATAAAAAAATAATTGCATAAAATGCAGGGGATTAAAGTACACATTTTAGGGTTATACAACTGTCTTGATATCATAATGAAAAGAGAAAGTCTACACAAACGAAAGAAATTATTGAGAAATACTTAATATTTCGTTATTTGTTTATTTAAAAAAAAAAACACACACAACCCTTTACTGCTTATTACTTAAAAGTCATGTGGTGCAACTAACATGCAAAACCTTCCAGGGCAAGATCAAATCTGTCAAGTCTTCAAATGGTCTTCGTTTCCTGTTTACACTTCTAGGCTTCGTGGTCTATACGACCCCAACAATTGATTGAGTAATTGTACAAAAAATATACATTTTTAATCATACAAATAATATATAATTTTTTGTTTACTTCCCATCTATGCTGTTTTTTTTTGAGATATAAAGTACTTTTGTATCCATATACCACACAATTCCTTAACTACACCATTAGCTTTAGCATTAGCATATGAAATGTTATTTTTTTATGATACACTGCATTTGCTGTAGCCTAGTACTAGGCCTTAATTTCTGTGTAAAAAAAAAAATCAGATTTATGCCGGATTTTTTTTTTTTTTTTTTTTTGACTCATGAAGAAAATATATTTAGTTTTTTTCACATTTCCCATTCATTTCTATGTGGGGTCATATTGACCCTGAAGACCAGAAGTGCAAACATTTTTTTTTTTTTACATACCTTCAGAACAACCGAATCAACCCCAGTTTTTTTTGTGTGTGTGTGTGTGTGTGTGTAGATAATGTATGAAAAGGCACAAAATCTTATTCCACTGAGAAAAAGGGAACCTTTTTTTTTTGTTAAGTAAAAGTCATTTGGGGTCGTATAGACTACAGTGTCACATCATTTGACTTTTTTAATGACAAGTCAAGGTTGGCAAGGTTGTTCCAGGGTTTAAATGTCACATGGAGAGACTACAACAAAATGAAGTTCCTAAACGCAAGTTAGGGAGGAGTGAGCCTATCTAAAGTTTCAATCAACAACCAGAGTATATAAGCAGCCTCTTACCTCTCCCTAATATTAGTTGTTCCAGTATCCCTCCCAAACTCCACCTTCATCTTAGGTACCTTGCCCTTAAATTAACAGGTCCTACATTTAGCCACTGGGGAATATATCAGAGCTCGAGTTGAAGTTGCTTCATCGAGCCCCTCTCCAGTGGACAGCAAGCCAAATAAGTTTAACCTAATATCCCAGCCTGGTCTCATTGTTAATACGTAGCTATTTTACGTTTTTGCAAAGATAGAAAACGTACTTTTTAGTACGTTTGGATAGATGCTGAAACGTATAATATAGACGTATCTGCAACATTTAAACGTAACATTATTACGTTTTTACAGCTACAAAACGTAAACTATTTACGTATATTCTATATCATAAAGATATATGGATAATTTCCCTTTTTACTATTTTATAGATAAATGTAAGATCCCGTAACCCTAATCCCAAACCTAAACATACCCATTTTATACTTAATGTAAAAAAGGATAAAACGTAACAGACAGGTGTTGGGAAAGGGCAGTTTTATTAACAATATAGCATTAAAATATATTTTGAGACACCAATCCTACTCCTACCCCTAAACCTACCATAACAATTCCTTAAAACTACGTAAAAAACTACAATTATGAAGAAAAACATAACTAACAGACAAGTATCACAATAATTTATTTATTGCGAAAATGTCAAAACCGATACCAAAAGCCGTTCACATGATGAAGCGTTGCAGTCGCAGTCTTCTCTCTGGCAGTATTGTAATAGTTTTGTATGAAGTACAGAGCAGAAATTAAATTACTAATGAAAATGTTAATCCGGCTTGGTTCGCGCTTCTCCATTTCAAAATTCAAATGAACTAAACTAACCAACCGTCTACAGTCCTTCATGTCGCAAACTGTGACGAAGCAGGGAAGAGCCAATGAACGTTTGATATCGCTGCCGTAAAAGATGACGTATGGGCGCAATATTTGAATTTGAATTCATCACCAGCGCGGGGTTTGACTTTGACTTGTAACGTTACGGTCGCTGCTGAGAATGGAGATCTGGATAAGAGGCTGAAATCGCTGAATTAGGAGTTGTTTCTTGCAAACAACTATGGATTCTAAAGATTTGGATTACATCAAACTATTAAAATTGATGTCTTTTGTGAATTTTTGTTGTGTTTTATAGGAGAAAACGCTTTATGTGTCTCAAGGTAAATAAACTATTACAAAATGGTTGAACGAGTAACGTTAAAGAATGTATTTTTAAAGGTTTTATAGTGTATTGTTTAACACCATGCAGGCGAAACGAGCAAAATGTTAATATTTATGAGTATTATATCAATAATGCGACTGAAAACTTCATTAATAAGACAGTGGGATGCAATAGAGTCAAAACATAATGCTACGATATTAATATGCATAAATTGTGATACGTACAATGTGTACGTCGGTGGATTTGTTCATACGTAAATAAGTTACGTTTTTGTGCTGTCAATACGTAAATATTTTACGTTTTAGTACTGTAAATACGTCAGTATTATACGTTTCTGCGCATATAAAACGTAATTATATATACGTATGATAGAACGACACTTTACGTACACATACATACGTATTCTCATGAGATCACGTTGCATATCCTAAAGATTTTATGGGCAAACAAACTCTTTAAATGTAAATTATTAAGATAATGTCACATGTATTTCATGTATACTTTTACTTGAGGGTTACCTGACATTATTAAAGTCCAGCTAAAACTTTCTTGAAAAAGTTTTTTTTTTAAATAAATGAAACCAACATGAATACAAATATTAAATTTCTAAGAACTTGCACATAAACTAGATGTCCCCCCTCATGGACACTTTTTTCACGTCATGAGCATGTGCAACACACTTCAGTGCAGATCTGACAACACTCTAATTTTTTCTATTGAGTCATATTAATCTCTGATTGAAACATGTCAAATCTGACCAGACATGCAATAAAATACATTTTTAAATCTGGTTCATATCTTACAGGTCACATAATGCCACACTTTTTCTGCATTTGCAATACCATTGGAGAAATGAGGAATAAATTAGCCAACACTCCCAGCGGTGTCAAAGAAATGAAAATTTCATCTTTTCCTTTCTCTCTCAGTCTGACTCTCTGGCTTTGGAATAATGTCTATTGAGTTCCAGTGGCAGTAGAGGATGTGCTCTGTGCCAGATATCAAACCCTGGAATATGGTTGAGTTTGGCTATGGTGGCTTGTGAAGGAAAAATAAATATCAACAACTACAAGCCAGTAGCTTCATTGACGCAAGTGCATGAGATGTGAGGAGAAAGCAAAGAGGGGAACTGAGCTCAGCTCGGCACATTTTTCTTGATGACCTCAACCCGACAGCAGCATTTGCAGGAAGCAAAATACACATGGAGCAGACTGATAAATGGGTTTCCTGGTAATCTGCAGGTGTTTGATGAAGTAATGGCACATGTTTGTTTATCGAAATCGACTCAAAATTCAAAACCCGCACACAGATTTCTAATATTAGCATTGGGGAACTGTAAGGATTTGCATTTTAAGTGCATCACCAAATAAAACAAATGTAAAACTCCTCACCACAATGGGTAATTTTTGGGTCATGCCTAATAAGACGTAAGTTGCAGCAATGTCCTTGTTTCTTCTTCTCTAAAATGCACAAATCTCAGACTTTTGGATTGACGGTTATTGGATGGATCCCGTCGTTCTGATTCCCTTTGGGGCAAGACACTGGGGATTATATATTGAAAGAAAGAAAAAATATATAAAAAGTCAGACTTACAGAGTAAGATACCGATTAAACGAAAGACACCCAGGGGCCCACTCCCAAAAATGACTTATCTGCTTTTTGAACTGAGCTGTTTTTTCCCCTCTACTTACAGTCAACTTATGTCATTGCCCATTAATTCCAACCCCTTAGTCTCCCATGCGTCTGTCTGATCACTATTGCTAATGCACAATTTAAGAATGAGATATAACTTTATGTAGGGACTTCAAAGACACCCTCCTTTCCTCTCCCCAGAGAAGTCTGATACTAGCATTATAATTTCCTAATCCTAATAGTGTAGTATCCCTTCAACAATGGGCCTTGGATCTCCTTTGAAGTCTCAACCCAAACTCCAGGACAAGTGGACTTCCAGATATTAGAGCTAGCCAACCTTTCCATCCCCCTAAACACCATTGCTAACTCTTGAATTCCTCTGCTGATCCAACTGATCAAAAGGAAAGAAAAATCTAAAATGAGATCTTGTCAGGATATCTGTTGTTTCTCCTTGTCATGTCAGGCTTTTAAATGCAACCAAATCCGTTAGTAATCGGATTGACGGCTCAATCGGACTGGAAAGCTTTCATGTAAACACCTTTATCGATCGGACTGAGAGGGGTGGTTTATTCCTTTTCTAATCTAATGAGAGGACATCGGATTGAAAACCAAAACTGAAAGGACTGCCAATAACACCTAAAACTATTTATAGTATGAGGTTATTAATAGCACTATTTATATTCATAGAGTTATAGCCTACCATGAAGGCTAGAAAGCTTCAAAAGTTTTCTTTTGAACTAATTTATATGGGAAACAAATATTCTCAGATTATGTCATTTGTATGGAACTTTAGGCGCGTCCACTTCTGTGGAGATGACGAGTCAGCCTTGTCACCTTATCTCTGCTGCCGAAAACAGAGAAAACATTATCAATAAATTGTGAAAATGTTTAGACAATCTCCCATTAATACTGTAATTGTTATGTGCTGTGGCAGGATTTATGTGTGTGTTTGAGCGCTAATTAGGCTATGTATTGTATAGGCAATTAAAGGCTCATTATTATGATTTATGGCTTACTGATATAAACACTCGATTAGCTGTCTAATCGCTTAAATGAAAGACTACTAGTCGACTAGAAAAATCTTTAATCGAGGGCAGACCTACTACCTTTTCTTCCTTGAATCAGACTGTCAAGTGACATCCAGTCTGGCAACAATTTACAATTTGGAACACAAGAGAAAATGTATAGACACACTGTGTTCTGGATTCTCCTGAGCTGAATGAGCAACCTCCAGGCAATAAAACGTTCCCTTGAGTGTCTTTATTCTAGTGTTCAAGCAAGAATCAGAATATTTCAACAGAAGCATCAAGGGCAGTTGACAGCTTATTTTTAGCTAATGTAAGCTCGGAAGCTGCTTGCTGTTGATGGGAACTACCATTAACATCTCTGTTGGCTCTATCCATGTCATACAGAGTGGAAGAGCACTTGCTGAGATGGCTTCTTAATCATGCTGCGTGAAGGCCTAAACCTCCTAAGCATCAGGGCACAGCCCACCTGGCACACTGATGTAGTAATGACAGGCCATTTCACTACCAGTACTGATCTAATAATACACCACGCTTAGACTAAAGCAAGTTTGCCTGACCGTTGTCGGAAGTGTCACGACTAATCTCCAAAACAGCAATCCCCTTTTGCACCATGGTAATTGGCCAGTGGAAACACAAAACAAAACTCTCACCTCTTCACAACACTCAGTCCTTGCTCTTACACATATCTTGCCTGCAGAGGTGGTGGGCAGGGAATAATTGGCTAGGTTTCAGCTAGAGACGGGCGCTCACCCCAGAATCGCTCCCACAACGCAGGCCTGCTTTCTCTGATTCACCCATCAGAATGATGGTGAACTCTCATGCCTTTTCCCTCCCCGCTCAGTTCGCATCTCACTCTCCACCTGACTCATCCGTAGATATTTGCATGGCCGGATTGAAGTTGATATTTTTGTCTCGCTCCCATCTAAATCCTTGTTGTTCAAAATGAAGACTGTCTGCCATACAGTCTTCAATCTCAATAAAACAAGGAAATTATAATCAGTAGTATGGAGGAGATGGTAAATTATCTTGGAGGCGTCCGATTCATGATTATGCGGCAGATGTGCTGGCCCGAATTCCTTGTTTATTTGGTGCCTTTCTAAATCCAGCTTTCTCCTCCTTGGGTGGCATGGAGGCATGACATCATAGCCGTGCCGGTTAAATAAGGCTCGGCACAAATTAGGACCCTTACAGCCTAGTAATGAATCCCCAAGCAGATGAGTAATATATTGGCCTGTCTGTCATTTGGCAAATGGAGCTCTGTCTCTTTTCACTTTGGCTCAGAGACAAATAGCTGACAAATGAGACATATCCTCTGGCATAGTGCAGTTGGGATTGGGCAGCGGGATAGGGACACTGTCCGTACCTTGGACTGAACTACTGGCAACTGCACTATGGTCCAAACCGGTCCTTTCGGACTCATTTGACTGTAAGCGGAACCTGATCCTCTTAACAAGCCGAATCCTTTATCTTCTGGGGCCGCTACTGTTTCATTGAGGGTACAGGCTCATTCATGACTACTTAGTGTTTGTGTGGCTACTTAGTGCTTGTGTAATACGATTGATGAGTTCCTTTACCTCAGTCCCTGGATTACAGAGATCTTCTACAGGTTCATGAATCCTATTTCTGCTGAAGTCTTGTTTGGAGTTAATAGATTCCTAAACACCTGTCCAATATAGGTCACTTGGGTAGCATGCTGCAGTACCATGTGGCACGCTGATGCCTACCTGAACCCTCCATCTGGGCTCCTTGATGTCTACGTCCTCTTGGGACAGACTTAGATCACAGCTCCTGTCCTCTGTCACTACGGCAACAGCCGTGACAATTAGCATCCTCTTAATTACACAGCAGCCACTACGCATTGTGCCCACCACACAGTCTCAACCCACCCACACACAGCCAACTCACGTGGCTTGGATTACACACACGCTTATTGCTGGATATTTATCACTATCACTGGCAATGGGGTAGAGGGACCAGTATGAGTCACATCTGAGCATCTGGGGCTGAGGGAGCCAGAGGAGAAAGGCTCATTTGCAACTCTTCCGTTGAAAACAATGGTTGCTTACAGCTCCATCACTGTTCTGGAGTGTGGAAAGGCCTTAATTACAACACATGAGAGATGGCAGGAAAAAGTATGGGATGTTATAGTTTCCATTCTGTTTGGAAAACAGTTATAAAAAGAAAGGTGGATGACCATGATTTGATTTTCTTAGAAACAACAGCAAAGCAGGGTTATTCATAAACGAACATGTGTGAGCAGTGCTCTGATCTGGCGCCATCAGGGGTGGGTTGCCTTTAATATGTCACATCATTAGAGACCTATCTTCTGAGAGATGAAGTTTTTTCTTTTGGGATTTTTTTTTAAACTAAGTGCCCAGTCAAGCATTTTTAGTGAAGGGGAAAACTAAACATTATGTTTTTGAAATGACCATACTTATCCCCCACTCCCCCCAAGCACGTTAAGACGAACTGAAACTTGATTATATGAAATTATGAAATAAAATATATTCCAATAATTTAATTCTCTTCATCAGCCCATTACCATCTGCAGAGATAGTGAATAAAAGGTTCATTATCATACTCCATTGCCTAATATTTAGTTGCTCATGTGATATTTGCCTGCACAGAAAACTGATTTGTGCAGTCAACCACATTTACTCTGGGAGATCTGTTGTACTGTAAACAGTCTTCATTAATTTTTTATAGTCAGTCTTTTTTGAAGGAAAATATCCTTTAAGTCATATCATATTTATCAATTGTATTTGATTTTACTTATGGAAAAAATCCATCTAATTATAGTGCAAAAGAGAAAACAGAATTTATATATATTCATTTAACATATATTCACATTTAAAGGAGCACTTCACCCATTTCAACATTAATCTTTATTGAAAGTGGATCATATATGTAGTTGTAACGGTCACCAGGTGGAGTGCCCTTGAGAGTCACCAGAGGGCACTCCACACCAGATGTTCATGTTTCCCTCACAACTACATTTCCCAGAACTCACTGCCCGGACTCATCACTGATCACATTCACCTGTACCTCATTCACTGATTGCATTCACCTGTGTCTCATCCTGTTAGTGTGTCTATATATACCTTGTGTTCACGTTCAGTGTTTGCGAAGTCTTGTTTAAGTGTTTCACTGCAATTCTGAGCATTCTTATGGTTTTCTGGTCTCTTGGTTTTGGATATCTTGCCCTGTTCCCTGGATTACTCTCTTGCCTCTGGTCCCTGCCTGTTTTGTTTGTTTCTTTGTTTATCTGTTTTGGACTGCCTATCTGTGTATGACCCTTGCCTGTACATTGGATTACGCCTCTAGATTGCCCTCAAATAAAGCTGCGTTTGGATCTCATCTACAAGCCTCAGAGCAGTTCGTAACAGAAGACTTCGCCACACCGAGATCCAGCAACAACCGACCAACAAATGAATCCAGAAGCACAAATCCGGGAGTTTGCTGGTCAGATCGCGGCCTTGGCCCTGGATAGCCGTGATCTGTTCCAGTATACCTGGGGGTTTGTTCCTCTCGCTGCCTCCTGCTCTCTCGGTGATGAGGCTATTAAGCTGTGTTACCAGCTAGGGGCTAAGGAGGTCAACCCGAGGGAGCTCCCCAATCTCTCGGGTCTGAACTGGAGAGAGGCGGTCTCCGTTTGTGAAGAGAGTTTCATTCCAAAGCCTCATCACGTCTCAGCAGAGCTTCCAGAGCCTCGTCACGTCTCAGCAGAGCTTCCACAGCCCGCGCTCACCGTCAGCCCTGCCGAGCCCGCGCTCACCGTCAGCCCTGCCGAGCCCGCGCTCACCGTCAGCCCTGCCGAGCCCGCGCTCACCGTCAGCCCTGCCGAGCCCCCGCTCACCGTCAGCCCTGCCGAGCCCGCGCTCACCGTCAGCCCTGCCGAGCCCGCGCTCACCGTCAGCCCTGCCGAGCCCCCGCTCACCTTCCAGCCAGAGACCGTACAGCCAGAGACCGTCAAACCAGAGTCTCGTCCCGCCGAGACAGCCCAGCCAGAGTCTCGTCCCGCCGAGACAGCCCAGCCAGAGTCTCGTCCCGCCGAGACAGCCCAGCCAGAGTCTCGTCCCGCCGAGACAGCCCAGCCAGAGTCTCGTCCCGCCGAGACAGCTCAGCCAGAGTCTCGTCCCGCCGAGACAGCCCAGCCAGAGTCTCGTCCCGCCGAGACAGCCCAGCCAGAGTCTCGTCCCGCCGAGACAGCCCAGCCAGAGTCTCGTCCCGCCGAGACAGCCCAGCCAGAGTCTCGTCCCGCCGAGACAGCCCAGCCAGAGTCTCGTCCCGCCGAGACAGCCCAGCCAGAGTCTCGTCCCGCCGAGACAGCCCAGCCAGAGTCTCGTCCCGCCGAGACAGCCCAGCCAGAGTCTCGTCCCGCCGAGACAGCCCAGCCAGAGTCTCGTCCCGCCGAGACAGCCCAGCCAGAGTCTCGTCCCGCCGAGAAAGCCCAGCCAGAGTCTCGTCCCGCCGAGACAGCCCAGCCAGAGTCTCGTCCCGCCGAGACAGCCCAGCCAGAGTCTCGTCCCGCCGAGAAAGCCCAGCCAGAGTTCCATGTCAGCCCTGCCGAGTCTGAGCCTGTTCACGTCACTTCTGCCGAGCCAGAGACGCTCCACGTCACTTCTGCCGAGCCAGAGACGCTCCACGTCACTTCTGCCGAGCCAGAGACGCTCCACGTCACTTCTGCCAAGCCAGTGTCTACGGACAAGATGGCCGCCTCCAAGCCAGTGTCTACGGACAAGATGGCCGCCTCCATGCCAGTGTCTCCGGACAAGATGGCCGCCTCCAAGCCAGTGTCTACGGACAAGATGGCCGCCTCCAAGCCAGTGTCTCCGGACAAGATGGCCGACCCAGTGTCTCCGGACAAGATGGCCGACCCAGTGTCTCCGGACAAGATGGCCGACCCAGTGTCTCCGGACAAGATGGCCGACCCAGTGTCTCCGGACAAGATGGCCGACCCAGTGTCTCCGGACAAGATGGCCGATCCAGTGTCTGCCCCCGATCCAGTGTTTGTTTCTGTGTCTGTATCTGTCCTTGTGATCATTTCTGATGTAGTGTCTGTTCCTGAGCCGGTGTCTGGTCCTGAGAGGGCATCACCGCCGTGGCCGCCCGAGGGGTCTTCGCCGCCGTGGCCGCCCGAGGGGTCTTCGCCGCCGTGTCCGCCCGAGGGGTCTTCGCCGCCGTGGCCGCCCGAGGGGTCTTCGCCGCCGTGGCCGCCAGAGGGGTCTTCGCCGCCGTGGCCGCCCGAGGGGTCTTCACCGCCGTGGCCGCCCGAGGGGTCTCCACCGCTTTGGCCGCCCTCAAAGCCTGCTCCGCCCTGGCCGCCCGCACAGCCTGCTCCGCCCTGGCCGCCTGCACAGCCTGCTCCGCCCTGGCCACCTGCACATCTTGCTCCGCCCTGGCCGCCTGCACGGCCTGCTCCGCCCTGGCCGCCTGCACAGCCTGCTCCACCCTGGTCTTCCGTCCTAGTCTCCAGGCCCTATTCTGCTCCACAGGCCTAGCCCTCCATCCCTCCCCCGGATCCGCCTCCGCTCCACCTCCCTCCTGAACTGTTTTTGGAGCGTCTGGAAGCCGCTCTTTGGGGGGGGGCTATGTAACGGTCACCAGGTGGAGTGCCCTTGAGAGTCACCAGAGGGCACTCCACACCAGATGTTCATGTTTCCCTCACAACTACATTTCCCAGAACTCACTGCCCGGACTCATCACTGATCACATTCACCTGTACCTCATTCACTGATTGCATTCACCTGTGTCTCATCCTGTTAGTGTGTCTATATATACCTTGTGTTCACGTTCAGTGTTTGCGAAGTCTTGTTTAAGTGTTTCACTGCAATTCTGAGCATTCTTATGGTTTTCTGGTCTCTTGGTTTTGGATATCTTGCCCTGTTCCCTGGATTACTCTCTTGCCTCTGGTCCCTGCCTGTTTTGTTTGTTTCTTTGTTTATCTGTTTTGGACTGCCTATCTGTGTATGACCCTTGCCTGTACATTGGATTACGCCTCTAGATTGCCCTCAAATAAAGCTGCGTTTGGATCTCATCTACAAGCCTCAGAGCAGTTCGTAACAGTAGTAAAAATGTAAACAGATTTTTGAATTTGGTGCCCTCTTGACCAAGAAAAGACAGAAAATAACTAAAGGGCACATTTGTATGTAAGACAACAACTCCCACAATGCACCTAATAAGGATTTATTTGCACAGCTCCGCAAAGCCACTCCCACTAATCCAGAACTAATAAGGAGCTAAAGTTTGTAGTCTCTACACTTTTCAATGAAATGTGACTTCCTACTTATTAAGGCGCAAAATTGCGATTTTTACGTCAAAATAAGCAGGAAGTAAAACACTTAAATCCTTATTTCTCCCATTTCAGGAGAAAATAAGGGAATAAACCATGACCATTCAAAACTATGACTGGGTTTCTATACAAAGCTTAATGCAAATAGGTGAAGTGTCCCTTTAACAAAACACATGGAAACTGCTCTAGCTTAAGCAGGTCAATTATTGACATTTGTGACTATGATTGGATTATTTGAAATACATTATTAGTGTACTGTTCATATCTTGAGGTGTTAAATTATTCATATTTTTCATCAACATGACATTTTTATTAAATGTACTTTTTTATTTACTTTTAAATTGATTTAATGACATTTTGAAGAAATAACAACACATGTGATAAATGCTGCAAAGCTGAAAACGAATTGCACAAATGTAAATCTAGGCCCATACTAATGGAAGCTTTCTCATTGTGTCTGTGTGTATAATAATAATAAATTACCCTAGAGTGTGACACTGGAGGATCAGTGGCCAAGACACTGCTGTCATTTGCATTCCTGCAATGGGATTCATCTTTAAAATAATTAATACTGGGTGAAAGATCACTATCTATAGACTTTTCAATTATTCCATTTAAAATGTATCCCATTCATTAAAATGGATAATTAGTGAAGAGTAATTCCTGTTGTGCAGCACATACTGTATATACAGTATATATATACAACGCGTTCTCATCCCAAAGCGCCATATAGGACGCTTTTGCAAAAGCGTAAATATCCAACGCACATGGCACCCTTTAACGTCTAATGAGACGCTTCGGTTAATGGTTAAGTTTAGGTATGGTGTAGGGTAAGGGTTAGACCACTAGGGGGCGCCTTCTGCCCAAATATATCTGCGTCTCATTTCACGTTAAAGGGTGCCATGTGCGTTGGATATTTACGCTTTTGCAAAAGCGTCTTATATGGCGCTTTGGGATGAGAACGGGCTCATATATATATATATATATATATATATATATATATATATATATATATATATATATATATATACTGTATATATATGAAGAGTTCAGATGCAAAAGCCTCTAAATGCCATTTGAAATTTTCTTCTTTAATGATGATTTTTATCAAATTTGTATATTTAAGTTCAGTGATTTCACTTAAATGGCAATGATAATTACCTATTAATTGTTATTTAAGTGAAATTACTGAACTTAAATATACAAGTTTGATAAAAATCATCATTAAAGAAGAAAATTTCAAATGGCATTTAGAGGCTTTTACATCTGAACTCTTCATATATATACTGTATATGAGGAGTTATTTTCCAAAACGCTATAAATCCATTTTAATAGTTTTCAGGAAAACTACAATTTTTACCTAGGCCCACACATTTTGTGAATATTCAAATTATCCTGTTGAGAGGTTTTATTGGTTCAGTCTGAACATGTTGAACAATGATTATTAAATCAAACAACATATTGTTAATGATAAATTAAAAGTTTTTTTTTTTCAAAATGCTATAAATCCATCCATTTTCTTTTTGCAAAAATGTATGGTTTGTCTTTAAAGCTACAATACCTAAGATTTTATGCGCTAGAGGTCGCTACATTCAAAACAACAACAACGGCTTTGCTTGATGACGACGTGGAGGAACGCGGAATGATGGGAACATGGATGAGGTAAAGTTCGATTTCTATAAATGTTGCGTTTATCGACATGTTTGTTTTTCATTAAACTGAAATAACCGCAAGAAAATAAGGTTTAAAAGTAAATTAGTTATCACAGATGTTACTGTAAGAGTCACTGGACGAAGCTATGGTGGAGTGGTTTTGAAGGGGCATTCCAGGTTTCTTGCAAGGAGTTGACGTGGCTGGTCCTCCTTTTTGGTAACTTTATAAAAATAAAAAAATCTATTTAATGTACATTTGACACATCTTTTCATGTCGTGTAAGTATCCAACCACAGCTACAGTTTCACAAAATTAATGTTAACGTGGTCGCACACCGGACGAGAAGCTCAGCGCCGCGTTGCACCACAACTTTTAAAATTCGAACACATTATTCTCTATAAGTGTACACATACTGTCCGCGGCGCCCAGCGACGGCTCAGGACCGTGTTCAAAATCCTGCTGCGCCACAGAGCGCCATTTACATAGTTTTATATAAAGTTTTTATTATTTTTGTCTCAAATCATTGTTAATGGATCCTGACTTCGCCCTATGCTGCAATATGCATTTAGTTTTGCATTAATTTACAGAAATTACTGATGTTATTAATTAGATTTTTCATGTGAGATTCTCAATTCATTCAGTTAACGGATGCTCTGAGGTAAAGTTTTCAGAATGCAGACTCAGCAACGATTGTATTTAATTGTAAAGTACAATCATACCATAGAACAGACATTATCTTCCTTTCATGTCATTAAACATAACAATATTGCTGGCCATACACTGATGAGAAAGTGCGCGTGTGCGATACCTGGAGTTGTAACAGGATTTGGTTGACCCGTTCGTTGACGTTTGCGTTTATGAGACTTGTCTTTGTCGACAGAACCAGGTGCAATCGCTAAAGAATAATTGTGCTCCATTCCATAACAAATGCGCGAAACAAGCTGACGTTTGTTGCTTGATAGACGCTAACGCACAACTACACATTCCACATTCAGTCCAGAACTACACGCAGTACGAGCGGAAACCGAGGTAATGCGGATATGATGTGATTGACTGGTGACTCCCAGCTCACCCCTGCTCACACGCCCGTTTCCTTGGTTAAAATCTCAATTTTCTCGCGATTTAAACATTGTTTGAAACATCTGGAATATTGTAAGTTATCATTTTAACTAAATATATAACACTGGCCTTGTGATTTTGGGATATTTTAATGCAAAAATCTTAAATTTAGTAACACAACCCAAAAAAAGTAATGATAGTAATGTTATGTAAAGTTATTTAGTAATAGCCTACATTCAGAGTCATTTTTAGTAAAGTGTTAAACCTGTAACAAATAGTACCTATTTCTACATATGCATGAAAAAAAAATTTTCCCGGTCAACCGTTCCCGGTTACCGATGTCACAATTCCGCTCCGCCGGGGAAAGCTTCTTGGAGCAGAAGGCACATGGAAGGAGTTTAGGTGGCTCACCCTGCCGCTGAGATAACACTGCTTCCACTCCAGTGGAAGAGGCA
This sequence comes from Pimephales promelas, assembly GCF_988280905.1. Classification (NCBI taxonomy): domain Eukaryota; kingdom Metazoa; phylum Chordata; class Actinopteri; order Cypriniformes; family Leuciscidae; genus Pimephales; species Pimephales promelas. The sequence continues at coordinate 9,962,712 of NC_142777.1, forward strand.
TACACCTCTACTACGAACGGAAGGTCCGGGTTGGGATGGATGAGAATGGGAGCAGTTATGAAGGTCTCCTTTAAGCGCTGGAAGGCCTGGATAGTGGCGGACGACAAGGAGAGAGACTTGGGCCGGCCTTTGAGAGCTGAGGTTAGGGTTAGGGCTAGGGAGCTGAGGGGAGCACTGATCAAACTGTAATTACATATGAATCTTCGACCTGAATGACATGTTGATGATGTTCAGACATGGAAGACGAATAGATGAGTATATCATCAATGTAGACAACTACAAAGCGATTGAGGAATTCTCGTAGGACTTCGTTAATATACCCTTGAAAGACGGCAGGAGCATTGGACAATCCGAAAGGCACAACCTGATACTCGTAGTGGCCTGCGGGGGTCACAAAAGTAGTTTTCTACTCGTCACCACGCCGGATTCGGTTCAAGTTATTGGGACTCCTAAGGTCCAGTTTGGAGAATATGCGTGCTCCCCTCACCTGCTCCAGGGCGGCAGGGACCAGAGGAAGGGGATAACTGAATTTGTCGGTCTGTGAATTGAGATGAAGGTAATCGATGCATGGCCGCAAGCCTCTGTCCTTCTTGGCCACAAAAAAGAAACTCGAAGCGGCAGGGGAGGTAAATAGTAGGATGAAATGTTGGCTTTCTGTTCGGGGATGCACAGAGGGTAAATACGACCTTTGCGAAGGGTTGGTCCGGGTAGCAAGTCGATTGTGCAGTCCCATGGCCGGTGTGGTGGTAACTTGGTAGCCAGATTTTTTGCTGAAGACATCCTGGAACGCCTGATACTCGACTGGGATTTCGACTTGGACCTGGACATTAGGGCGTTCCACCGAAGTAGAGCAACCTGGAATTCTAGAGTCATCTTTTTGGTATAAACAGTTTCTATTAAAGGTGGAATCCCTAAGATTTTTGCATTAAAATATCCCAAAATCACAAGGCCAGTGTTATGTATTTAGTTAAGATGATAACTTACAATATTCCAAATGTTTCAAAGAATGTTTAAATCGCAAGAAAATTTAGATTTTAACCAAGGAAACGGGGCGTGTGAGCAGGGGTGAGCTGGGAGTCGCTAGTCAATCGCGTCATATTCGCGTTACCTTGGTTTCCGCTCATACTGTGTGTAGTCCTGGACAAATGCGGAAGTTGTAGTTGTGCGTTAGCGTCTATCAAGCAACAAACGTCAGCTTGTTTCGCGCATTTGTTATGGAATGGAGCACAATTATTCTTTTCAATTATTTTCGGAATGTGAACTGTTGGAAAGGGGGTCGCCCACCGGACAAGAAGCACCGTGCCACGTCCAGGACAACTCCAGGTATCGCACACGCGCACTTTCTCATCAGTGTATGGCCAGCAATATTGTTATGTTTAATGACATGAAAGGAAGATAATGTCTGTTCTATGTTATGATTGTACTGTACAATTAAATATAATTGTTGCTGAGTCTGCAGTCTGAAAACTTTACCTCAGAGCATCCATTAACTGAATGAATTGAGAATCTCACCTGAAAAATCTAATAACATCAGCTATTGTTATTCAAGCAGCTGATTTTTGTAAATGAATGCAGAACTAAATGCATATTGCAGCATAGGACGAAGTCAGGATCCATTAGCAACGATTTGAGACAAAAATAAGTCACTTCGTCCAGTGACTCGTACAGTAACATCTGTGATAACATTTCTAGAAATCGAACTTTACCTCATCCATGAGAACTAATTTTCGATTCCCGTCTGACTGATTTATCCACGGTGGAGTTAAAAACAACAGTTCCCATCATTCCGCGTTCCTCCACGGCGTCATCAAGCAAAGCCGTTGTTGTTGTTTTAAATGTAGCGCCCTCTAGCGGCATAAAATTTTAGGTATTCCACCTTTAATGATTTCTGTGTTTTTATTTTTTTTTTATTACACAAATTATTGTTCATTAGTTACATATTAACAACTTAAAAGGAAGTGACATCATTTTTAATGCGCAGCATAAACATCAGTAATTACTAAAGGTTTGATGAAGTTTGTAATATTTTTAAAGGTATTTGTTGGCTTGTCTCATTTGTATGTAAATCGTTATGATGAAGTTTGTAATATTTTTAAGGCTTACTATTACTTATGGCTTACTATTGATTTTTGTTTAGGTGCCCTGTACATTTTTGTGTCGTTGTGTACATAATCAAGTCATAATTAAAATGTATGTGTCAGTGGATATTTCTGCCTTATTGATCTTTTACAGGTGTGTACTATGAACTGTATTTGTATTTTTTATGAACTGCATATAAAAATATCACCGTTTCTGTCTCTCTCTCTCTCTTTTCTTACAGAGTTACAGAGCTCAACCTCTACCGCAGATCTGTAATTATACATCCAGTAAGCTATAGGCTAAATTGCTCCAATGCTATGAATGAGCAATGACAGATTATCTCAGAGAAGGACTACATGCAGAGAAAAAGATGACTCAGATCTTTGATCAGTGCCACTAATTACCAATGTGAATTCAAGCTCCATTCATCAATCAAACAGAAAATCAAAAGTTACACCCATCAGAGATGGATCACCTCTGACCAGCTCACATCCCATGACGCTAGGGTCCAGTCTATTCACAAACACAGACTTTCTGACAAAAGTACAGCTGATATTCTCCATCCTCCTTTTCATACTCCATTCAATGCTACATTCAATTGATCTAATTAAGAGTCTCAAGGCTAAGGGTTTGCCAAGTGCAGAGGCTGAGTTTGGTCTCTCCAAAGATTTACGTCATGGTATGAGTGATGAATTTATAGAGAAATACATTACAGTGGCAAACAAACAGTCCCTCGGGTGCTGATATTTGCAAAGTGAATGCTATGCTGCCTCCTCAAAAATTGGGGCAAAAGTTGTCTAGGCAATTTCACAAGAAGGTTAAGTGTGAACCTAAGTGTAACATGGCTGCTGCATACCGCACTGATGAATTCAGAAGGTTCATCATGGCCCTGGGCAGAGGGCAGACTTTTGGGAATTGATTTAGAGATTTTGGAGATGGGAATAAGAAGCAAGCAGCAGAATCTGGATGGAAATCTTCTTTAGTTGTTGGTTTGTGAAGTCTTTGACTGAAACTCAAATAACCTGAAGAGTAGATATGGCATATGACCAAACCCAGCAATTCAAACAACACACAAATCCCCCAACATATGTTAGAAAATAAATCATACAGAACTTAAAACAAACTGTTTAAGGATAAGTACATGCTGAAATGAAACTTTTGTTATGAAACACAAAAAGTCAAAACATGCACAATTGAGATTTCAAAGCTGTTTGTCACACAAAGCTAACACGCTTCATAAAATTATATAGCACACCAATGACGGACTTTTTAAATATGTTTTTTTTTTCAAGCTTATTTTTATCTTTTGTTTTCTTCAGAGGAAAAAGACAATATAATATTTGGTTAGTAAGCTTAGAGCTATAGAAGCTTGAATTAAATAAATAAAGACGTAATTGTGACATTTTACCTCACAATTCATACTTTATTTCTTGCAATTGCAAATTTAAATCTAACGATTCAGACTTTATAATTCAAAACAGCAATTTGAGTAATATAAACTAACAATTGTGACTTATGAGGTGAATCAAATAAAACAGTTAGCCAGATGTTGTAACTACATCATTCGGTTTCAAAACACATCTCGAAAATTTTATATCAGATTTTGTTAATTTTTTTTTAATATATATAATTTATGGACATTAAAATCAGCCTCATGTTCTGTCAAAATAAATTAGTTTGCAATTAACATCTTGTTAATGTTGCCTTAAAGTTTGTGATATGTCACTTAAAATGTGTTAATTAGCACATTTTCATGATTTAGTAGACAGTTAGGGTTCGGCTTAATTATAATCCGTAGAATGTCTGTTGGTGGAGCATCACAATAAAGTGTTAACAGATATTGAGCATACAGTCTACTAATACTCTAATGAGAGTGAGCTGACATTGACTTCTAAAGTAGCAAAGCTACTCATTGTTTGTAGAATGTCTTAAGTAGACTATTGGAATAAAGTTTTAAATTGGACAATGAATTGGAGTTAGAAGATCAAGAACTATTGTTTTTACCCCAATGCCATAATACAGAATACAAAAATGTTCAATACAGAATACTGGACACTTCATAATGTCAAAAATGTCACTTTTGTCACATTATTGTCATATGTCAATTTTTGTCTTATGTCACTGATTGTCTTATTGCCTAGCAATTATTTTATAATTTCTATATATATGTTTATATTTTCTGTTAACATGGCAGTGAGTTTTTGTTGTTGTCTGTCTTTAGTCGGGTGGAGTAGCATTCAAGTGAGATTTTCATTGTACTTGGTAACTTGTACATGTTCAATAAATGACTGACTTTGAGTAGAAACATTATTATATTAAAAGCTGAAAAAAATAAAAATTAAAAAATAAAAACTGCCTTAAAACTGAAATGTCTGTTATCATGGACTATATATTTGGAAAATACTTGGAAATATATTTTGAAGAATGTCGATAACCAAACAGATTGATAACAGATTGACTTCCATAGTATGTAACATAGTATTGTTTTCCTACTATGGAAGTCAATGGGCTCCATCAACTGTTTGGTTACCAACATTCTTCAAAATATCTTCCTTTGTGTTCAGCAGAAGAAAGAAATTAATAAAGGTTTGAAACAGCTTCCCAGATAGCAAACTGACATTGAATCAACGTGGAAACGACGTCTCTCATGACATTGAAACAACGTTGATTTTGCTCATCGAATTAACGTTGAACCAACGTCAGACGCGGCATTCTTCAAAGCTAAATGAAAATCGAAAATTGGTTTGCTTTCATAACGTTGAAACAACGCGTTGATTTCAAGTTGATTTTCCGTTAGTTTTGAAAGAATGACGCGTCTGACGTTGGTTCAACGTTAATTCGATGAGCAAAACAATGTCAGATTAACGTTGTTTCGATGTCATATTTCCACGTTGATTCAATGTCAGTTTGCTATCTGGGTTGAGACTGAGTAAATGATGACAGTTTTGAAATATTCCTTTAAGTGCAGATTAAATGCTTATCTCATGTATGTGTCTCTTGTTTTGTGTGCTAACATATGGCCAGTTGTTTTTGGCTATGTGTTTGCATTGTCTCATGTTTTACCTCGTTTCTTTGTTAGTTAAGTTGGCTTGAGAAAGCCAACTTACTGAAATCCTATTTAAACTTATTATTATTAGTGGTGCTTGCAAAGCAACACTATTGTTATCCTGCATACTTATTATTATTCCGCTACTTCTTCTTCTTCTTATTCCGTACAAATTTCGGCGCGCTACTCCTCCCGCAGCTTTTGTCACAGACCCATAAGAGAGGTGTCAAAACGTGCGGCTTGTTCGGGAATGGTGTGCTATGACTTTTCTAAGAGATCGGGTGTACGATGTTCGCACAGCGGACGAAAAAGCGGCCAAAAATGTCCCAAGTCATTTCCTATGGGGAATTTTCAAAAATTCTAATCCCAACTGTCACTTTCTCACAGAAACAAAAAGGGGCCTGACAGCCCTATTTTGACAGCTATTTCAGCCATTAAAACTTTAAAATGTTGAGAAATTTGTAAGCTATAAAAGTTGTATTCAACTTTTTGATATCTATTATACTTTTTTCACAATCTCTACTTTAGTCTCATGATGTTTTTCAAGCCGTTTCTGAAATTATAATGGGAGTCAATGAGAGAGACTGTTCAGAGCTAGAGCACGTGATGTCATAAGCTAGAGTGAGCCAGCTTGAAAACTAATGCTAAAAAATAATTTTTAAATCGCTGGCCTGGCCACAATCTTCACTCTTTGGCCATGAAATTATACTTAAAACGTAGGTATTTTTGTTGTGGTTCCTCTCGTGTGTTTAGTAAATCCCTCGGACTTATAGTTTTTTCTCTGTGTCCTTCCAAATGACAGGAGTGACCGACGATCCTCCATTGGCAGCAATTATAAATTCAGGTCAAACTTTAGTAATCAGAGCATTACGGACCAGTTTTTTAACTTGCCAAAGTGGTCCCTTTTTTCAACTCTATCCACACAAAAAATACATCACAGCGATCACAAAGGCCTTGTCTCGCTAACGGTCAGGTCATTTCGCTGATACAACCTATAGTTTTGTCTCTAGGGAGGTTTGTTCGAGGCCAAGTATCAGCGATTTTGACTAAACATTGGGGGATTTTCAAAAATTCAAATCCCAACTGTCACTTTCTCACAGACACAAAAGGGCCTGACAGCCCTGCTGTAGTGCAGACATCTCTCTCTCCCTAGGAGGATTTATTTTATCAGGCAACCAATAAATAATGGCCTAAAATCTTCATGGTCACACCATAGCAACCAGTTACAGCACCCTAGCAACCGTGGGCGATAGGCACGAGGCCTGCGGCCTCGTGCCATACTAAATAACTCTATAAAAACTCTATAAAAACTAATTTTAGAGACTAAATAGTAATCATCTGTTAAAAAATACACGCCGACATCACAGACCCCTGATTGAGGCGTCAAATTTTGAGGATTATTGAGGAGAGGTGTGCTGTGACTTTTCGTAGCGATCGGGGGTACGGTGTTCGCCCCAGGGGCAAATCATTGGGTAAAAAAGTCCCATAGACTTTTAGTGTTTTTCCTACTATGGTAAATTGCATAGGGATTTTGTATTAAACATAGCTCTGGATCACAGTGTCATAGAGACAAGGGGGCAGGCTCATTTTACTCAGATGACCAATCAGTCTCTCGGGATCATTGTGAAGCTATTAAGCCACGCCCTAGCAACCATATAGAGCACCTTAGCAACAAGTACCATAGACTTCCATTGAAAGAGATCAAAGGGATATCTCCGGATAGAAGTGTCATAGAAACATGAGGGTGGGCTCGTTTGACTTGGGCCAGCAAACAGCCAATCATGAATCACCTCAACAATTTCTGGCCATGCCCTAGCAACCATTGTAGAGCACCTTAGCAACCAAAATCCAAAGAGGGATATCTTCCATTCTGAATGTCATAGAGGCATGGGAGTTGGTTTATCATTCATACTGACAAGCAGCCTTTGGAGTTTCATGATTGGCAGCTACCAAGCCACTCCCTAGCAACCAAACAGAGTACCCTAGCAACCATTTTGCAAGACTTTATCTCTGCATCAAAACATCGTATAGAGATGGGGATTGGTTCATACATTCACATTGACTTTTGAGCTTCATGATTGGCAGCTGCCAAGCCACTCCCTAGCAACCAAACAGAGTACCCTAGCAACCGTTTTGTAAGACCTACATCTCTGCATCAAAACATTGTATAGAGATGGGGGTTGGCTCTTTTTACTCATGCTAGCAAACATGACTTGCTACATGCTACACATGCTAGCAGAGAATAGCTACATGCTAATATTGATTAGCTAAGTGTTAAATCATGCCATGAACATTATAAAAACTCTATAGTAACCATATATGAACACTACCAACCACCTAGTAACACCATAGCAACCACCCAAAATACCATATTAACCACCTAAAACACCCTAGCAACCACCTAGCAACACCATAGCAACCACCCAGAACACCCTAGCAACCACCTAGCAACACCATAGCAACCACCCATAACACCCTAGCAATCACCCAGAACACCCTAGCAACCACTCAGAACACCCTAGCAACACCATAGCAACCACCCAGAACACCCTAGCAACCGCCTAGCAACACCCTAGCAACCACACAGAACACCCTAGCAACCACCTAGCAACACCCTAGCAACCACCCAGAACACCCTAGCAACCGAGCGAGCTTTTTGCCACTGCAAGCACCACTTCACATTTTCCTCTGGAAATGTACATTCTAGTTAGTGGTGCTTGCAAAGCAACACTATTGTTATCCTGCATACTTATTATTTTTCCTCTACTTCTTCTTATTCCGTACAAATTTCGGCGCGCTACTCCTCCCGCAGCTTTTGTCACAGACCCATAAGAGAGGTGTCAAAACGTGCGGCTTGTTCGGGAATGGTGTGCTATGACTTTTCTAAGAGATCGGGTGTACGATGTTCGCACAGCGGACGAAAAAGCGGCCAAAAATGTCCCAAGTCATTTCCTATGGGGAATTTTCAAAAATTCTAATCCCAACTGTCACTTTCTCACAGACACAAAAAGGGGCCTGACAGCCCTATTTTGACAGCTATTTCAGCCATTAAAACTTTAAAATGTTGAGAAATTTGTCAGCTATTAAACTTGTATTCAACTTTTTGATATCTATTATACTTTTTTCACAATCTCTACTTTAGTCTCATGATGTTTTTCAAGCCGTTTCTGAAATTATAGTGGGAGTGAATGAGAGAGACTGTTCAGAGCTAGAGCACGTGATGTCATAAGCTAGAGTGAGCCAGCTTGAAAACTAATGCTAAAAAATAATTTTTAAATCGCTGGCCTGGCCACAATCTTCACTCTTTGGCCATGAAAATATACTTAAAACGTAGGTATTTTTGTTGTGGTTCCTCTCGTGTGTTTAGTAAATCCCTCGGACTTATAGTTTTTTCTCTGTGTCCTTCCAAACGACAGGAGTGACAGACTATCCTCCATTGGCAGCAATTATAAATTCAGGTCAAACTTTAGTAATCAGAGCATTACGGACCAGTTTTTTAACTTGCCAAAGTAGTCCCTTTTTTCAACTCTATCCACACAAAAAATACATCACAGCGATCACAAAGGCCTTGTCTCGCTAACGGTCAGGTCATTTCGCTGATACAACCTATAGTTTTGTCTCTAGGGAGGTTTGTTCGAGGCCAAGTATCAGCGATTTTGACTAAATATTGGGGGATTTTCAAAAATTCAAATCCCAACTGTCACTTTCTCACAGACACAAAAGGGCCTGACAGCCCTGCTGTCAGGCAGACGTCTCTCTCTCCCTAGGAGGATTTATTTTATCAGGCAACCAATAAATAATGGCCTAAAATCTTCATGGTCACACCATAGCAACCAGTTACAGCACCCTAGCAACCGTGGGCGATAAAACTAAAACTAATTTATAACTATTTATAAAAACTAATTTTAGAGACTAAATAGTAATCATCTGTTAAAAAATACACGCCGACATCACAGACCCCTGATTGAGGCGTCAAATTTTGCGGATTATTGAGGAGAGGTGTGCTGTGACTTTTCGTAGCGATCGGGGGTACGGTGTTCGCCCCAGGGGCAAATCATTGGGTAAAAAAGCCCCATAGACTTTTAGTGTTTTTCCTACTATGGTAAATTGCATAGGGATTTTGTATTGAACATAGCTCTGGATCACAGTGTCATAGAGACAAGGGGGCGGGCTCATTTTACTCAGACGACCAATCAGTCTCTCAGCATCATTGTGAAGCTATTAAGCCACGCCCTAGCAACCATTTAGAGGACCTTAGCAACAACTCCCATAGACTTCCATTAAAAGAGATCAAAGGGATATCTCAGGATATAAGTGTCATAGAAACATGAGGGTGGGCTCGTTTGACTTGGGCCAGCAAACAGCCAATCATGAATCACCTCAACAATTTCTGGCCATGCCCTAGCAACCATTGTAGAGCACCGTAGCAACCAAAATCCAAAGAGGGATATCTTCCATTCTGAATGTCATAGAGGCATGGGAGTTGGTTTATATCATTCATACTGACAAGCAGCCTTTGGAGTTTCATGATTGGCAGCTACCAAGCCACTCCCTAGCAACCAAACAGAGTACCCAAGCAACCATTTTGCAAGACTTTATCTCTGCATCAAAACATCGTATAGAGATGGGGGTTGGTTCATACATTCACATTGACTTTGGAGCTTCATGATTGGCAGCTGCCAAGCCACTCCCTAGCAACCAAACAGAGTACCCTAGCAACCATTTTTTAAGACCTACATCTCTGCATCAAAACATCGTATAGAGATGGGGGTTGGCTCTTTTTACTCATGCTAGCAAACATGACTTGCTACATGCTACACATGCTAGCAGAGAATAGCTACATGCTAATATTGATTAGCTAAGTGCTAAATCATGCGAAGAAAATGCTACAAACTTCATAGTAACCATCTGTGACAACTACCAACCTCTTAGCAACAACCTAGCAACCACCCAGAACACGCTAGCAACACCCTAGCAACCACCCAGAATACCCTAGCAACCGCCTAACAACACCATAGCAACCACCCATAACACCCTAGCAACCACCCAGAATACCCTAGCAACCAACTAGCAACACCCTAGCAACCACTCAGAACACCCTAGCAACCGCTTAGCAACACCATAGCAACCACCCAGAACACCCTAGCAACCACCTAGCAACACCCTAGCAACCACACAGAACACCCTAGCAACCGCCTAGCAACACCCTAGCAACCACCTAGCAACACCTTAGCAACCACCGAGCAACACCCTAGCAACCACCTAGCAACCACCCAGAACACATTGGCAACCACCCATAATACCCTATCAACTGCATAGCAACCACCCAGAATACCCTGACAACCAACTAGCAACCACCCAGAACACCCTAGCAACCGGGTGGTGAGTTTTGCCACTGCAAGCACCACTTCACATTTTCCTCTGGAAATGTACATTCTAGTTATTTTTCCTCTACTTCTTCTTCTTATTCCGTACAAATTTCGGCGCGCTACTCCTCCCGCAGCTTTTGTCACAGACCCATAAGAGAGGTGTCAAAACGTGCGGCTTGTTCGGGAATGGTGTGCTATGACTTTTCTAAGAGATCGGGTGTACGATGTTCGCACAGCGGACGAAAAAGCGGCCAAAAATGTCCCAAGTCATTTCCTATGGGGAATTTTCAAAAATTCTAATCCCAACTGTCACTTTCTCACAGACACAAAAAGGGGCCTGACAGCCCTATTTTGACAGCTATTTCAGCCATTAAAACTTTAAAATGTTGAGAAATTTGTCAGCTATTAAACTTGTATTCAACTTTTTGATATCTATTATACTTTTTTCACAATCTCTACTTTAGTCTCATGATGTTTTTCAAGCCGTTTCTGAAATTATAATGGGAGTGAATGAGAGCGACTGTTCAGAGCTAGAGCACGTGATGTCATAAGCTAGAGTGAGCCAGCTTGAAAACTAATGCTAAAAAATAATTTTTAAATCGCTGGCCTGGCCACAATCTTCACTCTTTGGCCATGAAATTATACTTAAAACGTAGGTATTTTTGTTGTGCTTCCTCTCGTGTGTTTAGTAAATCCCTCGGACTTATAGTTTTTTCTCTGTGTCCTTCCAAACGACAGGAGTGACAGACATTCTTCCATTGGCAGCAATTATAAATTCAGGTCAAACTTTAGTAATCAGAGCATTACAGACCAGTTTTTTAACTTGCCAAAGTGGTCCCTTTTTTCAACTCTATCCACACAAAAAATACATCACAGCGTTCACAAAGGCCTTGTCTCGCTCACGGTCAGGTCATTTCGCTGATACAACCTATAGTTTTGTCTCTAGGGAGGTTTGTTCGAGGCCAAGTATCAGCGATTTTGACTAAACATTGGGGGATTTTCAAAAATTCAAATCCCAACTGTCACTTTCTCACAGACACAAAAGGGCCTGACAGCCCTGCTGTAGGGCAGACCTCTCTCTCTCCCTAGGAGGATTTAATTTATCAAGCAGCCAGTAAGTAATGGCCTAAAATCTTAATAGCCACACCATAGCAACCGGTTAAAGCACCCTAGCAACCGTGGGCAATAGGCACGAGGCCGCAGGCCTCGTGCCATACTAAATAACTCTATAAAAACTCTATAAAAATCATTTTAGAGACTAAATAGTAATCATCTGTTAAAAAATACACGCCGACATCACAGACCCCTGATTGAGGCGTCAAATTTTGCGGATTATTGAGGAGAGGTGTGCTGTGACTTTTCGTAGCGATCGGGGGTACGGTGTTCGCCCCAGGGGCAAATCATTGGGTAAAAAAGTCCCATAGACTTTTAGTGTTTTTCCTACTATGGTAAATTGCATAGGGATTTTGTATTGAACATAGCTCTGGATCACAGTGTAATAGAGACAAGGGGGCGGGCTCATTTTACTCAGACGACCAATCAGTCTCTCAGCATCATTGTGAAGCTATTAAGCCACGCCCTAGCAACCATTTAGAGCACCTTAGCAACAACTCCCATAGACTTCCATTAAAAGAGATCAAAGGGATATCTCAGGATATAAGTGTCATAGAAACATGAGGGTGGGCTCGTTTGACTTGGGCCAGCAAACAGCCAATCATGAATCACCTCAACAATTTCTGGCCATGCCCTAGCAACCATTGTAGAGCACCTTAGCAACCAAAATCCAAAGAGGGATATCTTCCATTCTGAATGTCATAGAGGCATGGGAGTTGGTTTATATCATTCATACTGACAAGCAGCCTTTGGAGTTTCATGATTGAAAGCTACCAAGCCACTCCCTAGCAACCAAATAGAGTACCCTAGCAACCATTTTGCAAGACTTTATCTCTGCATCAAAACATCGTATAGAGATGGGGGTTGGTTTATACATTCACATTGACTTTGGAGCTTCATGATTGGCAGCTGCCAAGCCACTCCCTAGCAACCAAACAGAGTACCCTAGCAACCGTTTTTCAAGACCTATATCTCTGCATCAAAACATCGTATAGAGATGGGGTTTGGCTCTTTTTACTCATGTTAGCAAACATGACTTGCTACATGTTACACATGCTAGCAGTGAATAGCTACATGCTAATATTGATTAGCTAAGTGCTAAATCATGCCATGAATGTTATAAAAACTCTATAGTAATCATATGTGAACACTACCAACCACCTAGTAACACCATAGCAACCACCTAGAATACCATAGCAACCACCTAGCAACACCATAGCAACCACCAAGAATACCCTAGCAACCACCTAGCAACACCCTAGCAACCACACAGAACACCCTAGCAATCGCCTAGCAACACCCTAGCAACCAACCAGAACACCTAGCAACACCCTAGCAACCACCCAGAACACCCTAGCAACCACCTACCAATACCCTGGCAACCATCTATAACACCCTAGCAACCACCTAAAACACCTTAGCAACCACCTAGCAACACCCTAGCAACCACTCAGAACACCCTAGCAACCACCTAGCAACACCATAGCAACCACCCAGAACACCCTAGCAACCGCCTAGCAACACCCTAGCAACCACACAGAACACCCTAGCAACCACCTAGCAACACCCTAGCAACCACCCAGAACACCCTAGCAACCACCCATAACACCCTAGCAACCGAGCGAGCTTTTTGCCACTGCAAGCACCACTTCACATTTTCCTCTGGAAATGTACATTCTAGTTAGTGGTGCTTGCTGAAAGCAAGGCAACACTATTACTATTGTGTTTTTTGAGTCGGCCCAAAAGTTTGGCACGCTACTCCTCCCGCAGTTTTTGTCACACACCCATGAATGAGGTCTCAAAACGTGCGGAATATTCGGGAATGGTGTGCTATGACTTTTCTAAGCGATCGGGGGTACGATGTTCGCCCGAAGGGCGAACAAATTTCCCAAAAATCCCATAGACTTAACATTGCGACAAACTTTGACGACTCATAGCTCCGAGCGAGAATTTCACAGAAGCCTGCGATTCACCACATTTGAAGAGGCTGACAGGCTCTGTAAGAACATACCTCACAATGGGGTAAAAGTTGCACCCCTGGGGGGCAGGGGCTGCCCAAATTTTCCCCATAGACCCCAATGTTATTTATTATTAGTGGTGCTTGCTGAAAGCAAGGCAACACTATTACTATTGTGTTTTTTGAGTCGGCCCAAAAGTTTGGCACGCTACTCCTCCCGCAGTTTTTGTCACACACCCATGAATGAGGTCTCAAAACGTGCGGAATATTCGGGAATGGTGTGCTATGACTTTTCTAAGCGATCGGGGGTACGATGTTCGCCCGAAGGGCGAACAAATTTCCCAAAAATCCCATAGACTTAACATTGCGACAAACTTTGACGACTCATAGCTCCGAGCGAGAATTTCACAGAAGCCTGCGATTCACCACATTTGAAGAGGCTGACAGGCTCTGTAAGAACATACCTCACAATGGGGTAAAAGTTGCACCCCTGGGGGGCAGGAGCTGCCCAAATTTTCCCCATTGACCCCCATGTTATTTATTATTCTTCTTCTTCTTCTTCTTCTTATTATTATTCTGGCCACTTTTTGGTTCGCTACTCCTCCCGCAAATTTTGTCACAGACCCATGGGTGAGGTGTCAAATCGACCGGCTCATTTAGGAGAGGTGTGCTATGACTTTTCTAAGAGATCGGGGGTACGATGGTCGCCCCAGGGGCGAAAAACGGCCGAAAAAAATCCCATAGACTTAACATTGCGAAAAATTTTGACGAGTCATAGCTCTGAGATCGGATTTCGCAGAAACCTGTGATTTACCACATTTGAAGAGGGTGACAGGCTCTGTAAGAAAATACCTCACATTGGGGTAAAAGTTGCACCCCTTGGGGGCAGGAGCTGCCCAAAATTTTGCCAAAATTCCCATAGACTTAACATTGCGAAAAAATTTGACGAGTCATAGCTCTGAGCGAGGATTTCGCAGAAACCAGCAATTTACCACATTTGAAGAGGCTGACAGGCTCTGTAAGAAAATACCTCACAATGGGGTAAAAGTTGCACCCCTTGGGGGCAGGAGCTCCCCAAATTTTTCCCATTGAAAATTTTCTAGTATAGCATTTTACTATTCCAGGAAAAAGTTTGGAGCACTCCTACGTCCACAGTTTTTGTCACAGACCCATGAATGAGGCATCAAATCGTGCGGCCTATTGAGGAGAAGTGTCCTATCACTTTTATCAGAGATCGGGGGTACGGTGTTCGACCCAGGGGCGAACAAATTTCCAAAAAATCCCATAGACTTAACATTGAGACAAACTTTGACGACTCGTAGCTCCAAACAAGGATTTCGGACAAACGTGAGATTTGCCACATTTGAAGAGGCTGGCAGGCTCTTTAAGAACATACCACACAATGGGGTAAAAGTTGTACCCCTGGGGGGCAGGAGCTGCCCAAAGTTTCCCCATTGACTTACTATGGTGAAGGACGTCCCATCAAATGCATGTGTTTTTCCTACTATGGTAAATTGCATAGGGATTTTGTATTGAACATAGCTCTGGATCACAGTGTCATAGAGACAAGGGGGCGGGCTCATTTTACTCAGACGACCAATCAGTCTCTCAGGATCATTGTGAAGCTATTAAGCCATGCCCTAGCAACCATTTAGAGCACCTTAGCAACAACTCCCATAGACTTCCATTAAAAGAGATCAAAGGGATATCTCAGGATATAAGTGTCATAGAAACATGAGGGTGGGCTCGTTTGACTTGGGCCAGCAAACAGCCAATCATGAAACACCTCAACAATTTCTGGCCATGCTCTAGCAACCATTATCGAGCACCTTAGCAACCAAAATCCAAAGTGGCATATCTTCCATTCTGAATGTCATAGAGGCATGGGAGTTGGTTTATATCATTCATACTGACAAGCAGCCTTTGGAGTTTCATGATTGACAGCTACCAAGCCACTCCCTAGCAACCAAATAGAGTACCCTAGCAACCATTTTGCAAGACTTTATCTCTGCATCAAAACATCGTATAGAGATGGGGGTTGGTTTATACATTCACATTGACTTTGGAGCTTCATGATTGGCAGCTGCAAAAGCCACTCCCTAGCAACCAAACAGAGTACCCTAGCAACCGTTTTTCAAGACCTATATCTCTGCCTCAAAACATCGTATAGAGATGGGGGTTGGTTTAAACATTCACATTGACTTTGGAGCTTCATGATTGGCAGCTGCCAAGCCACTCCCTAGCAACCAAACAGAGTACCCTAGCAACCATTTTGTAAGACGTACATCTCTGCATCAAAACATCGTATAGAGATGGGGGTTGGCTCTTTTTACTCATGCTAGCAAACATGACTTGCTACATGCTACACATGCTAGCAGAGAATAGCTACATGCTAATATTGATTAGCTAAGTGCTAAATCATGCCAAGAAAATGCTACAAACTTCATAGTAACCATCTCTGACAACTACCAACCATCCAATACCAGAACATCCTAGCAACCTCCTTGCAACAACCTAGCAACCACCCAGAACACGCTAGCAACACCCTAGCAACCACCCAGAATACCCTAGCAACCGCCTAACAACACAATAGCAACCACCCAGAACACCCTAGCAACCACCAAGAACACCCTAGCAACCACTCAGAACACCATAGCAACTGCCTAGCAACACCCTAGCAACCACCCAGAACACCCTAGCAACCGCCTAGCAACACCCTAGCAACCACCCAGAACACCATAGCAACCACCTAGCAACACTCTAGCAACCACCCAGAACACCCTAGCAACCACCTAGCAACACCCTAGCAACCACTCAGAACACCCTAGCAACCGTACAACAAAACCATAGCAACCACCCAGAACACCCTAGCAACCGCCTAGCAACACCCTAGCAACCACACAGAACACCCTAGCAACCACCTAGCATTACCCTAGCAACCACCCAGAACACCCTAGCAACCGAGCGAGCTTTTTGCCACTGCAAGCACCACTTCACATTTTCCTCTGGAAATGTACATTCTAGTTCTTATTCTTATTGTTCTGGTCACTTTTTGACGCGCTACTCCTCCCGCAGCTTTTGTCACAGACCCATGGGTGAGGTGTCAAAACGTGCGGATTATTCGGGAATGGTGTGCTATGACTTTTCTAAGAGATCGGGGGTACGATGTTCGCCCCAGGGGCGAAAAACGGCCAAAAAAAATCCCATAGACTTAACATGGTGAAAAAATTTGACGAGTCATAGCTCTGAGCGAGGATTTCGCAGAAACTTGCAATTTACCACATTTGAAGAGGCTGACAGGCTCTTTAAGAAAATACCTCACAATGGGGTAAAAGTTGCACCCCTGGGGGGCAGGAGCTCCCCAAAATTTTTTTCCATTGAAATTTTCTAGTATAGCATTTTACTATTCCAGGAAAAAGTTTGGAGCACTCCTACGTCCACATTTTTTGTCACAGACCCATGAATGAGGCATCAAATCGTGCGGCCTATTGAGGAGAAGTGTCATATTAATTTTATAAGAGATCAGGGGTACGGTGTTCGCCCCAGGGGCGAACAAATTTCCAAAAAATCCCATAGACTTAACATTGAGACAAACTTTGACGACTCGTAGCTCCGAACGAGGATTTCGGACAAATGTGTGATTTGCCACATTTGAAGAGGCTGGCAGGCTCTTTAAGAACATACCACACAATGGGGTAAAAGTTGCACCCCTGGGGGGCAGGAGCTGCCTAAAGTTTTCCCCATTGACTTACTATGGTGAAGGACGTCCCATCAAATGCATGTGTTTTTCCTACTATGGTAAATTGCATAGGGATTTTGTATTGAACATAGCTCTGGATCACAGTGTCATAGAGACAAGGGGGCGGGCTCATTTTACTCAGATGACCAATCAGTCTCTCAGGATCATTGTGAAGCTATTAAGCCACGCCCTAGCAACCATTTAGAGCACCTTAGCAACAACTCCCATAGACTTCCATTGAAAGAGATCAAATGGATATCTCAGGATATAAGTGTCATAGAAACATGAGGGTGGGCTCGTTTGACTTGGGCAAGCAAACAGCCAATCCTGAATCACCTCAACACTTACTGGCAACGCCCTAGCAACCATTGTAGAGCACCTTAGCAACCAAAATCCAAAGAGGGATATCTTCCATTCTGAATGTCATAGAGGCATGGGAGTTGTATTATATCATTCATACTGACAAGCAGCCTTTGGAGATTCATGATTGGCAGCTGCCAAGCCACTCCCTAGCAACCAAGCAGAGTACCCAGCAACCATTTTGCAAGACCTATATCTCTGCATCAAAACATCGTATAGAGATGGGGGTTGGTTTATACATTCACATTGACTTTGGAGCTTCATGATTGGCAGCTGCCAAGCCACTCCCTAGCAACCAAACAGAGTACCCTAGCAACCGTTTTGCAAGACCTATATCTCTGCCTCAAAACATCGTATAGAGATGGGGGTTGGTTTAAACATTCACATTGACTTTGGAGCTTCATGATTGGCAGCTGCCAAGCCACTCCCTAGCAACCAAACAGAGTACCCTAGCAACCATTTTGTAAGACCTATATCTCTGCATCAAAACATTGTATAGAGATGCTGGTTGGCTCTTTTTACTCATGCTAGCAAACATGACTTGCTACATGCTACACATGCTAGCAGAGAATAGCTACATGCTAATATTGATTAGCTAAGTGCTAAATCATGCCAAGAAAATGCTACAAACTTCATAGTAACCATCTGTGACAACTACCAACCACCTATACCAGAACATCCTAGCAACCTCCTAGCAACAACCTAGCAACCACCCAGAACACGCTCGCAACACCCTAGCAACCACCCAGAATACCCTAGCAACCGCCTTACAACACCATAGCAACCACCCAGAACACCCTAGCAACCACCAAGAACACCCTAGCAACCACCCATAATACCCTAGCAACCACCTAGCAACACCCTAGCAACCACTCAGAACACCCTAGCAACTGCCTAGCAACACCCTAGCAACCACCCAGAACACCCTAGCAACCACCCAGAACACACTAGCAACCACCTAGCAACACCATAGCAACCACCCAGAATACCCTAACAACCGCCTAGCAACCACCCAGAACACCATAGCAACCAGCCATAACACCCTAGCAACCGGGTGGTGAGTTTTGCCACTGCAAGCACCACTTCACATTTTCCTCTGGAAATGTACATTCTAGTTAGTGGTGCTTGCTGAAAGCAAGGCAACACTATTACTATTGTGTTTTTTGAGTCGGCCCAAAAGTTTGGCACGCTACTCCTCCCGCAGTTTTTGTCACACACCCATGAATGAGGTCTCAAAACGTGCGGATTATTCGGGAATGGTGTGCTATGACTTTTCTAAGCGATCGGGGGTACGATGTTCGCCCGAAGGGCGAACAAATTTCCCAAAAATCCCATAGACTTAACATTGCGACAAACTTTGACGACTCATAGCTCCGAGCGAGAATTTCACAGAAGCCTGCGATTTACCACATTTGAAGAGACTGACAGGCTTTGTAAGAACATACCTCACAATGGGGTAAAAGTTGCACCCCTGGGGGGCAGGAGCTGCCCAAATTTTCCCCCATTGACCCCCATGTTATTTAAAATTTCTAGTATAGCATTATACTATTCCAGGAAAAAGTTTGGCGCACTCCTACGTCCACAGTTTTTGTCACAGACCCATGAATGAGGCATCAAATCGTGCGGCCTATTGAAGAGAAGTGTCCTATCACTTTTATCAGAGATCGGGGGTACGGTGTTCGACCCAGGGGCGAACAAATTTCCAAAAAATCCCATAGACTTAACATTGAGACAAACTTTGACGACTCATAGCTCCGAACAACGATTTCGGAAAAACGTGTGATTTGCCACATTTGAAGAGGCTGGCAGCCTCTGTAAGAACATACCTCACAATGGGGTAAAAGTTGCACCCCTTGGGGGCAGGAGCTACCCAAAATTTTCCCCATTGACTTACTATGGTGAAGGATGTCCCATCAAATGCATGCGTTTTTCCTACTATGGTAAATTGCATAGGGATTTTGTATTGAACATAGCTCTGGATCATAGTGTCATAGAGACAAGGGGGCGGGCTCATTTTACTCAGACGACCAATCAGTCTCTCAGGATCATTGTGAAGCTATCAAGCCACGCCCTAGCAACCATTTAGAGCACCTTAGCAACAACTCCCATAGACTTCCATTGTAAGAGATAAAAGGGATATCTCAGGATATAAGTGTCATAGAAACATGAGGGTGGGCTCGTTTGACTTGGGCCAGCAAACAGCCAATCCTGAATCACCTCAACACTTACTGGCAACGCCCTAGCAACCATTGTAGAGCACCTTAGCAACCAAAATCCAAAGAAGGATATCTTCCATTCTGAATGTCATAGAGGCATGGGAGTTGGTTTATATCATTCATACTGACAAGCAGCCTTTGGAGTTTCATGATTGGCAGCTACCAAGCCACTCCCTAGCAACCAAACAGAGTACCCTAGCAACCATTTTGCAAGACTTTATCTCTGCATCAAAACATCGTATAGAGATGGGGGTTGGTTCATACATTCACATTGACTTTGGAGCTTCATGATTGGCAGCTGCCAAGCCACTCCCTAGCAACCAAACAGAGTACCCTAGCAACCATTTTGTAAGACCTACATCTCTGCATCAAAACATCGTATAGAGATGGGGGTTGGCTCTTTTTACTCATGCTAGCAAACATGACTTGCTACATGCTACACATGCTAGCAGAGAATAGCTACATGCTAATATTGATTAGCTAAGTGCTAAATCATGCCAAGAAAATGCTACAAATTTCATAGTAACCATCTGTGACAACTACCAACCACCTATACCAGAACATCCAAGCAACCTCCTAGCAACACCCTAGCAACCACCTAGCAACCACCCAGAACACGCTAGCAACACCCTAGCAACCACCCAGAATACCCTAGCAACCGCCTAACAAAACCATAGCAACCACCCAGAACACCCTAGCAACCACCCAGAATACCCTAGCAACTGCCTAACAACACCATAGCAACCACCCATAACACCTTAGCAACCACCCAGAACACCCTAGCAACCACCTAGCAACACCCTAGCAACCACTCAGAACACCCTATTAACCGCCTAGCAACACCATAGCAACCACCCAGAACACCCTAGCAACCGCCTAGCAACACCCTAGCAACCACACAGAACACCCTAGCAACCACCTAGCAACACCCTAGCAACCAGCCAGAACACCCTAGCAACCACCCAGAACACCCTAGCAACCGAGCGAGCTTTTTGTCACTGCAAGCACCACTTCACATTTTCCTCTGGAAATGTACATTCTAGTTAGTGTGAATGCTTCAAGCATTCACACTCTTGAAATCCAAATCTTTCTTATTATTATTATTCCGTATTCTTCCGTACGTTTTTCGGTCGCTTTCTTCTCCTCTCTACTTTGTGCTACAAAAACCATTCAAGTATCAAAATGTGCAGCTTTTCAAGGACATGTGTGCTATTACTTTTCTTTTTTATAACCTTTATAATTTTTAAATTATTAAACTTTTTGTGCATATTTTTTAACATGGAAGTCAATGGAGAATTCTTCAAATTCTGTTTTATGCTCCTTCTGCTTTCAAAGCCTACAACTTCTGCATACTTTCAGCTATTTCTGTCATTTAAACTTTAAAATGTTGAGAAATTTGTAAGCTATTAAAGTTGTATTCAACTTTTTGATATCTATTATACTTTTTTCACAATCTCTACTTTAGTCTCATGATGTTTTTCAACCCGTTTCTGAAATTATAATGGGAGTGAATGAGAGAGACTGTTCAGAGCTAGAGCACGTGCTAGAGTGAGCCAGCTTGAAACCTAATGCTAAAAAATAATTTTTAAATCGCTGGCCTGGCCACAATTTTCACTCTTTGGGCATAAAATTATACTTGAAACGTAGGTATTTTTGTTGTGGTTCCTCTCATGTGTTTAGTAAATCCCTGGGACTTATAGTTTTTTCACTGTGTCCTTCCAAAGGACAAGAGTAACAGACATTCCTCCATTGACAGCAATTATAAATTCAGGTCAAACTTTTGTGATCAGAGCAATACAAACCAGTTTTTTAACTTGCCAAAGTGGTCCCTTTTTTTAACTCTATCCACAAAAAAAATACATCACACCGTTCACAAAGGCCTTGTCTCGCTCACGGTCAGGTCATTTCGCCAATACAACCTATAGTTTTGTCTCTATTGAGGTTTGTTCGAGGCCAAGTATCAGCAATTTTGGCCTCTGTCTAAATAGGAAAGCTGATTGCACAGGTGATGCTGATTAGCAAAGATCAAAGGGAGACACACATAATTGGTCCTGTGTTCTGATTGGTGGACAGTCACTCAGCTCTTTTCTGAAGGATACTACAAGTTTTTGTTGCATTTATGCCTCTACTTCTCCTGTTCTCCCTCTCTCTTCCCTCCTCTTCTCCTCCTCCAATCCTCTACTCCTCCTGTCCTCCTATTCTACCCTCCTTTCATAATCTCTTCTCCTTTCTACTCTTCCTTTTATCCTCTTCTATCCATCTGCCTGTCTTAACTATTTGACTTTCTGTGTCCAAATGATCTATCTATCTATGTATAGACTATGTATGTATCTATCTGTGTATCTATCTATCTATCTATCTATCTATCTATCTATCTATCTATCTATCTATCTATCTATTTATCTATTTATCTATCTATCTATCTATCTATCTATCTATCTATCTATCTATCTAATCCATCTATATTTCTAACTAATCTATCTTTCTTTCATTCTAGATAATCTATCTTTCTTTCTAACTATACTATCTTTCTTTTTAAATAATCTTTTCTTTCTAGCTATACTATCTATCTTTCTAACTGATCTATCTTTCTTTCTTTCTAAATAATCTTTCTTTCTTTCTAACTATACTATCTGTCTTTCTTTCTAACCAATATATCTTTCCTTCTTTCTTTCTAACTAATCCTTTCTTTATTTCTAACTAATCATTTCTTTCTTTTTTCATCCTTTCAAATCCATCTTTCTTTCTAACTAATTCTTTCTTTCTTTCTTTCAAATTCATATTTCTTTCTTACTAATCATTGCTTTCTTTCTTTCTTTCATCTATCTATCATCTATTTTTCTTTCTTTCTTTCTTTTTTCTTTATTTCTAATAATCAATCTATCTATCTATCTTTCTTTCTTTCTTTCTTTCTTTCAAATCCATATTTCTTTCTAACTAATCTTTCTTTCTTTTTTTCTTTTTATCTTTCTTTCTTTCTTTCTTTCTTTCTTTCTTTCTTTCTTTCTTTCTTTCTTTCTTTCTTTCTTTCTTTCTTTCTTTCTATTTCTTTATTTTGAATAATCTATCTATCTATCTATCTATCTATCTATCTATCTATCTATCTATCTATCTATCTATCTATCTTTCTTTCTACCTAATCCATCTTTCTTTATTCCTTTCTACCTAATCCTTCTTTCTTTCTTTCTTTCTTTCTTTCTTTCTTTCTTTCTTTCTTTCTTTCTTTCTTTCTTTCTTTCTTTCTTTCTAATAATCCATCTATCTATCTATCTATCTATCTATCTATCTATCTATCTATCTATCTATCTATCTATCTATCTATCAAATCCATCTTTCTTTCTAACTAACTAATCCTTTCTTTCTCACTAATTCTTTCTTTCTTTCTTTCTTTCTTTCTTTCTTTCTAACTAACTAATCCTTTCTTTCTTTCTCTCTCACTAATCCTTTCTTTCTTTCTTTTAAATCCATCTATCTATCTACAGTCTGTCTATCTATCTATCTATCTATCTATCTATCTATCTATCTATCTATCTATCTATCTATCTATCTATCTATCTATCTATCTATCTATCTATCTACCCCCTGTCTTTCTCTACCTTTCTTTTTTGTACTCCTTTACTTCTCTACCTCTGTCTCTTTCTCTACCCCTATATTTCTTTACCTCTGTGTCTACATCTCTACCTCTCTAAGTAAACTTGTAGTTTTCTACAATTTTTTGGATCTTGTTTTGCATTTCAGCTTATTAAATGCATTTGAATTAAGCTTTTTTTTCTTTTTTGCTCTGTTTTGCTGTTGTTTGAACTGCAATATTTATTTTTTTTTTAAGCATTTAAGTTAAGCTTTTGAAGCATTCACACGCATATTCCGCAGGAAATGCAATTTTTCTAGTTCTTATTTTTATTATTCCGGACACTTCTTCGGCGCGCTACTCCTCCCGCAGCTTTTGTCACAGACCCATGAATGAGGTGTCAAATCGACCGGCTCGTTTAGGAGAGGTGTGCTATGACTTTTCTAAGAGATCGGATGTACGATGTTCGCACAGCGGACCAAAAAGCGGCCAAAAAAAGGCCCATTGACTTACATTGAAAAATTTTCAAAAATTCAAATCCCAACTGTCACTTTTTCACAGACACAAAAGGGCCTGACAGCCCTGCTGTCAGGCAGACGTCTCTCTCTCCCTAGGAGGATTTATTTTATCAGGCAACCAATAAATAATGGCCTAAAATCTTCATGGTCACACCATAGCAACCAGTTACAGCACCCTAGCAACCGTGGGCGATAGGCACGAGGCCGCAGGCCTCGTGCCATACTAAATAACTCTATAAAAACTCTATAAAAACGAATTTTAGAGACTAAATAGTAATCATCTGTTAAAAAATACACGCCGACATCACAGACCCCTGATTGAGGCGTCAAATTTTGCGGATTATTGAGGAGAGGTGTGCTGTGACTTTTCGTAGCGATCGGGGGTACGGTGTTCGCCCCAGGGGCAAATCATTGGGTAAAAAAGTCCCATAGACTTTTAGTGTTTTTCCTACTATGGTAAATTGCATAGGGATTTTGTATTGAACATAGCTCTGGATCACAGTGTCATAGAGACAAGGGGGCGGGCTCATTTTACTCAGACGACCAATCAGTCTCTCAGCATCATTGTGAAGCTATTAAGCCACGCCCTAGCAACCATTTAGAGCACCTTAGCAACAACTCCCATAGACTTCCATTAAAAGAGATCAAAGGGATATCTCAGGATAGAAGTGTCATAGAAACATGAGGGTGGGCTCGTTTGACTTGGGCCAGCAAACAGCCAATCATGAATCACCTCAACAATTTCTGGCCATGCCCTAGCAACCATTGTAGAGCACCTTAGCAACCAAAATCCAAAGAGGGATATCTTCCATTCTGAATGTCATAGAGGCATGGGAGTTGGTTTTTATCATTCATACTGACAAGCAGCCTTTGGAGTTTCATGATTGGCAGCTACCAAGCCACTCCCTAGCAACCAAACAGAGTACCCTAGCAACCATTTTGCAAGACTTTATCTCTGCATCAAAACATCGTATAGAGATGGGGGTTGGTTCATACATTCACATTGACTTTGGAGCTTCATGATTGGCAGCTGCCAAGCCACTCCCTAGCAACCAAACAGAGTACCCTAGCAACCATTTTGTAAGACCTACATCTCTGCATCAAAACATCGTATAGAGATGGGGGTTGGCTCTTTTTACTCATGCTAGCAAACATGACTTGCTACATGCTACACATGCTAGCAGTGAATAGCTACATGCTAATATTGATTAGCTAAGTGCTAAATCATGCCATGAATGTTATAAAAACTCTATAGTAACTATATGTGAACACTACCAACCACCTAGTAACACCATAGCAACCACCCAAAATACCATAGCAACCACCTAGCAACACCCTAGCAACCACCAAGAATACCCTAGCAACCACCTAGCAACACCCTAGCAACCACACAGAACACCCTAGCATTCGCCTAGCAACACCCTAGCAACCAACCAGAACACCTAGCAACACCCTAGCAACCACCCAGAACACCCTAGCAACCACCTACCAATACCCTAGCAACCATCTATAACACCCTAGCAACCACCCATAACACCCTAGCAACCGCCTAGCAACACCCTGGCAACCATATAGAACACCCTAGCAACCACATAGCAACACCCTAGCAACAACCCAGAACAACCTAGCAACCACCTAGCAACACCCTGGCAACCATCTATAACACCCTAGCAACCACCTAGAACACCTTAGCAACCACCTATCAACACCCTAGCAACCACTCAGAACACCCTAGCAACCACCTAGCAACACCATAGCAACCACCCAGAACACCCTAGCAACCGCCTAGCAACACCCTAGCAACCACACAGAACACCCTAGCAACCACCTAGCAACACCCTAGCAACCACCCAGAACACCCTAGCAACCACCCATAACACCCTAGCAACCGAGCGAGCTTTTTGCCACTGCAAGCACCACTTCACATTTTCCTCTGGAAATGTACATTCTAGTGTTGTGAATACTATTCTCCAAGACAAAACTTTGGCACGCTACTCCTCCCGCATTTTTTGTCGTAGACCCATGAATGAGGTGTCAAATCGACCGGCTCATTTAGGAGAGGTGTGCTATGACTTTTCTAAGCGATCGGTTGTACGATGTTCGTCTGGCGGGCGATAAATCGGCCGAAAAAAGTCCCATAGACTTAACATTGGCACCAAATTTGTGAGATCATATCTTTTGACCAGAAGGTCGTAGAAACTTGGGGTTGGGCTCTTTTGACTTGGCCTATCATGCAGCTAACAATTAGTGACATAATAACTTCATATTCATGCCCTAGCAACCACTTAGGGCAGCCTAGCAACCATAAAACAATACAAGACATATCTCAGCTCCACAAAAATAGAAGAAACATGGATTTTGCCTTTTTTTGACTCAGACTGTCAACTAATCTTTAAATATCATCTTATAAACTGTATAATCACACCAGAGCAACCATGTAGGGTACCCTAGTAACCACACAAACACACGAATAAGCCATATCTCAGCCCCAGAACATCGTACACACATGATTGTTGGCTCGTATGCAATTCTGTAACACACCCTAGCAACCGGGTGGTGAGTTTTGCCACTGCAAGCACCACTTCACATTTTCCTCTGGAAATGTACATTCTAGTGTTGTGAATACTATTCTCCAAGACAAAACTTTGGCACGCTACTCCTCCCGCATTTTTTGTCACAGATACATGAATGAGGTGTCAAATCGACCAGCTCGTTAAGGAGAGGTGTGCTATGACTTTTCTAAGAGATCGGGTGTACGATGCTTGTCTAGCGGGCGATAAATCGGCCGAAAAATCTCCCATAGACTTAACATTGGCACCAAATTTGTGAGATCATATCTTTTGAATAGAAGGTCATAGAGACTTGGGGTTGGGCTCATTTGACTCGGCCTATCATACAGCCAACAAGTAGTAACATAGTAACTTAATATTCACGCCCTAGCAACCACTTAGGGCAGCCTAGCAACCATAAATCAACATATACAAGCCATATCTCAGCTCCAGAAAATAGAAGAAACATGGATTTTGCCGTTTTTGACTCAGACTGTCAACTAGTCTTTAAATATCATCTCATACACTGTATAATCACACCATAGCAACCATATAGGGTACCCTAGTAACCCTACAAACACATGAATAAGCCACATCTCAGCACCAGAACATCGTACAGACATGGTTGTTGTCTCATATGCAATTCTGTACCACACTCTAGCAACCGAGCGAGCTTTTTGCCACTGCAAGCACCACTTCACATTTTCCTCTGGAAATGTACATTCTAGTTAGTGGTGTTTGCTGAAAGCAAGGCACCACTATTACTATTGTGTTTTTTAAGTCGGCCAAAAAGTTTGACGCGCTACTCCTCCCGCAGTTTTTGTCACAGACCCATGAATGAGGCATCAAATCATGCGGATTATTGGGGAATGGTGTGCTATGACTTTTCTAAGCGATCGGGGGTACGGTGTTGGCCCCAGGGGCGAACAAATTTCCCAAAAATCCCATAGACTTAACATTGCGACAAACTTTAGCGATTCATAGCTCCGAGCGAGGATTTCACAGAAACCTGTGATTTACCACATTTGAAGAGGGTGACAGGCTCTGTAAGAACATACCTCACAATGGGGTAAAAGTTGCACCCCTGGGGGGCAGAAGCTGCCCAAAGTTTCCCCCATTGACTTACTATGGTGAAGGACGTCCCATCAAATGCATGTGTTTTTCCTACTATGGTAAATTGCATAGGGATTTTGCATTGAACATAGCTCTGGATCACAGTGTCATAGAGACAAGGGGGCGGGCTCATTTTACTCAGACGACCAATCAGTCTCTCAGGATCATTGTGAAGCTATTAAGCCACGCCCTAGCAACCATATAGAGCACCTTAGCAACAAGTCCCATAGACTTCCATTGAAAGAGGTCAAAGGGATATCTCCGGATAGAAGTGTCATAGAAACACGAGAGTGGTCTCATTTGACTCAGGGAAGCAAACAGCCAATCATGAATCACCTCAACCATTTCTGGCCACGCCCTAGCAACCATTATTGAGCACCTTAGCAACCAAATTTTAAAGAGGGATATCTTCCATTCTGAATGTCACAGAGGCATGGGAGTTGTATTATATCAATCATACTGACAAGCAGCCTTTGGAGATTCATGATTGGCAAGCCACTCCCTAGCAACCAAACAGAGTACCCTAGCAACCATTTTGCAAAACCTACATCTCTGCATCTGAACATTGTGTAGAGATGGGGGTTGGTTTATACATTCACATTGACTTTGGAGCTTTATCATTGGCAGCTGCCAAGCCACTCCCTAGCAACCAAACAGAGTACCCTAGCAACTATTTTGCAAGACCTATATCTCTGCATCAAAACATCGTATAGAGATGGGGTTGGTTTATACATTCACATTGACTTTGGAGCTTCATGATTGGCAGCTGCCAAGCCACTCCCTAGCAACCAAACAGAGTACCCTAGCAACCATTTTGCAAAACCTACATCTCTGCATCTGAACATTGTGTAGAGATGGGTGTTGGTTTATACATTCACATTGACTTTGGAGTTTTATCATTGGCAGCTGCCAAGCCACTCCCTAGCAACCAAACAGAGTACCCTAGCAACCATTTTGTAAGACCTACATCTCTGCATCAAAACATCGTATAGAGATGGGGGTTGGCTCTTTTTACTCATGCTAGCAAACATGACTTGCTACATGCTACACATGCTAGCAGTGAATAGCTACATGCTAATATTGATTAGCTAACTGCTAAATCATGCCAAGAAAATGCTACAAACTTCATAGTAACCATCTGTGACAACTACCAACCACCTATACCAGAACATCCTAGCAACCTCCTAGCAACAACCTAGCAACCACACAGAACACCCTAGCAACCACCCATAACACCCTAGCAACACCCTAGCAACCACCCAGAATACCCTTGCAACCGCCTAACAACACCATAGCAACCACCCAGAACACCCTAGCAACACCCTAGCAACCACTCAGAACACCCTTGCAACCGCCTAGCAACACCCTAGCAACCACCCAGAACACCGTAGCAACCACCCAAAACACCCTAGCAACCAGGTGGTGAGTTTTGCCACTGCAAGCACCACTTCACATTTTCTTCTGGAAATGTACATTCTAGTTAGTGGTGCTTGCAAAGCAACACTATTGTTATCCTCCATACTTATTATATATTATTCTTATTATTCTGCCCTTTTTTTGACGCGCTACTCCTCCCGCAGTTTTCGTCACAGACCCATGAATGAGGTGTCAAAACGTGCGGCTTGTTCGGGAATGGTGTGCTATGACTTTTCTAAGAGATCGGGCGTACGATGTTCGCACAGCGGACGAAAAAGCGGCCAAAAAAGTCCCATTGACTTACATTGGGGAATTTTCAAAAATTCAAATCCCAACTGTCACTTTCTCACAGACACAAAAGGGCCTGACAGCCCTGCTGTCAGGCAGATGTCTCTCTCTCCCTAGGAGGATTTAATTTATCAAGCAGCCAATGAGTAATGGCCTAAAATCTTCATAGCCACACCATAGCAACCAGTTACAGCACCCTAGCAACCGTGGGCAATAGGCACGAGGCCTACTAAATAACTCTATAAAAACTCTATAAAAACTCATTTTAGAGACTAAATAGTAATCATCTGTTAAAAAATACACTACTTTTTTACCCAATGATTTGCCCCTGGGGCGAACACCGTACCCCCGATCGCTACGAAAAGTCACAGCACACCTCTCCTCAATAATCCGCAAAATTTGACGCCTCAATCAGGGGTCTGTGATGTCGGCGTGTATTTTTTAACAGATGATCAAGCAGCCAATGAGTAATGGCCTAAAATCTTCATAGCCACACCATAGCAACCAGTTACAGCATCCTAGCAACCGTGGGCAATAGGCACGAGGCCGCAGGCCTCGTGCCATACTAAATAACTCTATAAAAACTCTATAAAAACTCATTTTAGAGACTAAATAGTAATCATCTGTTAAAAAATACACGCCGACATCACAGACCCCTGATTGAGGCGTCAAATTTTGCGGATTATCGAGGAGAGGTGTGCTGTGACTTTTCGTAGCGATCGGGGGTACGGTGTTCGCCCCAGGGGCAAATCATTGGGTAAAAAAGTCCCATAGACTTTTAGTGTTTTTCCTACTATGGTAAATTGCATAGGGATTTTGTATTGAACATAGCTCTGGATCACAGTGTCATAGAGACAAGGGGGCGGGCTCATTTTACTCAGACGACCAATCAGTCTCTCAGCATCATTGTGAAGCTATTAAGCCACGCCCTAGCAACCATTTAGAGCACCTTAGCAACAACTCCCATAGACTTCCATTAAAAGAGATCAAAGGAATATCTCAGGATATAAGTGTCATAGAAACATGAGGGTGGGCTCGTTTGACTTGGGCCAGCAAACAGCCAATCATGAATAACCTCAACAATTTCTGGCCATGCCCTAGCAACCATTGTAGAGCACCTTAGCAACCAAAATCCAAAGAGGGATATCTTCCATTCTGAATGTCATAGAGGCATGGGACTTGGTTTATATCATTCATACTGACAAGCAGCCTTTGGAGTTTCATGATTGGCAGCTACCAAGCCACTCCCTAGCAACCAAACAGAGTACCCTAGCAACCATTTTGCAAGACTTTATCTCTGCATTAAAACATCGTGTAGAGATGGGGGTTGGTTTATACATTCACATTGACTTTGGAGCTTCATGATTGGCAGCTGCCAAGCCAGTCCCTAGCAACCAAACAGAGTACCCTAGCAACCATTTTGTAAGACCTACATCTCTGTATCAAAACATCGTATAGAGATGGGGGTTGGCTCTTTTTACTCATGCTAGCAAACATGACTTGCTACATGCTACACATGCTAGCAGAGAATAGCTACATGCTAATATTGATTAGCTAAGTGCTAAATCATGCCAAGAAAATGCTACAAATTTCATAGTAACCATCTGTGACAACTACCAACCACCTATACCAGAACATCCAAGCAACCTCCTAGCAACACCCTAGCAACCACCTAGCAACCACCCAGAACACGTTAGCAACACCCTAGCAACCACCCAGAATACCCTAGCAACCACCTAACAACACCATAGCAACCACCCAGAACACCCTAGCAACCACCAAGAACACCCTAGCAACCACCAAGAACACCCTAGCAACCACCCAGAATACCCTAGCAACTGCCTACCAACACCATAGCAACCACCCATAACACCCTAGCAACCACCCAGAATACCCTAGCAACCACCTAGCAACACCCTAGCAACCACTCAGAACACCCTAGCAACCGCTTAGCAACACCATAGCAACCACCCAGAACACCCTAGCAACCACCTAGCAACACCCTAGCAACCACCTAGCAACACCCTAGCAACCACCCTAGCAACCAGCCATAACACCCTAGCAACCGGGTGGTGAGTTTTGCCACTGC
This sequence comes from Pimephales promelas, assembly GCF_988280905.1. Lineage (NCBI taxonomy): Eukaryota > Metazoa > Chordata > Actinopteri > Cypriniformes > Leuciscidae > Pimephales > Pimephales promelas. The sequence continues at coordinate 9,994,132 of NC_142777.1, forward strand.
AAGCACCACTTCACATTTTCCTCTGGAAATGTACATTCTAGTTAGTGGTGCTTGCTGAAAGCAAGGCAACACTATTACTATTGTGTTTTTTGAGCCGGCCCAAAAGTTTGGCACGCTACTCCTCCCGCAGTTTTTGTCACACACCCATGAATGAGGTCTCAAAACGTGCGGAATATTCGGGAATGGTGTGCTATGACTTTTCTAAGCGATCGGGGGTACGATGTTCGCCCGAAGGGCGAACAAATTTTCCAAAAATCCCATAGACTTAACATTGCGACAAACTTTGACGACTCATAGCTCCGAGCGAGAATTTCACAGAAGCCTGCGATTTACCACATTTGAAGAGGCTGATAGGCTCTGTAAGAACATACCTCACAATGGGGTAAAAGTTGCACCCCTGGGGGGCAGGAGCTGCCCAAATTTTCCCCATAGACCCCAATGTTATTAGTGGTGCTTGCTGAAAGCAAGGCAACACTATTACTATTGTGTTTTTTGAGTCGGCCCAAAAGTTTGGCACGCTACTCCTCCCGCAGTTTTTGTCACACACCCATGAATGAGGTCTCAAAACGTGCGGATTATTCGGGAATGGTGTGCTATGACTTTTCTAAGCGATCGGGGGTACGATGTTCGCCCGAAGGGCGAACAAATTTCCCAAAAATCCCATAGACTTAACATTGCGACAAACTTTGACGACTCGTAGCTCCGAGCGAGGATTTCGCAGAAGCCTGCGATTTACCACATTTGAAGAGGCTGACAGGCTCTGTAAGAACATACCTCACAATGGGGTAAAAGTTGCACCCCTGGGGGGCAGGAGCTGCCCAAATTTTCCCCCATTGACCCCCATGTTATTTATTAGTGGTGCTTGCTGAAAGCAAGGCAACACTATTACTATTGTGTTTTCTGAGCCGGCCAAAAAGTTTGACGCGCTACTCCTCCCGCAGTTTTTGTCACACACCCATGAATGAGGTCTCAAAACGTGCGGATTATTCGGGAATGGTGTGCTATGACTTTTCTAAGCGATCGGGGGTACGATGTTCGCCCGAAGGGCGAACAAATTTCCCAAAAATCCCATAGACTTAACATTGCGACAAACTTTGACGACTCATAGGTCCGAGCGAGGATTTCACAGAAGCCTGCGATTTACCACATTTGAAGAGGCTGACAGGCTCTGTAAGAACATACCTCACAATGGGGTAAAAGTTGCACCCCTGGGGGGCAAGAGCTGCCCAAATATTCCCCCATTGACCCCCATGTTATTTATTAGTGGTGCTTGCTGAAAGCAAGGCAACACTATTACTATTGTGTTTTTTGAGTCGGCCCAAAAGTTTGGCACGCTACTCCTCCCGCAGTTTTTGTCACACACCCATGAATGAGGTCTCAAAACGTGCGGAATATTCGGGAATGGTGTGCTATGACTTTTCTAAGCGATCGGGGGTACGATGTTCGCCCGAAGGGCGAACAAATTTCCCAAAAATCCCATAGACTTAACATTGCGACAAACTTTGACGACTCATAGCTCCGAGCGAGGATTTCACAGAAGCCTGTGATTTACCACATTTGAAGAGGCTGACAGGCTCTGTAAGAACATACCTCACAATGGGGTAAAAGTTGCACCCCTGGGGGGCAGGAGCTGCCCAAATTTTCCCCCATTGACCCCAATGTTATTTAAAATTTCTAGTATAGCATTATACTATTCCAGGAAAAAGTTTGGCGCACTCCTACGTCCACAGTTTTTGTCACAGACCCATGAATGAGGCATCAAATCGTGCGGCCTATTGAAGAGAAGTGTCCTATCACTTTTATCAGAGATCGGGGGTACGGTGTTCGACCCAGGGGCGAACAAATTTCCAAAAAATCCCATAGACTTAACATTGAGACAAACTTTGACGACTCATAGCTCCGAACAACGATTTCGGAAAAACGTGTGATTTGCCACATTTGAAGAGGCTGGCAGCCTCTGTAAGAACATACCTCACAATGGGGTAAAAGTTGCACCCCTGGGGGGCAGGAGCTACCCAAAATTTTCCCCATTGACTTACTATGGTGAAGGATGTCCCATCAAATGCATGTGTTTTTCCTACTATGGTAAATTGCATAGGGATTTTGTATTGAACATAGCTCTGGATCATAGTGTCATAGAGACAAGGGGGCGGGCTCATTTTACTCAGACGACCAATCAGTCTCTCAGGATCATTGTGAAGCTATCAAGCCACGCCCTAGCAACCATATAGAGCACCTTAGCAACAACTCCCATAGACTTCCATTGAAAGAGATCAAAGGGATATCTCCGGATAGAAGTGTCATAGAAACACAAGGGTGGTCTCGTTTGACTCGGGGTAGCAAACAGCCAATCATGAATCACCTCAACAATTTCTGGACACACCCTAGCAACCATTATCGAGCACCTTAGCAACCAAATTTTAAAGAGGGATATCTTCCATTCTGAATGTCATACAGGCTTGGGAGTTGTATTATATCAATTATACTGACAAGCAGCCTTTGGAGATTCATGATTGGCAGCTGCCAAGCCACTCCCTAGCAACCAAAAAGAGTACCCTAGCAACCATTTTGCAAGGCCTACATCTCTGCATCAGAACATCGTATAGAGATGGGGGTTGGTTTATACATTCACATTGACTTTGGAGCTTCATGATTGGAAGCTGCCAAGCCACTCCCTAGCAACCAAACAGAGTACCCTAGCAACCATTTTGTAAGACCTACATGTCTGCATCAAAACATCGTATAGAGATGGGGGTTGGCTCTTTTTACTCATGCTAGCAAACATGACTTGCTACATGCTACACATGCTAGCAGAGAATAGCTACATGCTAATATTGATTAGCTAAGTGCTAAATCATGCCAAGAAAATGCTACAAATTTCATAGTAACCATCTGTGACAACTACCAACCACCTATACCAGAACATCCAAGCAACCTCCTAGCAACACCCTAGCAACCACCTAGCAACCACCCAGAACACGTTAGCAACACCCTAGCAACCACCCAGAATACCCTAGCAACCACCTAACACCATAGCAACCACCCAGAACACCCTAGCAACCACCAAGAACACCCTAGCAACCACCCAAAATACCCTAGCAACTGCCTAACAACACCATAGCAACCACCCATAACACCTTAGCAACCACCCAGAATACCCTAGCAACCTCCTAGCAACACCCTAGCAACCGCCTAGCAGCACCCTAGCAACCACCCAGAACACCCTAGCAACCGCCTAGCAACACCTTAGCAACCATCCAGAACACCCTAGCAACCACCTAGCAACACCCTAGCAACCACCCAGAACACCCTAGCAACCACCTAGCAACACCCTAGCAACCACCCAGAACACCCTAGCAACCGCCTAGCAACACCCTAGCAACCACCCAGAACACCCTAGCAACCGCCTAGCAACACCTTAGCAACCACCCAGAACACCTTGGCAACCACCTATCAATACCCTAGCAACACCCTAGCAACCACCTAGCAACACCCTAGCAACCACCCAGAACACCCTAGCAACCACCTAGCAACACCAAAGCAACCACCCAGAACACCCTAGCAACCACCCAGAACACCCTAGCAACCACGTAGCAACCACCTACCAACGCCCTAGCAACCATCCTGAACACCCTAGCAACCAACTAACATCCACCTAGCAGCCACCCATAACACCCTAGCAACCGGGTGGTGAGTTTTGCCACTGCAAGCACCACTTCACATTTTCCTCTGGAAATGTAATAACTTTATATTTACGCCCTAGCAACCACTTAGGGCAGCCTAGCAACCATAAATCAACATATTCAAGTCATTTCTCAGCTTCAGAAAATAGAAGAAACATGGATTTTGCCTTTTTTTGATTTAGACTGTCAACTAGTGTTTAAATATAATCTCATACACTGTATAATCACACCATAGCAACCATATAGAGTACCCTAGTAACCACCTGAACACATGAATAAGCCATTTCTCAGCTGAATAAACAATTTATCACCACAAAAACATCGTACAGACGTGTTTGGTGTCTCGTATGCAAAAATGTGCCACACTCTAGCAACCGAGCGAGCTTTTTGCCACTGCAAGCACCACTTCACATTTTCCTCTGGAAATGTACATTCTAGTGTTGTGAATACTATTCTCCAAGACAAAAGTTTGGCACGCTACTCCTCCCGCATTTATTGTCGTAGATCCATGAATGTGGTGTCAAATCGACCCGGTCATTGAGGAGAGGTGTGCTATGACTTTTCTAAGCGATCGGTTGTACGATGTTTGTCTGGCGGGCGATAAATCGGACAGAAAAAGTCCCATAGACTTAACATTGGCACAAAATTGGTGAGATCATATCTTTTGAACAGAAGGTCATAGAGACTTGGGGTTGGGCTCTTTTTACTCGGCCTATCATGCAGCCAACAAGTAGAGACATAATAACTTCATATTTACGCCCTAGCAACCACTTAGGGCAGCCTAGCAACCATAAATCAACATATTCAAGTCATTTCTCAGCTTCAGAAAATAGAAGAAACATGGATTTTGCCTTTTTTTGATTTAGACTGTCAACTAGTGTTTAAATATAATCTCATACACTGTATAATCACACCATAGCAACCATATAGATTACCCTAGTAACCACCTGAACACATGAATAAGCCATTTCTCAGCTGAATAAACAATTTATCATCACAAAAACATCGTACAGACGTGTTTGGTGTCTCGTATGCAAAAATGTGCCACACTCTAGCAACCGAGCGAGCTTTTTGCCACTGCAAGCACCACTTCACATTTTCCTCTGGAAATGTACATTCTAGTGTTGTGAATACTATTCTCCAAGACAAAACTTTGGCACGCTACTCCTCCCGCATTTTTTGTCACAGACACATGAATGAGGTGTCAAATCGACCAGCTCGTTAAGGAGAGGTGTGCTATGACTTTTCTAAGAGATCGGGCGTACGATGCTTGTCTAGCGGGCGATAAATCGGCCGAAAAATCTCCCATAGACTTAACATTGGAACCAAATTTGTGAGATCATATCTTTTGAATAGAAGGTCATAGAGACTTGGGGTTGGGCTCATTTGACTCGGCCTATCATACAGCCAACAAGTAGTGACATAGTAACTTAATATTCACGCCCTAGCAACCACTTAGGGCAGCCTAGCAACATAAAACAACATATACAAGCCATATCTCAGCTCCAGAAAATAGAAGAAACATGGATTTTGCCTTTTTTTGACTCAGACTGTCAACTAGTCTTTAAATATTAACTCATAAACTGTATAATCACACCATAGCAACCATATAGGGTACCCCAGTAACCCTACAAACACATGAATAAGACATGTCTCAGCTGAATAAACAATTTATCATCACAAAAACATCGTACAGACGTGTTTGGTGTCTCGTATGCAAAAATGTGCCACACTCTAGCAACCGAGCGAGCTTTTTGCCACTGCAAGCACCACTTCACATTTTCCTCTGGAAATGTACATTCTAGTTAGTGGTGCTTGCTGAAAGCAAGGCAACACTATTACTATTGTGTTTTTTGAGTCGGCCCAAAAGTTTGGCACGCTACTCCTCCCGCAGTTTTTGTCACACACCCATGAATGAGGTCTCAAAACGTGCGGAATATTCGGGAATGGTGTGCTATGACTTTTCTAAGCGATCGGGGGTACGATGTTCGCCCGAAGGGCGAACAAATTTCCCAAAAATCCCATAGACTTAACATTGCGACAAACTTTGACGAATCATAGCTCCGAGCGAGAATTTCGCAGAAGCCTGCGATTTACCACATTTGAAGAGGCTGACAGGCTCTGTAAGAACATACCTCACAATGGGGTAAAAGTTGCACCCCTGGGGGGCAGGAGCTGCCCAAATTTTCCCCCATTGACCCCAATGTTATTTAAAATTTCTAGTATAGCATTATACTATTCCAGGAAAAAGTTTGGCGCACTCCTACGTCCACAGTTTTTGTCACAGACCCATGAATGAGGCATCAAATCGTGCGGCCTATTGAAGAGAAGTGTCCTATCACTTTTATCAGAGATCGGGGGTACGGTGTTCGACCCAGGGGCGAACAAATTTCCAAAAAATCCCATAGACTTAACATTGAGACAAACTTCGACGACTCATAGCTCCGAACAACGATTTCGGAAAAACGTGTGATTTGCCACATTTGAAGAGGCTGGCAGCCTCTGTAAGAACATACCTTACAATGGGGTAAAAGTTGCACCCCTGGGGGGCAGGACCTGCCCAAAATTTTCCCCATTGACTTACTATGGTGAAGGATGTCCCATCAAATGCATGTGTTTTTCCTACTATGGTAAATTGCATAGGGATTTTGTATTGAACATAGCTCTGGATCATAGTGTCATAGAGACAAGGGGGCGGGCTCATTTTACTCAGACGACCAATCAGTCTCTCAGGATCATTGTGAAGCTATCAAGCCACGCCCTAGCAACCATATAGAGCACCTTAGCAACAACTCCCGTAGACTTCCATTGAAAGAGATCAAAGGGATATCTCCGGATAGAAGTGTCATAGAAACACAAGGGTGGTCTCGTTTGACTCGGGGTAGCAAACAGCCAATCATGAATCACCTCAACAATTTCTGGCCACACCCTAGCAACCATTATCGAGCACCTTAGCAACCAAATTTTAAAGAGGGATATCTTCCATTCTGAATGTCATACAGGCTTGGGAGTTGTATTATATCAATTATACTGACAAGCAGCCTTTGGAGATTCATGATTGGCAGCTGCCAAGCCACTCCCTAGCAACCAAAAAGAGTACCCTAGCAACCATTTTGCAAGGCCTACATCTCTTCATCAGAACATCGTATAGAGATGGGGGTTGGTTTATACATTCACATTGACTTTGGAGCTTCATGATTGGAAGCTGCCAAGCCACTCCCTAGCAACCAAACAGAGTACCCTAGCAACCATTTTGTAACAGCTATATCTCAGCATCAGAACATTGTATCACGATGGGGGTTGGGTCTTTTGACTCATGCTAGCACATAGAACTTTCAAAATGCTAAACATGCTAGCTGTGAATAGCTACATGCTAATATTGATTAGCTAAGTGCTAAATCATGCCATGAACAATATAAAAACTCTATAATAACCATATGTGAACACTACCAACCACCTAGTAATACCATAGCAACTACCCAGAATACCCTAGCAACAACCTAACAACACCATAGCAACCACCCAGAACACCCTAGCAACCACATAGCAACACCCTAGCAACCACCTAGAAACTATCCAGAACACCTTAGCAACACCCTAGCAACCACCTAGCAACACCCTAGCAACCACCCCAAACACCATAGCAACCACCTAGCAACACCTTAGCAACCACCCAGAACACCCTAGCAACCACCTAGCAACACCATAGCAACCACCGAGCAACACCCTAGCAACCGCCTAGCAACCATCCAGAACACCTTAGCAACACCCTAGCAACCACATAGCAACACCCTAGCAACCACCCAGAACACCCTAGCAACCACCTTGCAATACCCTAGCAACCACCTAGCAACACCCTAGCAACCACCCAGAACACCCTAGCAACCACCTAGCAACACCTTAGCAACCACCGAGCAACACCCTAGCAACTGCCTAGCAACCTTCCAGAACACCTTAGAAACACCCTAGCAACCACCTAGCAACCATCCAGAACACCCTAACAACCGCCTACTAACAACCTAGCAACACCCTAGCAACCACCCAGAACACCCTAGCAACCACCTAGCAACACCTTAGCAACTACCCAGAACACATTGGCAACCACCCATAATACCCTAGCAACTGCATAGCAACCACCCAGAATACCTTGACAACCAACTAGCAACCACCCAGAACACCCTAGCAACTGGGTGGTGAGTTTTGCCACTGCAAGCACCACTTCACATTTTCGTCTGGAAATGTACGTTCTAGTTAGTGGTGCTTGCTGAGAGCAAGGCAACACTATTACTATTGTGTTTTTTGAGTCGGCCCAAAAGTTTGGCATGCTACTCCTCCCGCAGTTTTTGTCACACACCCATGAATGAGGTCTCAAAACGTGCGGAATATTCGGGAATGGTGTGCTATGACTTTTCTAAGCGATCGGGGGTACGATGGCGAACAAATTTCCCAAAAATCCCATAGACTTAACATTGCGACAAACTTTGACGACTCATAGCTCCGAGCGAGAATTTCACAGAAGCCTGCGATTTACCACATTTGAAGAGGCTGACAGGCTCTGTAAGAACATACCTCACAATGGGGTAAAAGTTGCACCCCTGGGGGGCAGGAGCTGCCCAAATTTTCCCCCATTGACCCCAATGTTATTTAAAATTTCTAGTATAGCATTATACTATTCCAGGAAAAAGTTTGGCGCACTCCTACGTCCACAGTTTTTGTCACAGACCCATGAATGAGGCATCAAATCGTGCGGCCTATTGAAGAGAAGTGTCCTATCACTTTTATCAGAGATCGGGGGTACGGTGTTCGACCCAGGGGCGAACAAATTTCCAAAAAATCCCATAGACTTAACATTGAGACAAACTTTGACAACTCATAGCTCCGAACAACGATTTCGGAAAAACGTGTGATTTGCCACATTTGAAGAGGCTGGCAGCCTCTGTAAGAACATACCACACAATGGGGTAAAAGTTGCACCCCTGGGGGGCAGGAGCTACCCAAAATTTTCCCCATTGACTTACTATGGTGAAGGATGTCCCATCAAATGCATGTGTTTTTCCTACTATGGTAAATTGCATAGGGATTTTGTATTGAACATAGCTCTGGATCATAGTGTCATAGAGACAAGGGGGCGGGCTCATTTTACTCAGACGACCAATCAGTCTCTCAGGATCATTGTGAAGCTATCAAGCCACGCCCTAGCAACCATATAGAGCACCTTAGCAACAACTCCCATAGACTTCCATTGAAAGAGATCAAAGGGATATCTCCGGATAGAAGTGTCATAGAAACACAAGGGTGGTCTCTTGTTTGACTCGGGGTAGCAAACAGCCAATCATGAATCACCTCAACAATTTCTGGACACACCCTAGCAACCATTATCGAGCACCTTAGCAACCAAATTTTAAAGAGGGATATCTTCCATTCTGAATGTCATGGCTTGGGAGTTGTATTATATCAATTATACTGACAAGCAGCCTTTGGAGATTCATGATTGGCAGCTGCCAAGCCACTCCCTAGCAACCAAAAAGAGTACCCTAGCAACCATTTTGCAAGGCCTAGATCTCTGCATCAGAACATCGTATAGAGATGGGGGTTGGTTTATACATTCACATTGACTTTGGAGCTTCATGATTGGAAGCTGCCAAGCCACTCCCTAGCAACCAAACAGAGTACCCTAGCAACCATTTTGTAACAGCTATATCTCAGCATCAGAACATTGTATCACGATGGGGGTTGGGTCTTTTGACTCATGCTAGCACATAGAACTTTCAAAATGCTAAACATGCTAGCTGTGAATAGCTACATGCTAATATTGATTAGCTAAGTGCTAAATCATGCCATGAACAATATAAAAACTCTATAATAACCATATGTGAACACTACCAACCACCTAGTAATACCATAGCAATTACCCAGAATACCCTAGCAACAACCTAACAACACCATAGCAACCACCCAGAACACCCTAGCAACCGCATAGCAACACCCTAGCAACCACCTAGAAACTATCCAGAACACCTTAGCAACACCCTAGCAACCACCTAGCAACACCCTAGCAACCACCCCAAACACCATAGCAACCACCTAGCAACACCTTAGCAACCACCCAGAACACCCTAGCAACCACCTAGCAACACCATAGCAACCACCGAGCAACACCCTAGCAACCGCCTAGCAACCATCCAGAACACCTTAGCAACACCCCAGCAACCACCTAGCAACACCCTAGCAACCACCCAGAACACCCTAGCAACCACCTTGCAATACCCTAGCAACCACCTAGCAACACCCTAGCAACCACCCAGAACACCCTAGCAACCGCCTAGCAACACCCTAGCAACCACCTAGCAACACCTTAGCAACCACCGAGCAACACCCTAGCAACTGCCTAGCAACCTTCCAGAACACCTTAGAAACAACCTAGCAACCATCCAGAACACCCTAACAACCGCCTACTAACAACCTAGCAACACCCTAGCAACCACCCAGAACACCCTAGCAACCACCTAGCAACACCTTAGCAACTACCCAGAACACATTGGCAACCACCCATAATACCCTAGCAACTGCATAGCAACCACCCAGAATACCCTGACAACCAACTAGCAACCACCCAGAACACCCTAGCAACCGGGTGGTGAGTTTTGCCACTGCAAGCACCACTTAACATTTTCGTCTGGAAATGTACGTTCTAGTTAGTGGTGCTTGCAAAGCAACACTATTGTTATCCTGCATACTTATTATTATTCCGCTACTTCTTCTTCTTCTTATTCCGTACAAATTTCGGCGCGCTACTCCTCCCGCAGCTTTTGTCACAGACCCATAAGAGAGGTGTCAAAACGTGCGGCTTGTTCGGGAATGGTGTGCTATGACTTTTCTAAGAGATCGGGTGTACGATGTTCGCACAGCGGACGAAAAAGCGGCCAAAAATGTCCCAAGTCATTTCCTATGGGGAATTTTCAAAAATTCTAATCCCAACTGTCACTTTCTCACAGAAACAAAAAGGGGCCTGACAGCCCTATTTTGACAGCTATTTCAGCCATTAAAACTTTAAAATGTTGAGAAATTTGTAAGCTATAAAAGTTGTATTCAACTTTTTGATATCTATTATACTTTTTTCACAATCTCTACTTTAGTCTCATGATGTTTTTCAAGCCGTTTCTGAAATTATAATGGGAGTCAATGAGAGAGACTGTTCAGAGCTAGAGCACGTGATGTCATAAGCTAGAGTGAGCCAGCTTGAAAACTAATGCTAAAAAATAATTTTTAAATCGCTGGCCTGGCCACAATCTTCACTCTTTGGCCATGAAATTATACTTAAAACGTAGGTATTTTTGTTGTGGTTCCTCTCGTGTGTTTAGTAAATCCCTCGGACTTATAGTTTTTTCTCTGTGTCCTTCCAAATGACAGGAGTGACCGACGATCCTCCATTGGCAGCAATTATAAATTCAGGTCAAACTTTAGTAATCAGAGCATTACGGACCAGTTTTTTAACTTGCCAAAGTGGTCCCTTTTTTCAACTCTATCCACACAAAAAATACATCACAGCGATCACAAAGGCCTTGTCTCGCTAACGGTCAGGTCATTTCGCTGATACAACCTATAGTTTTGTCTCTAGGGAGGTTTGTTCGAGGCCAAGTATCAGCGATTTTGACTAAACATTGGGGGATTTTCAAAAATTCAAATCCCAACTGTCACTTTCTCACAGACACAAAAGGGCCTGACAGCCCTGCTGTAGTGCAGACATCTCTCTCTCCCTAGGAGGATTTATTTTATCAGGCAACCAATAAATAATGGCCTAAAATCTTCATGGTCACACCATAGCAACCAGTTACAGCACCCTAGCAACCGTGGGCGATAGGCACGAGGCCTGCGGCCTCGTGCCATACTAAATAACTCTATAAAAACTCTATAAAAACTAATTTTAGAGACTAAATAGTAATCATCTGTTAAAAAATACACGCCGACATCACAGACCCCTGATTGAGGCGTCAAATTTTGAGGATTATTGAGGAGAGGTGTGCTGTGACTTTTCGTAGCGATCGGGGGTACGGTGTTCGCCCCAGGGGCAAATCATTGGGTAAAAAAGTCCCATAGACTTTTAGTGTTTTTCCTACTATGGTAAATTGCATAGGGATTTTGTATTAAACATAGCTCTGGATCACAGTGTCATAGAGACAAGGGGGCAGGCTCATTTTACTCAGATGACCAATCAGTCTCTCGGGATCATTGTGAAGCTATTAAGCCACGCCCTAGCAACCATATAGAGCACCTTAGCAACAAGTACCATAGACTTCCATTGAAAGAGATCAAAGGGATATCTCCGGATAGAAGTGTCATAGAAACATGAGGGTGGGCTCGTTTGACTTGGGCCAGCAAACAGCCAATCATGAATCACCTCAACAATTTCTGGCCATGCCCTAGCAACCATTGTAGAGCACCTTAGCAACCAAAATCCAAAGAGGGATATCTTCCATTCTGAATGTCATAGAGGCATGGGAGTTGGTTTATCATTCATACTGACAAGCAGCCTTTGGAGTTTCATGATTGGCAGCTACCAAGCCACTCCCTAGCAACCAAACAGAGTACCCTAGCAACCATTTTGCAAGACTTTATCTCTGCATCAAAACATCGTATAGAGATGGGGATTGGTTCATACATTCACATTGACTTTTGAGCTTCATGATTGGCAGCTGCCAAGCCACTCCCTAGCAACCAAACAGAGTACCCTAGCAACCGTTTTGTAAGACCTACATCTCTGCATCAAAACATTGTATAGAGATGGGGGTTGGCTCTTTTTACTCATGCTAGCAAACATGACTTGCTACATGCTACACATGCTAGCAGAGAATAGCTACATGCTAATATTGATTAGCTAAGTGTTAAATCATGCCATGAACATTATAAAAACTCTATAGTAACCATATATGAACACTACCAACCACCTAGTAACACCATAGCAACCACCCAAAATACCATATTAACCACCTAAAACACCCTAGCAACCACCTAGCAACACCATAGCAACCACCCAGAACACCCTAGCAACCACCTAGCAACACCATAGCAACCACCCATAACACCCTAGCAATCACCCAGAACACCCTAGCAACCACTCAGAACACCCTAGCAACCACCTAGCAACACCATAGCAACCACCCAGAACACCCTAGCAACCGCCTAGCAACACCCTAGCAACCACACAGAACACCCTAGCAACCACCTAGCAACACCCTAGCAACCACCCAGAACACCCTAGCAACCGAGCGAGCTTTTTGCCACTGCAAGCACCACTTCACATTTTCCTCTGGAAATGTACATTCTAGTTAGTGGTGCTTGCTGAAAGCAAGGCAACACTATTACTATTGTGTTTTTTGAGTCGGCCCAAAAGTTTGGCACGCTACTCCTCCCGCAGTTTTTGTCACACACCCATGAATGAGGTCTCAAAACGTGCGGAATATTCGGGAATGGTGTGCTATGACTTTTCTAAGCGATCGGGGGTACGATGTTCGCCCGAAGGGCGAACAAATTTCCCAAAAATCCCATAGACTTAACATTGCGACAAACTTTGACGACTCATAGCTCCGAGCGAGAATTTCACAGAAGCCTGCGATTCACCACATTTAAAGAGGCTGACAGGCTCTGTAAGAACATACCTCACAATGGGGTAAAAGTTGCACCCCTGGGGGGCAGGAGCTGCCCAAATTTTCCCCATAGACCCCAATGTTATTTATTATTAGTGGTGCTTGCTGAAAGCAAGGCAACACTATTACTATTGTGTTTTTTGAGTCGGCCCAAAAGTTTGGCACGCTACTCCTCCCGCAGTTTTTGTCACACACCCATGAATGAGGTCTCAAAACGTGCGGAATATTCGGGAATGGTGTGCTATGACTTTTCTAAGCGATCGGGGGTACGATGTTCGCCCGAAGGGCGAACAAATTTCCCAAAAATCCCATAGACTTAACATTGCGACAAACTTTGACGACTCATAGCTCCGAGCGAGAATTTCACAGAAGCCTGCGATTCACCACATTTGAAGAGGCTGACAGGCTCTGTAAGAACATACCTCACAATGGGGTAAAAGTTGCACCCCTGGGGGGCAGGAGCTGCCCAAATTTTCCCCATTGACCCCCATGTTATTTATTATTCTTCTTCTTCTTCTTATTATTCTGGCCACTTTTTGGTTCGCTACTCCTCCCGCAGATTTTGTCACAGACCCATGGGTGAGGTGTCAAATCGACCGGCTTATTTAGGAGAGGTGTGCTATGACTTTTCTAAGCGATCGGGGGTACGATGGTCGCCTCAGGGGCGAAAAACGGCCAAAAAAAATCCCATAGACTTAACATTACGACAAACTTTGACGAGTCATAGCTCTGAGATCGGATTTCGCAGAAACCTGTGATTTACCACATTTGAAGAGGGTGACAGGCTCTGTAAGAAAATACCTCACAATGGGGTAAAAGTTGCACCCCTTGGGGGCAGGAGCTCCCCAAATTTTTCCCATTGAAAATTTTCTAGTATAGCATTTTACTATTCCAGGAAAAAGTTTGGAGCACTCCTACGTCCACAGTTTTTGTCACAGACCCATGAATGAGGCATCAAATCGTGCGGCCTATTGAGGAGAAGTGTCCTATCACTTTTATCAGAGATCGGGGGTACGGTGTTCGACCCAGGGGCGAACAAATTTCCAAAAAATCCCATAGACTTAACATTGAGACAAACTTTGACGACTCGTAGCTCCAAACAAGGATTTCGGACAAACGTGAGATTTGCCACATTTGAAGAGGCTGGCAGGCTCTTTAAGAACATACCACACAATGGGGTAAAAGTTGCACCCCTGGGGGGCAGGAGCTGCCCAAAGTTTCCCCATTGACTTACTATGGTGAAGGACGTCCCATCAAATGCATGTGTTTTCCTACTATGGTAAATTGCATAGGGATTTTGTATTGAACATAGCTCTGGATCACAGTGTCATAGAGACAAGGGGGCGGGCTCATTTTACTCAGATGACCAATCAGTCTCTCAGGATCATTGTGAAGCTATTAAGCCACGCCCTAGCAACCATATAGAGCACCTTAGCAACAAGTACCATAGACTTCCATTGAAAGAGATCAAAGGGATATCTCCGGATAGAAGTGTCATAGAAACATGAGGGTGGGCTCGTTTGACTTGGGCCAGCAAACAGCCAATCCTGAATCACCTCAATACTTACTGGCAACGCCCTAGCAACCATTGTAGAGCACCTTAGCAACCAAAATCCAAAGAGGGATATCTTCCATTCTGAATGTCATAGAGGCATGGGAGTTGTATTATATCATTCATACTGACAAGCAGCCTTTGGAGATTCATGATTGGCAGCTGCCAAGCCACTCCCTAGCAACCAAACAGAGTACCCTAGCAACCATTTTGCACAACCTATATCTCTGCATCAAAACATCGTATAGAGATGGGGGTTGGTTTATACATTCACATTGACTTTGGAGCTTCATGATTGGCAGCTGCTAAGCCACTCCCTAGCAACCAAACAGAGTACCCTAGCAACCATTTTGCAAGACTTTATCTCTGCATCAAAACATCGTATAGAGATGGGGGTTGGTTCATACATTCACATTGACTTTGGGGCTTCATGATTGGCAGCTGCTAAGCCACTCCCTAGCAACCAAACAGAGTACCCTAGCAACCATTTTGTAAGACCTACATCTCTGCATCAAAACATCGTATAGAGATGGGGGTTGGCTCTTTTTACTCATGCTAGCAAACATGACTTGCTACATGCTACACATGCTAGCAGAGAATAGCTACATGCTAATATTGATTAGCTAAGTGCTAAATCATGCCAAGAAAATGCTACAAACTTCATAGTAACCATCTGTGACAACTACCAACCTCCTAGCAACAACCTAGCAACCACCCAGAACACGCTAGCAACACCCTAGCAACCACCCAGAATACCCTAGCAACCGCCTAACAACACCATAGCAACCACCCAGAACACCCTAGCAACCACCAAGAACACCCTAGCAACCACCCAGAATACCCTATTAACCGCCCATCAACACCATAGCAACCACCCATAACACCCTAGCAACCACCCATAACACCCTAGCAACCACCTAGCAACACCCTAGCAACCACTCAGAACACCCTAGCAACTGCCTAGCAACCACCCAGAACACCCTAGCAACCGCCTAGCAACACCCTAGCAACCACCCAAAACACCCTAGCAACCACCTAGCAACACCCTAGCAACCACCCAGAACACCCTAGCAACCACCTAGCAACACCCTAGCAACCACCCAGAATACCCTAGCAACCACATAGCAACCACCTAGCAACACCCAGAACAACTTAGCAACCAACAATAATACCCTAGCAACCGCCTAGCAACCACCCAGAACACCATAGCAACCAGCCATAACACCCTAGCAACCGGGTGGTGAGTTTTGCCACTGCAAGCACCACTTCACATTTTCCTCTGGAAATGTACATTCTAGTTAGTGGTGCTTGCTGAAAGCAAGGCAACACTATTACTATTGTGTTTTCTGAGCCGGCCAAAAAGTTTGACGCGCTACTCCTCCCGCAGTTTTTGTCACACACCCATGAATGAGGTCTCAAAACGTGCGGAATATTCGGGAATGGTGTGCTATGACTTTTCTAAGCGATCGGGGGTACGATGTTCGCCCGAAGGGCGAACAAATTTCCCAAAAATCCCATAGACTTAACATTGCGACAAACTTTGACGACTCATAGCTCCGAGCGAGAATTTCACAGAAGCCTGCGATTTACCACATTTGAAGAGGCTGACAGGCTCTGTAAGAACATACCTCACAATGGGGTAAAAGTTGCACCCCTGGGGGGCAGGAGCTGCCCAAATTTTCCCCATTGACCCCCATGTTATTTATTATTCTTCTTCTTATTATTATTCTGGCCACTTTTTGGTTCGCTACTCCTCCCGCAGCTTTTGTCACAGACCCATGGGTGAGGCGTCAAATCGACCGGCTCATTTAGGAGAGGTGTGCTATGACTTTTCTAAGAGATCGGAGGTACGATGGTCGCCCCAGAGCCGAAAAACGGCCCAAAAAAATCCCATAGACTTAACATTGCGCAAAAATTTGACGAGTCATAGCTCTGAGCGAGGATTTCGCAGAAACCAGCAATTTACCACATTTGAAGAGGCTGACAGGCTCTGTAAGAAAATACCTCACAATGGGGTAAAAGTTGCACCCCTGGGGGGCAGGAGCTGCCCAAAATTTTGCCAAAATTCCCATAGACTTAACATTGCGAAAAAATTTGACGAGTCATAGCTCTGAGCGAGGATTTCGCAGAAACCTGCAATTTACCACATTTGAAGAGGCTGACAGGCTCTGTAAGAAAATACCTCACAATGGGGTAAAAGTTGCACCCCTTGGGGGCAGGAGCTCCCCAAATTTTTCCCATTGAAAATTTTCTAGTATAGCATTTTACTATTCCAGGAAAAAGTTTGGAGCACTCCTACGTCCACAGTTTTTGTCACAGACCCATGAATGAGGCATCAAATCGTGCGGCCTATTGAGGAGAAGTGTCCTATCACTTTTATCAGAGATCGGGGGTACGGTGTTCGACCCAGGGGCGAACAAATTTCCAAAAAATCCCATAGACTTAACATTGAGACAAACTTTGACGACTCGTAGCTCCAAAAAAGGATTTCGGACAAACGTGAGATTTGCCACATTTGAAGAGGCTGGCAGGCTCTTTAAGAACATACCACACAATGGGGTAAAAGTTGCACCCCTGGGGGGCAGGAGCTGCCCAAAGTTTCCCCATTGACTTACTATGGTGAAGGACGTCCCATCAAATGCATGTGTTTTTCCTACTATGGTAAATTGCATAGGGATTTTGTATTGAACATAGCTCTGGATCACAGTGTCATAGAGACAAGGGGGCAGGCTCATTTTACTCAGATGACCAATCAGTCTCTCAGGATCATTGTGAAGCTATTAAGCCACGCCCTAGCAACCATATAGAGCACCTTAGCAACAACTCCCATAGACTTCCATTGAAAGAGATCAAAGGGATATCTCCGGATAGAAGTGTCATAGAAACATGAGGGTGGGCTCGTTTGACTTGAGCCAGCAAACAGCCAATCCTGAATCACCTCAACACTTACTGGCAACGCCCTAGCAACCATTGTAGAGCACCTTAGCAACCAAAATCCAAAGAGGGATATCTTCCATTCTGAATGTCATAGAGTCATGGGAGTTGGTTTATATCATTCATACTGACAAGCAGCCTGTGGAGTTTCATGATTGGCAGCTGCCAAGCCACTCCCTAGCAACCAAACAGAGTACCCTAGCAACCATTTTGCACGACCTATATCTCTGCATCAAAACATCGAATAGAGATGGGGGTTGGTTTATACATTCACATTGACTTTGGAGCTTCATGATTGGCAGCTGCCAAGCCAGTCCCTAACAACCAAACAGAGTACCCTAGCAACCATTTTGTAAGACCTACATCTCTGCATCAAAACATCGTATAGAGATGGGGGTTGGCTCTTTTTACTCATGCTAGCAAACATGACTTGCTACATGCTACACATGCTAGCAGAGAATAGCTACATGCTAATATTGATTAGCTAAGTGCTAAATCATGCCAAGAAAATGCTACAAATTTCATAGTAACCATCTGTGACAACTACCAACCACCTATACCAGAACATCCAAGCAACCTCCTAGCAACACCCTAGCAACCACCTAGCAACCACCCAGAACACGTTAGCAACACCCTAGCAACCACCCAGAATACCCTAGCAACCACCTAATAACACCATAGCAACCACCCATAACACCCTAGCAACCACCCAGAATACCCTAGCAACCACCTAGCAACACCCTAGCAACCACTCAGAACACCATAACAACCGCTTAGCAACACCATAGCAACCACCCAGAACACCCCAGCAACCACCTAGCAACACCCAAGCAACCACACAGAACACCCTAGCAACCACCTAGCAACCACCTAGCAACCACCCTAGCAACCACCCAGAACACCCTAGCAACCGGGTGGTGAGTTTTGCCACTGCAAGCACCACTTCACATTTTCCTCTGGAAATGTACATTCTAGTGTTGTGAATACTATTCTCCAAGACAAAACTTTGGCACGCTACTCCTCCCGCATTTTTTGTCACAGACACATGAATGAGGTGTCAAATCGACCAGCTCGTTAAGGAGAGGTGTGCTATGACTTTTCTAAGCAATCGGTTGTACGATGTTCGTCTGGCGGGCGATAAATCGGACAGAAAAAGTCCCATAGACTTAACATTGGCACAAAATTGGTGAGATCATATCTTTTGAACAGAAGGTCATAGAGACATGGGGTTGGGCTCATTTTACTCGGCCTATCATGCAGCCAACAAGTAGAGACATAATAACTTCATATTTACGCCCTAGCAACCACTTAGGGCAGCCTAGCAACCATAAATCAACATATTCAAGTCATTTCTCAGCTTCAGAAAATAGAAGAAACATCGATTTTGCCTTTTTTGACTTAGACTGTCAACTAGTGTTTAAATATAATCTCATACACTGTATAATCACACCATAGCAACCATATAGAGTACCCTAGTAACCACCTGAACACATGAATAAGCCAATTCTCCGCTGAATAAGCCATTTCTCATCACACAAACATTGTACAGACATGTTTGGTGTCTCGTATGCAATCATGTACCACACTCTAGCAACCGGGTGGTGAGTTTTGCCACTGCAAGCACCACTTCACATTTTCCTCTGGAAATGTACATTCTAGTGTTGTGAATACTATTCTCCAAGACAAAAGTTTGGCACGCTACTCCTCCCGCATTTATTGTCGTAGATCCATGAATGTGGTGTCAAATCGACCCGGTCATTGAGGAGAGGTGTGCTATGACTTTTCTAAGCGATCGGTTGTACGATGTTTGTCTGGCGGGCGATAAATCGGACAGAAAAAGTCCCATAGACTTAACATTGGCACAAAATTGGTGAGATCATATCTTTTGAACAGAAGGTCATAGAGACTTGGGGTTGGGCTCTTTTTACTCGGCCTATCATGCAGCCAACAAGTAGAGACATAATAACTTCATATTTACGCCCTAGCAACCACTTAGGGCAGCCTAGCAACCATAAATCAACATATTCAAGTCATTTCTCAGCTTCAGAAAATAGAAGAAACATGGATTTTGCCTTTTTTTGATTTAGACTGTCAACTAGTGTTTAAATATAATCTCATACACTGTATAATCACACCATAGCAACCATATAGATTACCCTAGTAACCACCTGAACACATGAATAAGCCATTTCTCAGCTGAATAAACAATTTATCATCACAAAAACATCGTACAGACGTGTTTGGTGTCTCGTATGCAAAAATGTGCCACACTCTAGCAACCGAGCGAGCTTTTTGCCACTGCAAGCACCACTTCACATTTTCCTCTGGAAATGTACATTCTAGTTAGTGGTGCTTGCAAAGCAACACTATTGTTATCCTGCATACTTATTATTATTCCGCTACTTCTTCTTCTTCTTATTCCGTACAAATTTCGGCGCGCTACTCCTCCCGCAGCTTTTGTCACAGACCCATAAGAGAGGTGTCAAAACGTGCGGCTTGTTCGGGAATGGTGTGCTATGACTTTTCTAAGAGATCGGGTGTACGATGTTCGCACAGCGGACGAAAAAGCGGCCAAAAATGTCCCAAGTCATTTCCTATGGGGAATTTTCAAAAATTCTAATCCCAACTGTCACTTTCTCACAGAAACAAAAAGGGGCCTGACAGCCCTATTTTGACAGCTATTTCAGCCATTAAAACTTTAAAATGTTGAGAAATTTGTAAGCTATAAAAGTTGTATTCAACTTTTTGATATCTATTATACTTTTTTCACAATCTCTACTTTAGTCTCATGATGTTTTTCAAGCCGTTTCTGAAATTATAATGGGAGTCAATGAGAGAGACTGTTCAGAGCTAGAGCACGTGATGTCATAAGCTAGAGTGAGCCAGCTTGAAAACTAATGCTAAAAAATAATTTTTAAATCGCTGGCCTGGCCACAATCTTCACTCTTTGGCCATGAAATTATACTTAAAACGTAGGTATTTTTGTTGTGGTTCCTCTCGTGTGTTTAGTAAATCCCTCGGACTTATAGTTTTTTCTCTGTGTCCTTCCAAATGACAGGAGTGACCGACGATCCTCCATTGGCAGCAATTATAAATTCAGGTCAAACTTTAGTAATCAGAGCATTACGGACCAGTTTTTTAACTTGCCAAAGTGGTCCCTTTTTTCAACTCTATCCACACAAAAAATACATCACAGCGATCACAAAGGCCTTGTCTCGCTAACGGTCAGGTCATTTCGCTGATACAACCTATAGTTTTGTCTCTAGGGAGGTTTGTTCGAGGCCAAGTATCAGCGATTTTGACTAAACATTGGGGGATTTTCAAAAATTCAAATCCCAACTGTCACTTTCTCACAGACACAAAAGGGCCTGACAGCCCTGCTGTAGTGCAGACATCTCTCTCTCCCTAGGAGGATTTATTTTATCAGGCAACCAATAAATAATGGCCTAAAATCTTCATGGTCACACCATAGCAACCAGTTACAGCACCCTAGCAACCGTGGGCGATAGGCACGAGGCCTGCGGCCTCGTGCCATACTAAATAACTCTATAAAAACTCTATAAAAACTAATTTTAGAGACTAAATAGTAATCATCTGTTAAAAAATACACGCCGACATCACAGACCCCTGATTGAGGCGTCAAATTTTGAGGATTATTGAGGAGAGGTGTGCTGTGACTTTTCGTAGCGATCGGGGGTACGGTGTTCGCCCCAGGGGCAAATCATTGGGTAAAAAAGTCCCATAGACTTTTAGTGTTTTTCCTACTATGGTAAATTGCATAGGGATTTTGTATTAAACATAGCTCTGGATCACAGTGTCATAGAGACAAGGGGGCAGGCTCATTTTACTCAGATGACCAATCAGTCTCTCGGGATCATTGTGAAGCTATTAAGCCACGCCCTAGCAACCATATAGAGCACCTTAGCAACAAGTACCATAGACTTCCATTGAAAGAGATCAAAGGGATATCTCCGGATAGAAGTGTCATAGAAACATGAGGGTGGGCTCGTTTGACTTGGGCCAGCAAACAGCCAATCATGAATCACCTCAACAATTTCTGGCCATGCCCTAGCAACCATTGTAGAGCACCTTAGCAACCAAAATCCAAAGAGGGATATCTTCCATTCTGAATGTCATAGAGGCATGGGAGTTGGTTTATCATTCATACTGACAAGCAGCCTTTGGAGTTTCATGATTGGCAGCTACCAAGCCACTCCCTAGCAACCAAACAGAGTACCCTAGCAACCATTTTGCAAGACTTTATCTCTGCATCAAAACATCGTATAGAGATGGGGATTGGTTCATACATTCACATTGACTTTTGAGCTTCATGATTGGCAGCTGCCAAGCCACTCCCTAGCAACCAAACAGAGTACCCTAGCAACCGTTTTGTAAGACCTACATCTCTGCATCAAAACATTGTATAGAGATGGGGGTTGGCTCTTTTTACTCATGCTAGCAAACATGACTTGCTACATGCTACACATGCTAGCAGAGAATAGCTACATGCTAATATTGATTAGCTAAGTGTTAAATCATGCCATGAACATTATAAAAACTCTATAGTAACCATATATGAACACTACCAACCACCTAGTAACACCATAGCAACCACCCAAAATACCATATTAACCACCTAAAACACCCTAGCAACCACCTAGCAACACCATAGCAACCACCCAGAACACCCTAGCAACCACCTAGCAACACCATAGCAACCACCCATAACACCCTAGCAATCACCCAGAACACCCTAGCAACCACTCAGAACACCCTAGCAACCACCTAGCAACACCATAGCAACCACCCAGAACACCCTAGCAACCGCCTAGCAACACCCTAGCAACCACACAGAACACCCTAGCAACCACCTAGCAACACCCTAGCAACCACCCAGAACACCCTAGCAACCGAGCGAGCTTTTTGCCACTGCAAGCACCACTTCACATTTTCCTCTGGAAATGTACATTCTAGTGTTGTGAATACTATTCTCCAAGACAAAACTTTGGCACGCTACTCCTCCCGCATTTTTTGTCACAGACACATGAATGAGGTGTCAAATCGACCAGCTCGTTAAGGAGAGGTGTGCTATGACTTTTCTAAGCAATCGGTTGTACGATGTTCGTCTGGCGGGCGATAAATCGGACAGAAAAAGTCCCATAGACTTAACATTGGCACAAAATTGGTGAGATCATATCTTTTGAACAGAAGGTCATAGAGACATGGGGTTGGGCTCATTTTACTCGGCCTATCATGCAGCCAAGAAGTAGAGACATAATAACTTCATATTTACGCCCTAGCAACCACTTAGGGCAGCCTAGCAACCATAAATCAACATATTCAAGTCATTTCTCAGCTTCAGAAAATAGAAGAAACATGGATTTTGCCTTTTTTGATTTAGACTGTCAACTAGTGTTTAAATATAATCTCATACACTGTATAATCACACCATAGCAACCATATAGAGTACCCTAGTAACCACCTGAACACATGAATAAGCCATTTCTCAGCTGAATAAACAATTTATCGTCACAAAAACATCGTACAGACGTGTTTGGTGTCTCGTATGCAAAAATGTGCCACACTCTAGCAACCGAGCGAGCTTTTTGCCACTGCAAGCACCACTTCACATTTTCCTCTGGAAATGTACATTCTAGTGTTGTGAATACTATTCTCCAAGAAAAAACTTTGGCACGCTACTCCTCCCGCATTTTTTGTCACAGACACATGAATGAGGTGTCAAATCGACCGGCTCGTTTAGGAGAGGTGTGCTATGACTTTTCTAAGTAATCGGGTGTATGATGCTTGTCTGGCGGGCGATAAATCGGCCGAAAAATCTCCCATAGACTTAACATTGGCACCAAATTTGTGAGATCATATCTTTTGACCAGAAGGTCATAGAGACTTGGGGTTGGGCTCATTTGACTCGGCCTATCATGCAGCCAACAAGTAGTGACATAGTAACTTCATATTCACGCCCTAGCAACCACTTAGGGCAGCCTAGCAACCATAAAACAACATATTCAAGCCATATCTCAGCTCCAGAAAATAGAAGAAACATGGATTTTGCCTTTTTTGACTCAGACTGTCAACTAGTCTTTAAATATTAACTCATAAACTGTATAATCACACCATAGCAACCATATAGGGTACCCTAGTAACCCTACAAACACACGAATAAGCCACATCTCAGCTGAATAAACCATTTATCATCACAAAAACATCGTACAGACGTGTTTGGTGTCTCGTATGCAAAAATGTGCCACACTCTAGCAACCGAGCGAGCTTTTTGCCACTGCAAGCACCACTTCACATTTTCCTCTGGAAATGTACATTCTAGTGTTGTGAATACTATTCTCCAAGAAAAAACTTTGGCACGCTACTCCTCCCGCATTTTTTGTCACAGACACATGAATGAGGTGTCAAATCGACCGGCTCGTTTAGGAGAGGTGTGCTATGACTTTTCTAAGTAATCGGGTGTATGATGCTTGTCTGGCGGGCGATAAATCGGCCGAAAAATCTCCCATAGACTTAACATTGGCACCAAATTTGTGAGATCATATCTTTTGACCAGAAGGTCATAGAGACTTGGGGTTGGGCTCATTTGACTCGGCCTATCATGCAGCCAACAAGTAGTGACATAGTAACTTCATATTCACGCCCTAGCAACCACTTAGGGCAGCCTAGCAACCATAAAACAACATATTCAAGCCATATCTCAGCTCCAGAAAATAGAAGAAACATGGATTTTGCCTTTTTTGACTCAGACTGTCAACTAGTCTTTAAATATTAACTCATAAACTGTATAATCACACCATAGCAACCATATAGGGTACCCTAGTAACCCTACAAACACACGAATAAGCCACATCTCAGCTGAATAAACCATTTATCATCACAAAAACATCGTACAGACGTGTTTGGTGTCTCGTATGCAAAAATGTGCCACACTCTAGCAACCGAGCGAGCTTTTTGCCACTGCAAGCACCACTTCACATTTTCCTCTGGAAATGTACATTCTAGTGTTGTGAATACTATTCTCCAAGACAAAACTTTGGCACGCTACTCCTCCCGCATTTATTGTTGTAGATCCATGAATGTGGTGTCAAATCGACCCGGTCATTGAGGAGAGGTGTGCTATGACTTTTCTAAGCGATCGGTCGTACGATGTTCGTCTGGCTGGCGATAAATCGGACAGAAAAAGTCCCATAGACTTAACATTGGCACAAAATTGGTGAGATCATATCTTTTGAACAGAAGGTCATAGAGACTTGGGGTTGGGCTCTTTTTACTCGGCCTATCATGCAGCCAACAAGTAGAGACATAATAACTTCATATTTACGCCCTAGCAACCACTTAGGGCAGCCTAGCAACCATAAATCAACATATTCAAGTCATTTCTCAGCTTCAGAAAATAGAAGAAACATGGATTTTGCCTTTTTTGACTTAGACTGTCAACTAGTGTTTAAATATAATCTCATACACTGTATAATCACACCATAGCAACCATATAGAGTACCCTAGTAACCACCTGAACACATGAATAAGCCATTTCTCAGCTGAATAAGCCATTTCTCATCACACAAACATTGTACAGACATGTTTGGTGTCTCGTATGCAATCATGTGCCACACTCTAGCAACCGGGTGGTGTGTTTTGCCACTGCAAGCACCACTTCACATTTTCGTCTGGAAATGTACATTCTAGTTCTTATTCTTATTGTTCTGGTCACTTTTTGACGCGCTACTCCTCCCGCAGCTTTTGTCACAGACCCATGGGTGAAGTGTCAAAACGTGCGGATTATTCGGGAATGGTGTGCTATGACTTTTCTAAGAGATTGGGGGTACGATGTTCGCCCCAGGGGCGAAAAACGGCCAAAAAAAATCCCATAGACTTAACATGGTGAAAAAATTTGACGAGTCATAGCTCTGAGCGAGGATTTCGCAGAAACTTGCAATTTACCACATTTGAAGAGGCTGACAGGCTCTTTAAGAAAATACCTCACAATGGGGTAAAAGTTGCACCCCTGGGGGGCAGGAGCTCCCCAAAATTTTTTTCCATTGAAATTTTCTAGTATAGCATTTTACTATTCCAGGAAAAAGTTTGGAGCACTCCTACGTCCACATTTTTTGTCACAGACCCATGAATGAGGCATCAAATCGTGCGGCCTATTGAGGAGAAGTGTCATATTAATTTTATAAGAGATCAGGGGTACGGTGTTCGCCCCAGGGGCGAACAAATTTCCAAAAAATCCCATAGACTTAACATTGAGACAAACTTTGACGACTCGTAGCTCCGAACGAGGATTTCGGACAAATGTGTGATTTGCCACATTTGAAGAGGCTGGCAGGCTCTTTAAGAACATACCACACAATGGGGTAAAAGTTGCACCCCTGGGGGGCAGGAGCTGCCTAAAGTTTTCCCCATTGACTTACTATGGTGAAGGACGTCCCATCAAATGCATGTGTTTTTCCTACTATGGTAAATTGCATAGGGATTTTGTATTGAACATAGCTCTGGATCACAGTGTCATAGAGACAAGGGGGCGGGCTCATTTTACTCAGATGACCAATCAGTCTCTCAGGATCATTGTGAAGCTATTAAGCCACGCCCTAGCAACCATTTAGAGCACCTTAGCAACAACTCCCATAGACTTCCATTGAAAGAGATCAAATGGATATCTCAGGATATAAGTGTCATAGAAACATGAGGGTGGGCTCGTTTGACTTGGGCAAGCAAACAGCCAATCCTGAATCACCTCAACACTTACTGGCAACGCCCTAGCAACCATTG
This sequence comes from Pimephales promelas, assembly GCF_988280905.1. Taxonomy (NCBI): domain Eukaryota; kingdom Metazoa; phylum Chordata; class Actinopteri; order Cypriniformes; family Leuciscidae; genus Pimephales; species Pimephales promelas. Next base: position 10,020,738 of record NC_142777.1, read on the forward strand.
TAGAGCACCTTAGCAACCAAAATCCAAAAAGGGATATCTTCCATTCTGAATGTCATAGAGGCATGGGAGTTGTATTATATCATTCATACTGACAAGCAGCCTTTGGAGATTCATGATTGGCAGCTGCCAAGCCACTCCCTAGCAACCAAACAGAGTACCCAGCAACCATTTTGCAAGACCTATATCTCTGCATCAAAACATCGTATAGAGATGGGGGTTGGTTTATACATTCACATTGACTTTGGAGCTTCATGATTGGCAGCTGCCAAGCCACTCCCTAGCAACCAAACAGAGTACCCTAGCAACCGTTTTGCAAGACCTATATCTCTGCCTCAAAACATCGTATAGAGATGGGGGTTGGTTTAAACATTCACATTGACTTTGGAGCTTCATGATTGGCAGCTGCCAAGCCACTCCCTAGCAACCAAACAGAGTACCCTAGCAACCATTTTGTAAGACCTATATCTCTGCATCAAAACATTGTATAGAGATGCTGGTTGGCTCTTTTTACTCATGCTAGCAAACATGACTTGCTACATGCTACACATGCTAGCAGAGAATAGCTACATGCTAATATTGATTAGCTAAGTGCTAAATCATGCCAAGAAAATGCTACAAACTTCATAGTAACCATCTGTGACAACTACCAACCACCTATACCAGAACATCCTAGCAACCTCCTAGCAACAACCTAGCAACCACCCAGAACACGCTCGCAACACCCTAGCAACCACCCAGAATACCCTAGCAACCGCCTTACAACACCATAGCAACCACCCAGAACACCCTAGCAACCACCAAGAACACCCTAGCAACCACCCATAATACCCTAGCAACCACCTAGCAACACACTAGCAACCACTCAGAACACCCTAGCAACTGCATAGCAACACCCTAGCAACCACCCAGAACACCCTAGCAACCACCCAGAACACACTAGCAACCACCTAGCAACACCATAGCAACCACCCAGAATACCCTAACAACCGCCTAGCAACCACCCAGAACACCATAGCAACCAGCCATAACACCCTAGCAACCGGGTGGTGAGTTTTGCCACTGCAAGCACCACTTCACATTTTCCTCTGGAAATGTACATTCTAGTTAGTGGTGCTTGCTGAAAGCAAGGCAACACTATTACTATTGTGTTTTTTGAGTCGGCCCAAAAGTTTGGCACGCTACTCCTCCCGCAGTTTTTGTCACACACCCATGAATGAGGTCTCAAAACGTGCGGAATATTCGGGAATGGTGTGCTATGACTTTTCTAAGCGATCGGGGGTACGATGTTCGCCCGAAGGGCGAACAAATTTCCCAAAAATCCCATAGACTTAACATTGCGACAAACTTTGACGACTCATAGCTCCGAGCGAGAATTTCACAGAAGCCTGCGATTCACCACATTTGAAGAGGCTGACAGGCTCTGTAAGAACATACCTCACAATGGGGTAAAAGTTGCACCCCTGGGGGGCAGGAGCTGCCCAAATTTTCCCCATTGACCCCCATGTTATTTATTATTCTTCTTCTTCTTCTTCTTCTTATTATTATTCTGGCCACTTTTTGGTTCGCTACTCCTCCCGCAAATTTTGTCACAGACCCATGGGTGAGGTGTCAAATCGACCGGCTCATTTAGGAGAGGTGTGCTATGACTTTTCTAAGAGATCGGGGGTACGATGGTCGCCCCAGGGGCGAAAAACAGCCGAAAAAAATCCCATAGACTTAACATTGCGAAAAATTTTGACGAGTCATAGCTCTGAGATCGGATTTCGCAGAAACCTGTGATTTACCACATTTGAAGAGGGTGACAGGCTCTGTAAGAAAATACCTCACATTGGGGTAAAAGTTGCACCCCTTGGGGGCAGGAGCTGCCCAAAATTTTGCCAAAATTCCCATAGACTTAACATTGCGAAAAAATTTGACGAGTCATAGCTCTGAGCGAGGATTTCGCAGAAACCAGCAATTTACCACATTTGAAGAGGCTGACAGGCTCTGTAAGAAAATACCTCACAATGGGGTAAAGGTTGCACCCCTGGGGGGCAGGAGCTCCCCAAATATTTTTCCCATTGAAATTTTCTAGTATAGCATTTTACTATTCCAGGAAAAAGTTTGGAGCACTCCTACGTCCACATTTTTTGTCACAGACCCATGAATGAGGCATCAAATCGTGCGGCCTATTGAGGAGAAGTGTCAAATGAATTTTATAAGAGATCAGGGGTACGGTGCTCGCCCCAGGGGCGACCAAATTTCCAAAAAATCCCATAGACTTAACATTGAGACAAACTTTGACGACTCATAGCTCCGAACAACGATTTCGGAAAAATGTGTGATTTTCCACATTTGAAGAGGCTTGCAGGCTCTGTAAGAATATACCTCACAATGGGGTAAAAGTTGCACCCCTGGGGGGCAGGAGCTGCCCAAAGTTTTCCCCATTGACTTACTATGGTGAAGGACGTCCCATCAAATGCATGTGTTTTTCCTACTATGGTAAATTGCATAGGGATTTTGTATTGAACATAGCTCTGGATCACAGTGTCATAGAGACAAGGGGGCGGGCTCATTTTACTCAGACGACCAATCAGTCTCTCAGGATCATTGTGATGCTATCAAGCCACGCCCTAGCAACCATATAGAGCACCTTAGCAACAACTCCCATAGACTTCCATTGAAAGAGATCAAAGGGATATCTCCGGATAGAAGTGTCATAGAAACACAAGGGTGGTCTCGTTTGACTCGGGGTAGCAAACAGCCAATCATGAATCACCTCAACAATTTCTGGCCACACCCTAGCAACCATTATCGAGCACCTTAGCAACCAAATTTTAAAGAGGGATATCTTCCATTCTGAATGTCATACAGGCTTGGGAGTTGTATTATATCAATTATACTGACAAGCAGCCTTTGGAGATTCATGATTGGCAGCTGCCAAGCCACTCCCTAGCAACCAAAAAGAGTACCCTAGCAACCATTTTGCAAGGCCTACATCTCTGCATCAGAACATCGTATAGAGATGGGGGTTGGTTTATACATTCACATTGACTTTGGAGCTTCATGATTGGAAGCTGCCAAGCCACTCCCTAGCAACCAAAAAGAGTACCCTAGCAACCATTTTGCAAGGCCTACATCTCTGCATCAGAACATCGTATAGAGATGGGGGTTGGTTTATACATTCACATTGACTTTGGAGCTTCATGATTGGAAGCTGCCAAGCCACTCCCTAGCAACCAAACAGAGTACCCTAGCAACCATTTTGTAACAGCTATATCTCAGCATCAGAACATTGTATCACGATGGGGGTTGGGTCTTTTGACTCATGCTAGCACATAGAACTTTCAAAATGCTAAACATGCTAGCTGTGAATAGCTACATGCTAATATTGATTAGCTAAGTGTTAAATCATGCCATGAACAATATAAAAACTCTATAGTAACCATATGTGAACAATACCAACCACCTAGTAACACCATAGCAACCACCCAGAACACCCTAGCAACCACCTAGCAACACCATAGCAACCAACCAGAACACCCTAGCAACCGCCTAGCAACACCCTAGCAACCGCCTAGCAACCACCCAGAACACCTTAGCAACACCCTAGCAACCACCTAGCAACACCTTAGCAACCACCTAGCAACACCCTAGAAACCACCCAGAACACCCTAGCAACCGCCTAGCAACACCCTAGCAACCACCTAGAACATCCTAGCAACCACCTAGCAACACCCTAGCAACAACCCAGGACACCCTAGCAACCACCCAGAACACCCTAGCAACCACCTAGAAACACCCTAGCAACCATCCAGAACACCTTAGAAACACCCTAGCAACCACCTAGCAACACCTTAGCAACCACCCAGAAAACCCTAGCAACCACCTAGCAACACCCTAGCAACCACCCAGAACACCCTAGCAACCACCTAGCAACACCAAAGCAACCACCCAGAACACCCTAGCAACCACCCATAACACTCTAGCAACCGAGCGAGCTTTTTGCCACTGCAAGCACCACTTCACATTTTCCTCTGGAAATGTACATTCTAGTTAGTGGTGCTTGCTGAAAGCAAGGCAACACTATTACTATTGTGTTTTTTGAGTCGGCCCAAAAGTTTGGCACGCTACTCCTCCCGCAGTTTTTGTCACACACCCATGAATGAGGTCTCAAATCGTGCGGAATATTCGGGAATGGTGTGCTATGACTTTTCTAAGCGATCGGGGGTACGATGTTCGCCCGAAGGGCGAACATATTTCCCAAAAATCCCATAGACTTAACATTGCGACAAACTTTGACGACTCATAGCTCCGAGCGAGAATTTCACAGAAGCCTGCGATTCACCACATTTGAAGAGGCTGACAGGCTCTGCAAGAACATACCTCACAATTGGGTAAAAGTTGCACCCCTGGGGGGCAGGAGCTGCCCAAATTTTCCCCATTGACCCCAATGTTATTTATTATTAGTGTGAATGCTTCAAGCATTCACACTCTTGAAATCCAAATCTTTCTTATTATTATTCCGTATTCTTCCGTACGTTTTTCGGTCGCTTTCTTCTCCTCTCTACTTTGTGCTACAAAAACCATTCAAGTATCAAAATGTGCAGCTTTTCAAGGACATGTGTGCTATTACTTTTCTTTTTTATAACCTTTATAATTTTTAAATTATTAAACTTTTTGTGCATATTTTTTAACATGGAAGTCAATGGAGAATTCTTCAAATTCTGTTTTATGCTCCTTCTGCTTTCAAAGCCTACAACTTCTGCATACTTTCAGCTATTTCTGTCATTTAAACTTTAAAATGTTGAGAAATTTGTCAGCTATTAAAGTTGTATTCAACTTTTTGATATCTATTATACTTTTTTCACAATCTCTACTTTAGTCTCATGATGTTTTTCAAGCCGTTTCTGAAATTATAATGGGAGTGAATGAGAGAGACTGTTCAGAGCTAGAGCACGTGCTAGAGTGAGCCAGCTTGAAACCTAATGCTAAAAAATATTTTTTAAATCGCTGGCCTGGCCACAATTTTCACTCTTTGGGCATAAAATTATACTTGAAACGTAGGTATTTTTGTTGTGGTTCCTCTCATGTGTTTAGTAAATCCCTGGGACTTATAGTTTTTTCACTGTGTCCTTCCAAAGGACAAGAGTGACAGACATTCCTCCATTGACAGCAATTATAAATTCAGGTCAAACTTTTGTGATCAGAGCAATACAAACCAGTTTTTTAACTTGCCAAAGTGGTCCCTTTTTTTAACTCTATCCACAAAAAAAATACATCACATCGTTCACAAAGGCCTTGTCTCGCTCACGGTCAGGTCATTTCGCCGATACAACTTATAGTTTTGTCTCTATTGAGGTTTGTTCGAGGGCAAGTATCAGCAATTTTGGCCTCTGTCTAAATAGGAAAGCTGATTGCACAGGTGATGCTGATTAGCAAAGATCAAAGGGAGACACACATAACTGGTCCTGTGTTCTGATTGGTGGACAGTCACTCAGCTCTTTTCTGAAGGATACTACAAGTTTTTGTTGCATTTATGCCTCTACTTCTCCTGTTCTCCCTCTCTCTTCCCTCCTCTTCTCCTCCTCCAATCCTCTACTCCTCCTGTCCTCCTATTCTACCCTCCTTTCACAATATCTTCTCCTTTCTACTCTTCCTTTTATCCTCTTCTATCCATCTGCCTGTCTTAACTATTTGACTTTCTGTGTCCAAATGATCTATCTATCTATGTATAGACTATGTATGTATCTATCTATCTATCTATCTATCTATCTATCTATCTATCTATCTATCTATCTATCTATCTATCTATCTATCTATCTATCTATCTATCTATCTATCTATCTAATCCATGTATATTTCTAACTAATCTATCTTTCTTTCATTCTAGATAATCTATCTTTCTTTCTAACTATAATATCTTTCTTTCTAAATAATCTTTTCTTTCTAGCTATACTATCTATCTTTCTAACTGATCTATCTTTCTTTCTTTCTAAATAATCTTTCTTTCTTTCTAACTATACTATCTGTCTTTCTTTCTAACCAATATATCTTTCCTTCTTTCTTTCTAACTAATCCTTTCTTTATTTCTAACTAATCATTTCTTTCTTTTTTCATCCTTTCAAATCCATCTTTCTTTCTAACTAATTCTTTCTTTCTTTCTTTCAAATTCATATTTCTTTCTTACTAATCATTGCTTTCTTTCTTTCTTTCATCTATCTATCATCTATTTTTCTTTCTTTCTTTCTTTTTTCTTTATTTCTAATAATCAATCTATCTTTCTTTCTTTCTTTCTTTCAAATTCATATTTCTTTCTTACTAATCCTTTCTTTCTTTCTTTCAAATCCATATTTCTTTCTAACTAATCTTTATTTCTTTTTATCTTTCTTTCTTTTTTTCTTTCTTTCTTTCTATTTCTTTATTTTGAATAATCTATCTATCTATCTATCTATCTATCTATCTATCTATCTATCTATCTATCTATCTATCTATCTATCTATCTATCTATATATCTTTCTTTCTACCTAATCCATCTTTCTTTCTTCCTTTCTACCTAATCCTTCTTTCTTTCTTTCTTTCTTTCTTTCTTTCTTTCTTTCTTTCTTTCTTTCTTTCTTTCTTTCTTTCTTTCTTTCTTTCTTTCTTTCTAATAATCTATCTATCTATCTATCTATCTATCTATCTATCTATCAAATCCATCTTTCTTTCTAACTAACTAATCCTTTCTTTCTCACTAATTCTTTCTTTCTTTCTTTCTTTCTTTCAAATCCATCTTTTTTTCTAACTAATTCTTTCTTTCTTTCTAATCCATATTTCTTTCTTTCTTTCTAACTAATCCTTTCTTTCTTTCTCTCTCACTAATCCTTTCTTTCTTTCTCACTAATCCTTTCTTTCTTTCTTTTAAATCCATCTATCTATCTACAGTCTGTCTATCTATCTATCTATCTATCTATCTATCTATCTATCTATCTATCTATCTATCTATCTATCTATCTATCTATCTATCTATCTATCTATCTATCTATCTATCTATCTATCTATCTATCTATCTATCTACCTATCTACCCCCTGTCTTTCTCTACCTTTCTTTTTTGTACTCCTTTACTTCTCTACCTCTGTCTCTTTCTCTACCCCTATATTTCTTTACCTCTGTGTCTACATCTCTACCTCTCTTTACCTCTCTAAGTAAACTTGAAGTTTTCTACAATTTTTTGGATCTTGTTTTGCATTTCAGCTTATTAAATGCATTTGAATTAAGCTTTTTTTTCTTTTTTGCTCTGTTTTGCTGTTGTTTGATCTGCAATATTTTTTTTTTGTTAAGCATTTAAGTTAAGCTTTTGAAGCATTCACATGCATATTCCGCAGGAAATGCAATTTTTCTAGTTCTTATTAGTGGTGCTTGCTGAAAGCAAGGCAACACTATTACTATTGTGTTTTTTGAGTCGGCCCAAAAGTTTGGCACGCTACTCCTCCCGCAGTTTTTGTCACACACCCATGAATGAGGTCTCAAAACGTGCGGAATATTCGGGAATGGTGTGCTATGACTTTTCTAAGCGATCGGGGGTACGATGTTCGCCCGAAGGGCGAACAAATTTCCCCAAAATCCCATAGACTTAACATTGCGACAAACTTTGACGACTCATAGCTCCGAGCGAGAATTTCACAGAAGCCTGCGATTCACCACATTTGAAGAGGCTGACAGGCTCTGTAAGAACATACCTCACAATGGGGTAAAAGTTGCACCCCTGGGGGGCAGGAGCTGCCCAAATTTTCCCCATTGACCCCCATGTTATTAGTGGTGCTTGCTGAAAGCAAGGCAACACTATTACTATTGTGTTTTTTGAGTCGGCCCAAAAGTTTGGCACGCTACTCCTCCCGCAGTTTTTGTCACACACCCATGAATGAGGTCTCAAAACGTGCGGAATATTCGGGAATGGTGTGCTATGACTTTTCTAAGCGATCGGGGGTACGATGTTCGCCCGAAGGGCGAACAAATTTCCCCAAAATCCCATAGACTTAACATTGCGACAAACTTTGACGACTCATAGCTCCGAGCGAGAATTTCACAGAAGCCTGCGATTCACCACATTTGAAGAGGCTGACAGGCTCTGTAAGAACATACCTCACAATGGGGTAAAAGTTGCACCCCTGGGGGGCAGGAGCTGCCCAAATTTTCCCCATTGACCCCCATGTTATTTATTATTCTTCTTCTTCTTCTTCTTCTTATTATTATTCTGGCCACTTTTTGGTTCGCTACTCCTCCCGCAAATTTTGTCACAGACCCATGGGTGAGGTGTCAAATCGACCGGCTCATTTAGGAGAGGTGTGCTATGACTTTTCTAAGAGATCGGGGGTACGATGGTCGCCCCAGGGGCGAAAAACGGCCGAAAAAAATCCCATAGACTTAACATTGCGAAAAATTTTGACGAGTCATAGCTCTGAGATCGGATTTCGCAGAAACCTGTGATTTACCACATTTGAAGAGGGTGACAGGCTCTGTAAGAAAATACCTCACATTGGGGTAAAAGTTGCACCCCTTGGGGGCAGGAGCTGCCCAAAATTTTGCCAAAATTCCCATAGACTTAACATTGCGAAAAAATTTGACGAGTCATAGCTCTGAGCGAGGATTTCGCAGAAACCAGCAATTTACCACATTTGAAGAGGCTGACAGGCTCTGTAAGAAAATACCTCACAATGGGGTAAAAGTTGCACCCCTTGGGGGCAGGAGCTCCCCAAATTTTTCCCATTGAAAATTTTCTAGTATAGCATTTTACTATTCCAGGAAAAAGTTTGGAGCACTCCTACGTCCACAGTTTTTGTCACAGACCCATGAATGAGGCATCAAATCGTGCGGCCTATTGAGGAGAAGTGTCCTATCACTTTTATCAGAGATCGGGGGTACGGTGTTCGACCCAGGGGCGAACAAATTTCCAAAAAATCCCATAGACTTAACATTGAGACAAACTTTGACGACTCGTAGCTCCAAACAAGGATTTCGGACAAACGTGAGATTTGCCACATTTGAAGAGGCTGGCAGGCTCTTTAAGAACATACCACACAATGGGGTAAAAGTTGTACCCCTGGGGGGCAGGAGCTGCCCAAAGTTTCCCCATTGACTTACTATGGTGAAGGACGTCCCATCAAATGCATGTGTTTTTCCTACTATGGTAAATTGCATAGGGATTTTGTATTGAACATAGCTCTGGATCACAGTGTCATAGAGACAAGGGGGCGGGCTCATTTTACTCACACGACCAATCAGTCTCTCAGGATCATTGTGAAGCTATTAAGCCACGCCCTAGCAACCATTTAGAGCACCTTAGCAACAACTCCCATAGACTTCCATTAAAAGAGATCAAAGGGATATCTCAGGATATAAGTGTCATAGAAACATGAGGGTGGGCTCGTTTGACTTGGGCCAGCAAACAGCCAATCATGAAACACCTCAACAATTTCTGGCCATGCTCTAGCAACCATTATCGAGCACCTTAGCAACCAAAATCCAAAGTGGCATATCTTCCATTCTGAATGTCATAGAGGCATGGGAGTTGGTTTATATCATTCATACTGACAAGCAGCCTTTGGAGTTTCATGATTGACAGCTACCAAGCCACTCCCTAGCAACCAAATAGAGTACCCTAGCAACCATTTTGCAAGACTTTATCTCTGCATCAAAACATCGTATAGAGATGGGGGTTGGTTTATACATTCACATTGACTTTGGAGCTTCATGATTGGCAGCTGCAAAAGCCACTCCCTAGCAACCAAACAGAGTACCCTAGCAACCGTTTTTCAAGACCTATATCTCTGCCTCAAAACATCGTATAGAGATGGGGGTTGGTTTAAACATTCACATTGACTTTGGAGCTTCATGATTGGCAGCTGCCAAGCCACTCCCTAGCAACCAAACAGAGTACCCTAGCAACCATTTTGTAAGACGTACATCTCTGCATCAAAACATCGTATAGAGATGGGGGTTGGCTCTTTTTGCTCATGCTAGCAAACATGACTTGCTACATGCTACACATGCTAGCAGAGAATAGCTACATGCTAATATTGATTAGCTAAGTGCTAAATCATGCCAAGAAAATGCTACAAACTTCATAGTAACCATCTGTGACAACTACCAACCATCCAATACCAGAACATCCTAGCAACCTCCTTGCAACAACCTAGCAACCACCCAGAACACGCTAGCAACACCCTAGCAACCACCCAGAATACCCTAGCAACCGCCTAACAACACAATAGCAACCACCCAGAACACCCTAGCAACCACCAAGAACACCCTAGCAACCACTCAGAACACCATAGCAACTGCCTAGCAACACCCTAGCAACCACCCAGAACACCCTAGCAACCGCCTAGCAACACCCTAGCAACCACCCAGAACACCATAGCAACCACCTAGCAACACTCTAGCAACCACCCAGAACACCCTAGCAACCACCTAGCAACACCCTAGCAACCACTCAGAACACCCTAGCAACCGTACAACAAAACCATAGCAACCACCCAGAACACCCTAGCAACCGCCTAGCAACACCCTAGCAACCACACAGAACACCCTAGCAACCACCTAGCATTACCCTAGCAACCACCCAGAACACCCTAGCAACCGAGCGAGCTTTTTGCCACTGCAAGCACCACTTCACATTTTCCTCTGGAAATGTACATTCTAGTTCTTATTCTTATTCTTATTCTTATTGTTCCGCCGTTTTTTGGTTCGCTACTCCTCCCGCAGTTTTTATCACAGACCCATGGGTGAGGCGTCAAATCGACCGGCTTATTTAGGAGAGGTGTGCTATGACTTTTATAAGCGATCGGGGGTACGATGTTCGCCCCAGGGGCGAAAAACGGCCCAAAAAATCCCATAGACTTAACATTACGACAAACTTTGACGAGTCATAGCTCTGAGATCGGATTTCGCAGAAACCTGTGATTTACCACATTTGAAGAGGGTGACAGGCTCTGTAAGAAAATACCTCACAATGGGGTAAAAGTTGCACCCCTTGGGGGCAGGAGCTCCCCAAATTTTTCCCATTGAAAATTTTCTAGTATAGCATTTTACTATTCCAGGAAAAAGTTTGGAGCACTCCTACGTCCACAATTTTTGTCACAGACCCATGAATGAGGCATCAAATCGTGCGGCCTATTGAAGAGAAGTGTCCTATCACTTTTTTCAGAGATCGGGGGTACGGTGCTCGCCCCAGGGGCGAACAAATTTCAAAAAAATCCCATAGACTTAACATTGCGACAAACTTTGACGACTCGTAGCTCCAAACAAGGATTTCGGACAAATGTGTGTTTCGCCACATTTGAAGAGGCTGGCAGGCTCTTTAAGAACATACCTCACAATGGGGTAAAAAATGCACCCCTGGGGGGCAGGAGCTGCCCAAAGTTTCCCCATTGACTTACTATGGTGAAGGACGTCCCATCAAATGCATGTGTTTTTCCTACTATGGTAAATTGCATAGGGATTTTGTATTGAACATAGCTCTGGATCACAGTGTCATAGAGACAAGGGGGCGGGCTCATTTTACTCAGACGACCAATCAGTCTCTCAGGATCATTATGAAGCTATTAAGCCACGCCCTAGCAACCATTTAGAGCACCTTAGCAACAACTCCCATAGACTTCCATTGAAAGAGATCAAAGGGATATCTCCGGATAGAAGTGTCATAGAAACACAAGGGTGGTCTCGTTTGACTCGGGGTAGCAAACAGCCAATCATGAATCACCTCAACAATTTCTGGCCACACCCTAGCAACCATTATCGAGCACCTTAGCAACCAAATTTTAAAGAGGGATATCTTCCATTCTGAATGTCATACAGGCTTGGGAGTTGTATTATATCAATTATACTGACAAGCAGCCTTTGGAGATTCATGATTGGCAGCTGCCAAGCCACTCCCTAGCAACCAAAAAGAGTACCCTAGCAACCATTTTGCAAGGCCTACATCTCTGCATCAGAACATCGTATAGAGATGGGGGTTGGTTTATACATTCACATTGACTTTGGAGCTTCATGATTGGAAGCTACCAAGCCACTCCCTAGCAACCAAACAGAGTTCCCTAGCAACCGTTTTGCAAGACCTATATCTCTGCATCAAAACATCGTATAGAGATGGGGGTTGGTTTATCCATTCACATTGACTTTGGAGCTTCATGATTGGCAGCTGCCAAGCCACTCCCTAGCAACCAAACAGAGTACCCTAGCAACCATTTTGTAACAGCTATATCTCAGCATCAGAACATTGTATCGCGATGGGGGTTGGGTCTTTTGACTCATGCTAGCACATAGAACTTTCAAAATGCTAAACATGCTAGCTGTGAATAGCTACATGCTAATATTGATTAGCTAAGTGCTAAATCATGCCATGAACAATATAAAAACTCTATAATAACCATATGTGAACACTACCAACCACCTAGTAATATCATAGCAACTACCCAGAATACCCTAGCAACAACCTAACAACACCATAGCAACCACCCAGAACACCTTAGCAACAACCTAGCAACACCCTAGCAACCACCCCAAACACCATAGCAACCACCTAGCAACACCTTAGCAACCACCCATAACACCCTAGCAACCGCCTAGCAACCATCCAGAACACCTTAGCAACACCCTAGCAACCACCTAGCAACACCCTAGCAACCACCCAGAACACCCTAGCAACCACCTAGCAACACCCTAGCAACCACCCAGAAAACCCTAGCAACACCCTAGCAACCACCTAGCAACACCTTAGCAACCACCGAGCAACACCCTAGCAACCGCCTAGCAACCTTCCAGAACACCTTAGCAACACCCTAGCAACCACCCAGAACACCCTAGCAACCGCCTAGCAACACCCTAGCAACCACCCAGAACACCCTAGCAACCACCTAGCAACACCTTAGCAACCACCCAGAACACCTTGGCAACCACCCATAATACCCTAGCAACTGCATAGCAACCGCATAGCAACTACCTAGAATACCCTGACAACCAACTAGCAACCACCCAGAACACCCTAGCAACCGGGTGGTGAGTTTTGCCACTGCAAGCACCACTTCACATTTTCCTCTGGAAATGTACATTCTAGTGTTGTGAATACTATTCTCCAAGACAAAACTTTGGCACGCTACTCCTCCCGCATTTTTTGTCACAGACACATGAATGAGGTGTCAAATCGACCAGCTCGTTAAGGAGAGGTGTGCTATGACTTTGCTAAGAGATCGGGTGTACGATGCTTGTCTAGCGGGCGATAAATCGGCCGAAAAATCTCCCATAGACTTAACATTGGCACCAAATTTGTGAGATCATATCTTTTGAATAGAAGGTCATAGAGACTTGGGGTTGGGCTCATTTGACTTGGCCTATTATACAGCCAACAAGTAGTGACATAGTAACTTAATATTCACGCCCTAGCAACCACTTAGGGCAGCCTAGCAACCATAAAACAACATATACAAGCCATATCTCAGCTCCAGAAAATAGAAGAAACATGGATTTTGCCTTTTTTGACTCAGACTGTCAACTAGTCTTTAAATATTAACTCATAAACTGTATAATCACACCATAGCAACCATTTAGGGTACCCCAGTAACCCTACAAACACATGAATAAGACATTTCTCAGCTGAATAAACCATTTATCATCACAAAAACATCGTACAGACGTGTTTGGTGTCTCGTATGCAAAAATGTGCCACACTCTAGCAACCGAGCGAGCTTTTTGCCACTGCAAGCACCACTTCACATTTTCCTCTGGAAATGTACATTCTAGTGTTGTGAATACTATTCTCCAAGACAAAAGTTTGGCACGCTACTCCTCCCGCATTTATTGTCGTAGATCCATGAATGTGGTGTCAAATCGACCCGGTCATTGAGGAGAGGTGTGCTATGACTTTTCTAAGCGATCGGTTGTACGATGTTTGTCTGGCGGGCGATAAATCGGACAGAAAAAGTCCCATAGACTTAACATTGGCACAAAATTGGTGAGATCATATCTTTTGAACAGAAGGTCATAGAGACTTGGGGTTGGGCTCTTTTTACTCGGCCTATCATGCAGCCAACAAGTAGAGACATAATAACTTCATATTTACGCCCTAGCAACCACTTAGGGCAGCCTAGCAACCATAAATCAACATATTCAAGTCATTTCTCAGCTTCAGAAAATAGAAGAAACATGGATTTTGCCTTTTTTTGATTTAGACTGTCAACTAGTGTTTAAATATAATCTCATACACTGTATAATCACACCATAGCAACCATATAGATTACCCTAGTAACCACCTGAACACATGAATAAGCCATTTCTCAGCTGAATAAACAATTTATCATCACAAAAACATCGTACAGACGTGTTTGGTGTCTCGTATGCAAAAATGTGCCACACTCTAGCAACCGAGCGAGCTTTTTGCCACTGCAAGCACCACTTCACATTTTCCTCTGGAAATGTACATTCTAGTTAGTGGTGCTTGCAAAGCAACACTATTGTTATCCTGCATACTTATTATTATTCCGCTACTTCTTCTTCTTCTTATTCCGTACAAATTTCGGCGCGCTACTCCTCCCGCAGCTTTTGTCACAGACCCATAAGAGAGGTGTCAAAACGTGCGGCTTGTTCGGGAATGGTGTGCTATGACTTTTCTAAGAGATCGGGTGTACGATGTTCGCACAGCGGACGAAAAAGCGGCCAAAAATGTCCCAAGTCATTTCCTATGGGGAATTTTCAAAAATTCTAATCCCAACTGTCACTTTCTCACAGAAACAAAAAGGGGCCTGACAGCCCTATTTTGACAGCTATTTCAGCCATTAAAACTTTAAAATGTTGAGAAATTTGTAAGCTATAAAAGTTGTATTCAACTTTTTGATATCTATTATACTTTTTTCACAATCTCTACTTTAGTCTCATGATGTTTTTCAAGCCGTTTCTGAAATTATAATGGGAGTCAATGAGAGAGACTGTTCAGAGCTAGAGCACGTGATGTCATAAGCTAGAGTGAGCCAGCTTGAAAACTAATGCTAAAAAATAATTTTTAAATCGCTGGCCTGGCCACAATCTTCACTCTTTGGCCATGAAATTATACTTAAAACGTAGGTATTTTTGTTGTGGTTCCTCTCGTGTGTTTAGTAAATCCCTCGGACTTATAGTTTTTTCTCTGTGTCCTTCCAAATGACAGGAGTGACCGACGATCCTCCATTGGCAGCAATTATAAATTCAGGTCAAACTTTAGTAATCAGAGCATTACGGACCAGTTTTTTAACTTGCCAAAGTGGTCCCTTTTTTCAACTCTATCCACACAAAAAATACATCACAGCGATCACAAAGGCCTTGTCTCGCTAACGGTCAGGTCATTTCGCTGATACAACCTATAGTTTTGTCTCTAGGGAGGTTTGTTCGAGGCCAAGTATCAGCGATTTTGACTAAACATTGGGGGATTTTCAAAAATTCAAATCCCAACTGTCACTTTCTCACAGACACAAAAGGGCCTGACAGCCCTGCTGTAGTGCAGACATCTCTCTCTCCCTAGGAGGATTTATTTTATCAGGCAACCAATAAATAATGGCCTAAAATCTTCATGGTCACACCATAGCAACCAGTTACAGCACCCTAGCAACCGTGGGCGATAGGCACGAGGCCTGCGGCCTCGTGCCATACTAAATAACTCTATAAAAACTCTATAAAAACTAATTTTAGAGACTAAATAGTAATCATCTGTTAAAAAATACACGCCGACATCACAGACCCCTGATTGAGGCGTCAAATTTTGAGGATTATTGAGGAGAGGTGTGCTGTGACTTTTCGTAGCGATCGGGGGTACGGTGTTCGCCCCAGGGGCAAATCATTGGGTAAAAAAGTCCCATAGACTTTTAGTGTTTTTCCTACTATGGTAAATTGCATAGGGATTTTGTATTAAACATAGCTCTGGATCACAGTGTCATAGAGACAAGGGGGCAGGCTCATTTTACTCAGATGACCAATCAGTCTCTCGGGATCATTGTGAAGCTATTAAGCCACGCCCTAGCAACCATATAGAGCACCTTAGCAACAAGTACCATAGACTTCCATTGAAAGAGATCAAAGGGATATCTCCGGATAGAAGTGTCATAGAAACATGAGGGTGGGCTCGTTTGACTTGGGCCAGCAAACAGCCAATCATGAATCACCTCAACAATTTCTGGCCATGCCCTAGCAACCATTGTAGAGCACCTTAGCAACCAAAATCCAAAGAGGGATATCTTCCATTCTGAATGTCATAGAGGCATGGGAGTTGGTTTATCATTCATACTGACAAGCAGCCTTTGGAGTTTCATGATTGGCAGCTACCAAGCCACTCCCTAGCAACCAAACAGAGTACCCTAGCAACCATTTTGCAAGACTTTATCTCTGCATCAAAACATCGTATAGAGATGGGGATTGGTTCATACATTCACATTGACTTTTGAGCTTCATGATTGGCAGCTGCCAAGCCACTCCCTAGCAACCAAACAGAGTACCCTAGCAACCGTTTTGTAAGACCTACATCTCTGCATCAAAACATTGTATAGAGATGGGGGTTGGCTCTTTTTACTCATGCTAGCAAACATGACTTGCTACATGCTACACATGCTAGCAGAGAATAGCTACATGCTAATATTGATTAGCTAAGTGTTAAATCATGCCATGAACATTATAAAAACTCTATAGTAACCATATATGAACACTACCAACCACCTAGTAACACCATAGCAACCACCCAAAATACCATATTAACCACCTAAAACACCCTAGCAACCACCTAGCAACACCATAGCAACCACCCAGAACACCCTAGCAACCACCTAGCAACACCATAGCAACCACCCATAACACCCTAGCAATCACCCAGAACACCCTAGCAACCACTCAGAACACCCTAGCAACCACCTAGCAACACCATAGCAACCACCCAGAACACCCTAGCAACCGCCTAGCAACACCCTAGCAACCACACAGAACACCCTAGCAACCACCTAGCAACACCCTAGCAACCACCCAGAACACCCTAGCAACCGAGCGAGCTTTTTGCCACTGCAAGCACCACTTCACATTTTCCTCTGGAAATGTACATTCTAGTGTTGTGAATACTATTCTCCAAGACAAAACTTTGGCACGCTACTCCTCCCGCATTTTTTGTCACAGACACATGAATGAGGTGTCAAATCGACCAGCTCGTTAAGGAGAGGTGTGCTATGACTTTTCTAAGCAATCGGTTGTACGATGTTCGTCTGGCGGGCGATAAATCGGACAGAAAAAGTCCCATAGACTTAACATTGGCACAAAATTGGTGAGATCATATCTTTTGAACAGAAGGTCATAGAGACATGGGGTTGGGCTCATTTTACTCGGCCTATCATGCAGCCAAGAAGTAGAGACATAATAACTTCATATTTACGCCCTAGCAACCACTTAGGGCAGCCTAGCAACCATAAATCAACATATTCAAGTCATTTCTCAGCTTCAGAAAATAGAAGAAACATGGATTTTGCCTTTTTTGATTTAGACTGTCAACTAGTGTTTAAATATAATCTCATACACTGTATAATCACACCATAGCAACCATATAGAGTACCCTAGTAACCACCTGAACACATGAATAAGCCATTTCTCAGCTGAATAAACAATTTATCGTCACAAAAACATCGTACAGACGTGTTTGGTGTCTCGTATGCAAAAATGTGCCACACTCTAGCAACCGAGCGAGCTTTTTGCCACTGCAAGCACCACTTCACATTTTCCTCTGGAAATGTACATTCTAGTTAGTGGTGCTTGCTGAAAGCAAGGCAACACTATTACTATTGTGTTTTTTGAGTCGGCCCAAAAGTTTGGCACGCTACTCCTCCCGCAGTTTTTGTCACACACCCATGAATGAGGTCTCAAAACGTGCGGAATATTCGGGAATGGTGTGCTATGACTTTTCTAAGCGATCGGGGGTACGATGTTCGCCCGAAGGGCGAACAAATTTCCCAAAAATCCCATAGACTTAACATTGCGACAAACTTTGACGACTCATAGCTCCGAGCGAGAATTTCACAGAAGCCTGCGATTCACCACATTTGAAGAGGCTGACAGGCTCTGTAAGAACATACCTCACAATGGGGTAAAAGTTGCACCCCTGGGGGGCAGGAGCTGCCCAAATTTTCCCCATTGACCCCCATGTTATTTATTATTCTTCTTCTTCTTCTTCTTCTTATTATTATTCTGGCCACTTTTTGGTTCGCTACTCCTCCCGCAAATTTTGTCACAGACCCATGGGTGAGGTGTCAAATCGACCGGCTCATTTAGGAGAGGTGTGCTATGACTTTTCTAAGAGATCGGGGGTACGATGGTCGCCCCAGGGGCGAAAAACGGCCGAAAAAAATCCCATAGACTTAACATTGCGAAAAATTTTGACGAGTCATAGCTCTGAGATCGGATTTCGCAGAAACCTGTGATTTACCACATTTGAAGAGGGTGACAGGCTCTGTAAGAAAATACCTCACATTGGGGTAAAAGTTGCACCCCTTGGGGGCAGGAGCTGCCCAAAATTTTGCCAAAATTCCCATAGACTTAACATTGCGAAAAAATTTGACGAGTCATAGCTCTGAGCGAGGATTTCGCAGAAACCAGCAATTTACCACATTTGAAGAGGCTGACAGGCTCTGTAAGAAAATACCTCACAATGGGGTAAAAGTTGCACCCCTTGGGGGCAGGAGCTCCCCAAATTTTTCCCATTGAAAATTTTCTAGTATAGCATTTTACTATTCCAGGAAAAAGTTTGGAGCACTCCTACGTCCACAGTTTTTGTCACAGACCCATGAATGAGGCATCAAATCGTGCGGCCTATTGAGGAGAAGTGTCCTATCACTTTTATCAGAGATCGGGGGTACGGTGTTCGACCCAGGGGCGAACAAATTTCCAAAAAATCCCATAGACTTAACATTGAGACAAACTTTGACGACTCGTAGCTCCAAACAAGGATTTCGGACAAACGTGAGATTTGCCACATTTGAAGAGGCTGGCAGGCTCTTTAAGAACATACCACACAATGGGGTAAAAGTTGTACCCCTGGGGGGCAGGAGCTGCCCAAAGTTTCCCCATTGACTTACTATGGTGAAGGACGTCCCATCAAATGCATGTGTTTTTCCTACTATGGTAAATTGCATAGGGATTTTGTATTGAACATAGCTCTGGATCACAGTGTCATAGAGACAAGGGGGCGGGCTCATTTTACTCAGACGACCAATCAGTCTCTCAGGATCATTGTGAAGCTATTAAGCCATGCCCTAGCAACCATTTAGAGCACCTTAGCAACAACTCCCATAGACTTCCATTAAAAGAGATCAAAGGGATATCTCAGGATATAAGTGTCATAGAAACATGAGGGTGGGCTCGTTTGACTTGGGCCAGCAAACAGCCAATCATGAAACACCTCAACAATTTCTGGCCATGCTCTAGCAACCATTATCGAGCACCTTAGCAACCAAAATCCAAAGTGGCATATCTTCCATTCTGAATGTCATAGAGGCATGGGAGTTGGTTTATATCATTCATACTGACAAGCAGCCTTTGGAGTTTCATGATTGACAGCTACCAAGCCACTCCCTAGCAACCAAATAGAGTACCCTAGCAACCATTTTGCAAGACTTTATCTCTGCATCAAAACATCGTATAGAGATGGGGGTTGGTTTATACATTCACATTGACTTTGGAGCTTCATGATTGGCAGCTGCAAAAGCCACTCCCTAGCAACCAAACAGAGTACCCTAGCAACCGTTTTTCAAGACCTATATCTCTGCCTCAAAACATCGTATAGAGATGGGGGTTGGTTTAAACATTCACATTGACTTTGGAGCTTCATGATTGGCAGCTGCCAAGCCACTCCCTAGCAACCAAACAGAGTACCCTAGCAACCATTTTGTAAGACGTACATCTCTGCATCAAAACATCGTATAGAGATGGGGGTTGGCTCTTTTTACTCATGCTAGCAAACATGACTTGCTACATGCTACACATGCTAGCAGAGAATAGCTACATGCTAATATTGATTAGCTAAGTGCTAAATCATGCCAAGAAAATGCTACAAACTTCATAGTAACCATCTCTGACAACTACCAACCATCCAATACCAGAACATCCTAGCAACCTCCTTGCAACAACCTAGCAACCACCCAGAACACGCTAGCAACACCCTAGCAACCACCCAGAATACCCTAGCAACCGCCTAACAACACAATAGCAACCACCCAGAACACCCTAGCAACCACCAAGAACACCCTAGCAACCACTCAGAACACCATAGCAACTGCCTAGCAACACCCTAGCAACCACCCAGAACACCCTAGCAACCGCCTAGCAACACCCTAGCAACCACCCAGAACACCATAGCAACCACCTAGCAACACTCTAGCAACCACCCAGAACACCCTAGCAACCACCTAGCAACACCCTAGCAACCACTCAGAACACCCTAGCAACCGTACAACAAAACCATAGCAACCACCCAGAACACCCTAGCAACCGCCTAGCAACACCCTAGCAACCACACAGAACACCCTAGCAACCACCTAGCATTACCCTAGCAACCACCCAGAACACCCTAGCAACCGAGCGAGCTTTTTGCCACTGCAAGCACCACTTCACATTTTCCTCTGGAAATGTACATTCTAGTGTTGTGAATACTATTCTCCAAGACAAAACTTTGGTACGCTACTCCTCCCGCATTTATTGTCGTAGATCCATGAATGTGGTGTCAAATCGACCCGGTCATTGAGGAGAGGTGTGCTATGACTTTTCTAAGCGATCGGTTGTACGATGTTTGTCTGGCGGGCGATAAATCGGACAGAAAAAGTCCCATAGACTTAACATTGGCACAAAATTGGTGAGATCATATCTTTTGAACAGAAGGTCATAGAGACTTGGGGTTGGGCTCTTTTTACTCGGCCTATCATGCAGCCAACAAGTAGAGACATAATAACTTCATATTTACGCCCTAGCAACCACTTAGGGCAGCCTAGCAACCATAAATCAACATATTCAAGTCATTTCTCAGCTTCAGAAAATAGAAGAAACATGGATTTTGCCTTTTTTTGATTTAGACTGTCAACTAGTGTTTAAATATAATCTCATACACTGTATAATCACACCATAGCAACCATATAGATTACCCTAGTAACCACCTGAACACATGAATAAGCCATTTCTCAGCTGAATAAACAATTTATCATCACAAAAACATCGTACAGACGTGTTTGGTGTCTCGTATGCAAAAATGTGCCACACTCTAGCAACCGAGCGAGCTTTTTGCCACTGCAAGCACCACTTCACATTTTCCTCTGGAAATGTACATTCTAGTTAGTGGTGCTTGCAAAGCAACACTATTGTTATCCTGCATACTTATTATTATTCCGCTACTTCTTCTTCTTCTTATTCCGTACAAATTTCGGCGCGCTACTCCTCCCGCAGCTTTTGTCACAGACCCATAAGAGAGGTGTCAAAACGTGCGGCTTGTTCGGGAATGGTGTGCTATGACTTTTCTAAGAGATCGGGTGTACGATGTTCGCACAGCGGACGAAAAAGCGGCCAAAAATGTCCCAAGTCATTTCCTATGGGGAATTTTCAAAAATTCTAATCCCAACTGTCACTTTCTCACAGAAACAAAAAGGGGCCTGACAGCCCTATTTTGACAGCTATTTCAGCCATTAAAACTTTAAAATGTTGAGAAATTTGTAAGCTATAAAAGTTGTATTCAACTTTTTGATATCTATTATACTTTTTTCACAATCTCTACTTTAGTCTCATGATGTTTTTCAAGCCGTTTCTGAAATTATAATGGGAGTCAATGAGAGAGACTGTTCAGAGCTAGAGCACGTGATGTCATAAGCTAGAGTGAGCCAGCTTGAAAACTAATGCTAAAAAATAATTTTTAAATCGCTGGCCTGGCCACAATCTTCACTCTTTGGCCATGAAATTATACTTAAAACGTAGGTATTTTTGTTGTGGTTCCTCTCGTGTGTTTAGTAAATCCCTCGGACTTATAGTTTTTTCTCTGTGTCCTTCCAAATGACAGGAGTGACCGACGATCCTCCATTGGCAGCAATTATAAATTCAGGTCAAACTTTAGTAATCAGAGCATTACGGACCAGTTTTTTAACTTGCCAAAGTGGTCCCTTTTTTCAACTCTATCCACACAAAAAATACATCACAGCGATCACAAAGGCCTTGTCTCGCTAACGGTCAGGTCATTTCGCTGATACAACCTATAGTTTTGTCTCTAGGGAGGTTTGTTCGAGGCCAAGTATCAGCGATTTTGACTAAACATTGGGGGATTTTCAAAAATTCAAATCCCAACTGTCACTTTCTCACAGACACAAAAGGGCCTGACAGCCCTGCTGTAGTGCAGACATCTCTCTCTCCCTAGGAGGATTTATTTTATCAGGCAACCAATAAATAATGGCCTAAAATCTTCATGGTCACACCATAGCAACCAGTTACAGCACCCTAGCAACCGTGGGCGATAGGCACGAGGCCTGCGGCCTCGTGCCATACTAAATAACTCTATAAAAACTCTATAAAAACTAATTTTAGAGACTAAATAGTAATCATCTGTTAAAAAATACACGCCGACATCACAGACCCCTGATTGAGGCGTCAAATTTTGAGGATTATTGAGGAGAGGTGTGCTGTGACTTTTCGTAGCGATCGGGGGTACGGTGTTCGCCCCAGGGGCAAATCATTGGGTAAAAAAGTCCCATAGACTTTTAGTGTTTTTCCTACTATGGTAAATTGCATAGGGATTTTGTATTAAACATAGCTCTGGATCACAGTGTCATAGAGACAAGGGGGCAGGCTCATTTTACTCAGATGACCAATCAGTCTCTCGGGATCATTGTGAAGCTATTAAGCCACGCCCTAGCAACCATATAGAGCACCTTAGCAACAAGTACCATAGACTTCCATTGAAAGAGATCAAAGGGATATCTCCGGATAGAAGTGTCATAGAAACATGAGGGTGGGCTCGTTTGACTTGGGCCAGCAAACAGCCAATCATGAATCACCTCAACAATTTCTGGCCATGCCCTAGCAACCATTGTAGAGCACCTTAGCAACCAAAATCCAAAGAGGGATATCTTCCATTCTGAATGTCATAGAGGCATGGGAGTTGGTTTATCATTCATACTGACAAGCAGCCTTTGGAGTTTCATGATTGGCAGCTACCAAGCCACTCCCTAGCAACCAAACAGAGTACCCTAGCAACCATTTTGCAAGACTTTATCTCTGCATCAAAACATCGTATAGAGATGGGGATTGGTTCATACATTCACATTGACTTTTGAGCTTCATGATTGGCAGCTGCCAAGCCACTCCCTAGCAACCAAACAGAGTACCCTAGCAACCGTTTTGTAAGACCTACATCTCTGCATCAAAACATTGTATAGAGATGGGGGTTGGCTCTTTTTACTCATGCTAGCAAACATGACTTGCTACATGCTACACATGCTAGCAGAGAATAGCTACATGCTAATATTGATTAGCTAAGTGTTAAATCATGCCATGAACATTATAAAAACTCTATAGTAACCATATATGAACACTACCAACCACCTAGTAACACCATAGCAACCACCCAAAATACCATATTAACCACCTAAAACACCCTAGCAACCACCTAGCAACACCATAGCAACCACCCAGAACACCCTAGCAACCACCTAGCAACACCATAGCAACCACCCATAACACCCTAGCAATCACCCAGAACACCCTAGCAACCACTCAGAACACCCTAGCAACCACCTAGCAACACCATAGCAACCACCCAGAACACCCTAGCAACCGCCTAGCAACACCCTAGCAACCACACAGAACACCCTAGCAACCACCTAGCAACACCCTAGCAACCACCCAGAACACCCTAGCAACCGAGCGAGCTTTTTGCCACTGCAAGCACCACTTCACATTTTCCTCTGGAAATGTACATTCTAGTGTTGTGAATACTATTCTCCAAGACAAAACTTTGGCACGCTACTCCTCCCGCATTTTTTGTCACAGACACATGAATGAGGTGTCAAATCGACCAGCTCGTTAAGGAGAGGTGTGCTATGACTTTTCTAAGCAATCGGTTGTACGATGTTCGTCTGGCGGGCGATAAATCGGACAGAAAAAGTCCCATAGACTTAACATTGGCACAAAATTGGTGAGATCATATCTTTTGAACAGAAGGTCATAGAGACATGGGGTTGGGCTCATTTTACTCGGCCTATCATGCAGCCAAGAAGTAGAGACATAATAACTTCATATTTACGCCCTAGCAACCACTTAGGGCAGCCTAGCAACCATAAATCAACATATTCAAGTCATTTCTCAGCTTCAGAAAATAGAAGAAACATGGATTTTGCCTTTTTTGATTTAGACTGTCAACTAGTGTTTAAATATAATCTCATACACTGTATAATCACACCATAGCAACCATATAGAGTACCCTAGTAACCACCTGAACACATGAATAAGCCATTTCTCAGCTGAATAAACAATTTATCGTCACAAAAACATCGTACAGACGTGTTTGGTGTCTCGTATGCAAAAATGTGCCA
This sequence comes from Pimephales promelas, assembly GCF_988280905.1. NCBI lineage: Eukaryota > Metazoa > Chordata > Actinopteri > Cypriniformes > Leuciscidae > Pimephales > Pimephales promelas. The sequence continues at coordinate 10,045,308 of NC_142777.1, forward strand.
CACTCTAGCAACCGAGCGAGCTTTTTGCCACTGCAAGCACCACTTCACATTTTCCTCTGGAAATGTACATTCTAGTGTTGTGAATACTATTCTCCAAGAAAAAACTTTGGCACGCTACTCCTCCCGCATTTTTTGTCACAGACACATGAATGAGGTGTCAAATCGACCGGCTCGTTTAGGAGAGGTGTGCTATGACTTTTCTAAGTAATCGGGTGTATGATGCTTGTCTGGCGGGCGATAAATCGGCCGAAAAATCTCCCATAGACTTAACATTGGCACCAAATTTGTGAGATCATATCTTTTGACCAGAAGGTCATAGAGACTTGGGGTTGGGCTCATTTGACTCGGCCTATCATGCAGCCAACAAGTAGTGACATAGTAACTTCATATTCACGCCCTAGCAACCACTTAGGGCAGCCTAGCAACCATAAAACAACATATTCAAGCCATATCTCAGCTCCAGAAAATAGAAGAAACATGGATTTTGCCTTTTTTGACTCAGACTGTCAACTAGTCTTTAAATATTAACTCATAAACTGTATAATCACACCATAGCAACCATATAGGGTACCCTAGTAACCCTACAAACACACGAATAAGCCACATCTCAGCTGAATAAACCATTTATCATCACAAAAACATCGTACAGACGTGTTTGGTGTCTCGTATGCAAAAATGTGCCACACTCTAGCAACCGAGCGAGCTTTTTGCCACTGCAAGCACCACTTCACATTTTCCTCTGGAAATGTACATTCTAGTGTTGTGAATACTATTCTCCAAGAAAAAACTTTGGCACGCTACTCCTCCCGCATTTTTTGTCACAGACACATGAATGAGGTGTCAAATCGACCGGCTCGTTTAGGAGAGGTGTGCTATGACTTTTCTAAGTAATCGGGTGTATGATGCTTGTCTGGCGGGCGATAAATCGGCCGAAAAATCTCCCATAGACTTAACATTGGCACCAAATTTGTGAGATCATATCTTTTGACCAGAAGGTCATAGAGACTTGGGGTTGGGCTCATTTGACTCGGCCTATCATGCAGCCAACAAGTAGTGACATAGTAACTTCATATTCACGCCCTAGCAACCACTTAGGGCAGCCTAGCAACCATAAAACAACATATTCAAGCCATATCTCAGCTCCAGAAAATAGAAGAAACATGGATTTTGCCTTTTTTGACTCAGACTGTCAACTAGTCTTTAAATATTAACTCATAAACTGTATAATCACACCATAGCAACCATATAGGGTACCCTAGTAACCCTACAAACACACGAATAAGCCACATCTCAGCTGAATAAACCATTTATCATCACAAAAACATCGTACAGACGTGTTTGGTGTCTCGTATGCAAAAATGTGCCACACTCTAGCAACCGAGCGAGCTTTTTGCCACTGCAAGCACCACTTCACATTTTCCTCTGGAAATGTACATTCTAGTGTTGTGAATACTATTCTCCAAGACAAAACTTTGGCACGCTACTCCTCCCGCATTTATTGTTGTAGATCCATGAATGTGGTGTCAAATCGACCCGGTCATTGAGGAGAGGTGTGCTATGACTTTTCTAAGCGATCGGTCGTACGATGTTCGTCTGGCTGGCGATAAATCGGACAGAAAAAGTCCCATAGACTTAACATTGGCACAAAATTGGTGAGATCATATCTTTTGAACAGAAGGTCATAGAGACTTGGGGTTGGGCTCTTTTTACTCGGCCTATCATGCAGCCAACAAGTAGAGACATAATAACTTCATATTTACGCCCTAGCAACCACTTAGGGCAGCCTAGCAACCATAAATCAACATATTCAAGTCATTTCTCAGCTTCAGAAAATAGAAGAAACATGGATTTTGCCTTTTTTGACTTAGACTGTCAACTAGTGTTTAAATATAATCTCATACACTGTATAATCACACCATAGCAACCATATAGAGTACCCTAGTAACCACCTGAACACATGAATAAGCCATTTCTCAGCTGAATAAGCCATTTCTCATCACACAAACATTGTACAGACATGTTTGGTGTCTCGTATGCAATCATGTGCCACACTCTAGCAACCGGGTGGTGTGTTTTGCCACTGCAAGCACCACTTCACATTTTCGTCTGGAAATGTACATTCTAGTTCTTATTCTTATTGTTCTGGTCACTTTTTGACGCGCTACTCCTCCCGCAGCTTTTGTCACAGACCCATGGGTGAAGTGTCAAAACGTGCGGATTATTCGGGAATGGTGTGCTATGACTTTTCTAAGAGATTGGGGGTACGATGTTCGCCCCAGGGGCGAAAAACGGCCAAAAAAAATCCCATAGACTTAACATGGTGAAAAAATTTGACGAGTCATAGCTCTGAGCGAGGATTTCGCAGAAACTTGCAATTTACCACATTTGAAGAGGCTGACAGGCTCTTTAAGAAAATACCTCACAATGGGGTAAAAGTTGCACCCCTGGGGGGCAGGAGCTCCCCAAAATTTTTTTCCATTGAAATTTTCTAGTATAGCATTTTACTATTCCAGGAAAAAGTTTGGAGCACTCCTACGTCCACATTTTTTGTCACAGACCCATGAATGAGGCATCAAATCGTGCGGCCTATTGAGGAGAAGTGTCATATTAATTTTATAAGAGATCAGGGGTACGGTGTTCGCCCCAGGGGCGAACAAATTTCCAAAAAATCCCATAGACTTAACATTGAGACAAACTTTGACGACTCGTAGCTCCGAACGAGGATTTCGGACAAATGTGTGATTTGCCACATTTGAAGAGGCTGGCAGGCTCTTTAAGAACATACCACACAATGGGGTAAAAGTTGCACCCCTGGGGGGCAGGAGCTGCCTAAAGTTTTCCCCATTGACTTACTATGGTGAAGGACGTCCCATCAAATGCATGTGTTTTTCCTACTATGGTAAATTGCATAGGGATTTTGTATTGAACATAGCTCTGGATCACAGTGTCATAGAGACAAGGGGGCGGGCTCATTTTACTCAGATGACCAATCAGTCTCTCAGGATCATTGTGAAGCTATTAAGCCACGCCCTAGCAACCATTTAGAGCACCTTAGCAACAACTCCCATAGACTTCCATTGAAAGAGATCAAATGGATATCTCAGGATATAAGTGTCATAGAAACATGAGGGTGGGCTCGTTTGACTTGGGCAAGCAAACAGCCAATCCTGAATCACCTCAACACTTACTGGCAACGCCCTAGCAACCATTGTAGAGCACCTTAGCAACCAAAATCCAAAAAGGGATATCTTCCATTCTGAATGTCATAGAGGCATGGGAGTTGTATTATATCATTCATACTGACAAGCAGCCTTTGGAGATTCATGATTGGCAGCTGCCAAGCCACTCCCTAGCAACCAAACAGAGTACCCAGCAACCATTTTGCAAGACCTATATCTCTGCATCAAAACATCGTATAGAGATGGGGGTTGGTTTATACATTCACATTGACTTTGGAGCTTCATGATTGGCAGCTGCCAAGCCACTCCCTAGCAACCAAACAGAGTACCCTAGCAACCGTTTTGCAAGACCTATATCTCTGCCTCAAAACATCGTATAGAGATGGGGGTTGGTTTAAACATTCACATTGACTTTGGAGCTTCATGATTGGCAGCTGCCAAGCCACTCCCTAGCAACCAAACAGAGTACCCTAGCAACCATTTTGTAAGACCTATATCTCTGCATCAAAACATTGTATAGAGATGCTGGTTGGCTCTTTTTACTCATGCTAGCAAACATGACTTGCTACATGCTACACATGCTAGCAGAGAATAGCTACATGCTAATATTGATTAGCTAAGTGCTAAATCATGCCAAGAAAATGCTACAAACTTCATAGTAACCATCTGTGACAACTACCAACCACCTATACCAGAACATCCTAGCAACCTCCTAGCAACAACCTAGCAACCACCCAGAACACGCTCGCAACACCCTAGCAACCACCCAGAATACCCTAGCAACCGCCTTACAACACCATAGCAACCACCCAGAACACCCTAGCAACCACCAAGAACACCCTAGCAACCACCCATAATACCCTAGCAACCACCTAGCAACACACTAGCAACCACTCAGAACACCCTAGCAACTGCATAGCAACACCCTAGCAACCACCCAGAACACCCTAGCAACCACCCAGAACACACTAGCAACCACCTAGCAACACCATAGCAACCACCCAGAATACCCTAACAACCGCCTAGCAACCACCCAGAACACCATAGCAACCAGCCATAACACCCTAGCAACCGGGTGGTGAGTTTTGCCACTGCAAGCACCACTTCACATTTTCCTCTGGAAATGTACATTCTAGTTAGTGGTGCTTGCTGAAAGCAAGGCAACACTATTACTATTGTGTTTTTTGAGTCGGCCCAAAAGTTTGGCACGCTACTCCTCCCGCAGTTTTTGTCACACACCCATGAATGAGGTCTCAAAACGTGCGGAATATTCGGGAATGGTGTGCTATGACTTTTCTAAGCGATCGGGGGTACGATGTTCGCCCGAAGGGCGAACAAATTTCCCAAAAATCCCATAGACTTAACATTGCGACAAACTTTGACGACTCATAGCTCCGAGCGAGAATTTCACAGAAGCCTGCGATTCACCACATTTGAAGAGGCTGACAGGCTCTGTAAGAACATACCTCACAATGGGGTAAAAGTTGCACCCCTGGGGGGCAGGAGCTGCCCAAATTTTCCCCATTGACCCCCATGTTATTTATTATTCTTCTTCTTCTTCTTCTTCTTATTATTATTCTGGCCACTTTTTGGTTCGCTACTCCTCCCGCAAATTTTGTCACAGACCCATGGGTGAGGTGTCAAATCGACCGGCTCATTTAGGAGAGGTGTGCTATGACTTTTCTAAGAGATCGGGGGTACGATGGTCGCCCCAGGGGCGAAAAACAGCCGAAAAAAATCCCATAGACTTAACATTGCGAAAAATTTTGACGAGTCATAGCTCTGAGATCGGATTTCGCAGAAACCTGTGATTTACCACATTTGAAGAGGGTGACAGGCTCTGTAAGAAAATACCTCACATTGGGGTAAAAGTTGCACCCCTTGGGGGCAGGAGCTGCCCAAAATTTTGCCAAAATTCCCATAGACTTAACATTGCGAAAAAATTTGACGAGTCATAGCTCTGAGCGAGGATTTCGCAGAAACCAGCAATTTACCACATTTGAAGAGGCTGACAGGCTCTGTAAGAAAATACCTCACAATGGGGTAAAGGTTGCACCCCTGGGGGGCAGGAGCTCCCCAAATATTTTTCCCATTGAAATTTTCTAGTATAGCATTTTACTATTCCAGGAAAAAGTTTGGAGCACTCCTACGTCCACATTTTTTGTCACAGACCCATGAATGAGGCATCAAATCGTGCGGCCTATTGAGGAGAAGTGTCAAATGAATTTTATAAGAGATCAGGGGTACGGTGCTCGCCCCAGGGGCGACCAAATTTCCAAAAAATCCCATAGACTTAACATTGAGACAAACTTTGACGACTCATAGCTCCGAACAACGATTTCGGAAAAATGTGTGATTTTCCACATTTGAAGAGGCTTGCAGGCTCTGTAAGAATATACCTCACAATGGGGTAAAAGTTGCACCCCTGGGGGGCAGGAGCTGCCCAAAGTTTTCCCCATTGACTTACTATGGTGAAGGACGTCCCATCAAATGCATGTGTTTTTCCTACTATGGTAAATTGCATAGGGATTTTGTATTGAACATAGCTCTGGATCACAGTGTCATAGAGACAAGGGGGCGGGCTCATTTTACTCAGACGACCAATCAGTCTCTCAGGATCATTGTGATGCTATCAAGCCACGCCCTAGCAACCATATAGAGCACCTTAGCAACAACTCCCATAGACTTCCATTGAAAGAGATCAAAGGGATATCTCCGGATAGAAGTGTCATAGAAACACAAGGGTGGTCTCGTTTGACTCGGGGTAGCAAACAGCCAATCATGAATCACCTCAACAATTTCTGGCCACACCCTAGCAACCATTATCGAGCACCTTAGCAACCAAATTTTAAAGAGGGATATCTTCCATTCTGAATGTCATACAGGCTTGGGAGTTGTATTATATCAATTATACTGACAAGCAGCCTTTGGAGATTCATGATTGGCAGCTGCCAAGCCACTCCCTAGCAACCAAAAAGAGTACCCTAGCAACCATTTTGCAAGGCCTACATCTCTGCATCAGAACATCGTATAGAGATGGGGGTTGGTTTATACATTCACATTGACTTTGGAGCTTCATGATTGGAAGCTGCCAAGCCACTCCCTAGCAACCAAAAAGAGTACCCTAGCAACCATTTTGCAAGGCCTACATCTCTGCATCAGAACATCGTATAGAGATGGGGGTTGGTTTATACATTCACATTGACTTTGGAGCTTCATGATTGGAAGCTGCCAAGCCACTCCCTAGCAACCAAACAGAGTACCCTAGCAACCATTTTGTAACAGCTATATCTCAGCATCAGAACATTGTATCACGATGGGGGTTGGGTCTTTTGACTCATGCTAGCACATAGAACTTTCAAAATGCTAAACATGCTAGCTGTGAATAGCTACATGCTAATATTGATTAGCTAAGTGTTAAATCATGCCATGAACAATATAAAAACTCTATAGTAACCATATGTGAACAATACCAACCACCTAGTAACACCATAGCAACCACCCAGAACACCCTAGCAACCACCTAGCAACACCATAGCAACCAACCAGAACACCCTAGCAACCGCCTAGCAACACCCTAGCAACCGCCTAGCAACCACCCAGAACACCTTAGCAACACCCTAGCAACCACCTAGCAACACCTTAGCAACCACCTAGCAACACCCTAGAAACCACCCAGAACACCCTAGCAACCGCCTAGCAACACCCTAGCAACCACCTAGAACATCCTAGCAACCACCTAGCAACACCCTAGCAACAACCCAGGACACCCTAGCAACCACCCAGAACACCCTAGCAACCACCTAGAAACACCCTAGCAACCATCCAGAACACCTTAGAAACACCCTAGCAACCACCTAGCAACACCTTAGCAACCACCCAGAAAACCCTAGCAACCACCTAGCAACACCCTAGCAACCACCCAGAACACCCTAGCAACCACCTAGCAACACCAAAGCAACCACCCAGAACACCCTAGCAACCACCCATAACACTCTAGCAACCGAGCGAGCTTTTTGCCACTGCAAGCACCACTTCACATTTTCCTCTGGAAATGTACATTCTAGTTAGTGGTGCTTGCTGAAAGCAAGGCAACACTATTACTATTGTGTTTTTTGAGTCGGCCCAAAAGTTTGGCACGCTACTCCTCCCGCAGTTTTTGTCACACACCCATGAATGAGGTCTCAAATCGTGCGGAATATTCGGGAATGGTGTGCTATGACTTTTCTAAGCGATCGGGGGTACGATGTTCGCCCGAAGGGCGAACATATTTCCCAAAAATCCCATAGACTTAACATTGCGACAAACTTTGACGACTCATAGCTCCGAGCGAGAATTTCACAGAAGCCTGCGATTCACCACATTTGAAGAGGCTGACAGGCTCTGCAAGAACATACCTCACAATTGGGTAAAAGTTGCACCCCTGGGGGGCAGGAGCTGCCCAAATTTTCCCCATTGACCCCAATGTTATTTATTATTAGTGTGAATGCTTCAAGCATTCACACTCTTGAAATCCAAATCTTTCTTATTATTATTCCGTATTCTTCCGTACGTTTTTCGGTCGCTTTCTTCTCCTCTCTACTTTGTGCTACAAAAACCATTCAAGTATCAAAATGTGCAGCTTTTCAAGGACATGTGTGCTATTACTTTTCTTTTTTATAACCTTTATAATTTTTAAATTATTAAACTTTTTGTGCATATTTTTTAACATGGAAGTCAATGGAGAATTCTTCAAATTCTGTTTTATGCTCCTTCTGCTTTCAAAGCCTACAACTTCTGCATACTTTCAGCTATTTCTGTCATTTAAACTTTAAAATGTTGAGAAATTTGTCAGCTATTAAAGTTGTATTCAACTTTTTGATATCTATTATACTTTTTTCACAATCTCTACTTTAGTCTCATGATGTTTTTCAAGCCGTTTCTGAAATTATAATGGGAGTGAATGAGAGAGACTGTTCAGAGCTAGAGCACGTGCTAGAGTGAGCCAGCTTGAAACCTAATGCTAAAAAATATTTTTTAAATCGCTGGCCTGGCCACAATTTTCACTCTTTGGGCATAAAATTATACTTGAAACGTAGGTATTTTTGTTGTGGTTCCTCTCATGTGTTTAGTAAATCCCTGGGACTTATAGTTTTTTCACTGTGTCCTTCCAAAGGACAAGAGTGACAGACATTCCTCCATTGACAGCAATTATAAATTCAGGTCAAACTTTTGTGATCAGAGCAATACAAACCAGTTTTTTAACTTGCCAAAGTGGTCCCTTTTTTTAACTCTATCCACAAAAAAAATACATCACATCGTTCACAAAGGCCTTGTCTCGCTCACGGTCAGGTCATTTCGCCGATACAACTTATAGTTTTGTCTCTATTGAGGTTTGTTCGAGGGCAAGTATCAGCAATTTTGGCCTCTGTCTAAATAGGAAAGCTGATTGCACAGGTGATGCTGATTAGCAAAGATCAAAGGGAGACACACATAACTGGTCCTGTGTTCTGATTGGTGGACAGTCACTCAGCTCTTTTCTGAAGGATACTACAAGTTTTTGTTGCATTTATGCCTCTACTTCTCCTGTTCTCCCTCTCTCTTCCCTCCTCTTCTCCTCCTCCAATCCTCTACTCCTCCTGTCCTCCTATTCTACCCTCCTTTCACAATATCTTCTCCTTTCTACTCTTCCTTTTATCCTCTTCTATCCATCTGCCTGTCTTAACTATTTGACTTTCTGTGTCCAAATGATCTATCTATCTATGTATAGACTATGTATGTATCTATCTATCTATCTATCTATCTATCTATCTATCTATCTATCTATCTATCTATCTATCTATCTATCTATCTATCTATCTATCTATCTATCTAATCCATGTATATTTCTAACTAATCTATCTTTCTTTCATTCTAGATAATCTATCTTTCTTTCTAACTATAATATCTTTCTTTCTAAATAATCTTTTCTTTCTAGCTATACTATCTATCTTTCTAACTGATCTATCTTTCTTTCTTTCTAAATAATCTTTCTTTCTTTCTAACTATACTATCTGTCTTTCTTTCTAACCAATATATCTTTCCTTCTTTCTTTCTAACTAATCCTTTCTTTATTTCTAACTAATCATTTCTTTCTTTTTTCATCCTTTCAAATCCATCTTTCTTTCTAACTAATTCTTTCTTTCTTTCTTTCAAATTCATATTTCTTTCTTACTAATCATTGCTTTCTTTCTTTCTTTCATCTATCTATCATCTATTTTTCTTTCTTTCTTTCTTTTTTCTTTATTTCTAATAATCAATCTATCTTTCTTTCTTTCTTTCTTTCAAATTCATATTTCTTTCTTACTAATCCTTTCTTTCTTTCTTTCAAATCCATATTTCTTTCTAACTAATCTTTATTTCTTTTTATCTTTCTTTCTTTTTTTCTTTCTTTCTTTCTATTTCTTTATTTTGAATAATCTATCTATCTATCTATCTATCTATCTATCTATCTATCTATCTATCTATCTATCTATCTATCTATCTATCTATATATATATCTTTCTTTCTACCTAATCCATCTTTCTTTCTTCCTTTCTACCTAATCCTTCTTTCTTTCTTTCTTTCTTTCTTTCTTTCTTTCTTTCTTTCTTTCTTTCTTTCTTTCTTTCTTTCTTTCTTTCTTTCTTTCTAATAATCTATCTATCTATCTATCTATCTATCTATCTATCTATCAAATCCATCTTTCTTTCTAACTAACTAATCCTTTCTTTCTCACTAATTCTTTCTTTCTTTCTTTCTTTCTTTCAAATCCATCTTTTTTTCTAACTAATTCTTTCTTTCTTTCTAATCCATATTTCTTTCTTTCTTTCTAACTAATCCTTTCTTTCTTTCTCTCTCACTAATCCTTTCTTTCTTTCTCACTAATCCTTTCTTTCTTTCTTTTAAATCCATCTATCTATCTACAGTCTGTCTATCTATCTATCTATCTATCTATCTATCTATCTATCTATCTATCTATCTATCTATCTATCTATCTATCTATCTATCTATCTATCTATCTATCTATCTATCTATCTATCTATCTATCTATCTATCTATCTATCTATCTATCTACCTATCTACCCCCTGTCTTTCTCTACCTTTCTTTTTTGTACTCCTTTACTTCTCTACCTCTGTCTCTTTCTCTACCCCTATATTTCTTTACCTCTGTGTCTACATCTCTACCTCTCTTTACCTCTCTAAGTAAACTTGAAGTTTTCTACAATTTTTTGGATCTTGTTTTGCATTTCAGCTTATTAAATGCATTTGAATTAAGCTTTTTTTTCTTTTTTGCTCTGTTTTGCTGTTGTTTGATCTGCAATATTTTTTTTTTGTTAAGCATTTAAGTTAAGCTTTTGAAGCATTCACATGCATATTCCGCAGGAAATGCAATTTTTCTAGTTCTTATTCTTATTCTTATTCTTATTCTTATTGTTCCGCCGTTTTTTGGTTCGCTACTCCTCCCGCAGTTTTTATCACAGACCCATGGGTGAGGCGTCAAATCGACCGGCTTATTTAGGAGAGGTGTGCTATGACTTTTATAAGCGATCGGGGGTACGATGTTCGCCCCAGGGGCGAAAAACGGCCCAAAAAATCCCATAGACTTAACATTACGACAAACTTTGACGAGTCATAGCTCTGAGATCGGATTTCGCAGAAACCTGTGATTTACCACATTTGAAGAGGGTGACAGGCTCTGTAAGAAAATACCTCACAATGGGGTAAAAGTTGCACCCCTTGGGGGCAGGAGCTCCCCAAATTTTTCCCATTGAAAATTTTCTAGTATAGCATTTTACTATTCCAGGAAAAAGTTTGGAGCACTCCTACGTCCACAATTTTTGTCACAGACCCATGAATGAGGCATCAAATCGTGCGGCCTATTGAAGAGAAGTGTCCTATCACTTTTTTCAGAGATCGGGGGTACGGTGCTCGCCCCAGGGGCGAACAAATTTCAAAAAAATCCCATAGACTTAACATTGCGACAAACTTTGACGACTCGTAGCTCCAAACAAGGATTTCGGACAAATGTGTGTTTCGCCACATTTGAAGAGGCTGGCAGGCTCTTTAAGAACATACCTCACAATGGGGTAAAAAATGCACCCCTGGGGGGCAGGAGCTGCCCAAAGTTTCCCCATTGACTTACTATGGTGAAGGACGTCCCATCAAATGCATGTGTTTTTCCTACTATGGTAAATTGCATAGGGATTTTGTATTGAACATAGCTCTGGATCACAGTGTCATAGAGACAAGGGGGCGGGCTCATTTTACTCAGACGACCAATCAGTCTCTCAGGATCATTATGAAGCTATTAAGCCACGCCCTAGCAACCATTTAGAGCACCTTAGCAACAACTCCCATAGACTTCCATTGAAAGAGATCAAAGGGATATCTCCGGATAGAAGTGTCATAGAAACACAAGGGTGGTCTCGTTTGACTCGGGGTAGCAAACAGCCAATCATGAATCACCTCAACAATTTCTGGCCACACCCTAGCAACCATTATCGAGCACCTTAGCAACCAAATTTTAAAGAGGGATATCTTCCATTCTGAATGTCATACAGGCTTGGGAGTTGTATTATATCAATTATACTGACAAGCAGCCTTTGGAGATTCATGATTGGCAGCTGCCAAGCCACTCCCTAGCAACCAAAAAGAGTACCCTAGCAACCATTTTGCAAGGCCTACATCTCTGCATCAGAACATCGTATAGAGATGGGGGTTGGTTTATACATTCACATTGACTTTGGAGCTTCATGATTGGAAGCTACCAAGCCACTCCCTAGCAACCAAACAGAGTTCCCTAGCAACCGTTTTGCAAGACCTATATCTCTGCATCAAAACATCGTATAGAGATGGGGGTTGGTTTATCCATTCACATTGACTTTGGAGCTTCATGATTGGCAGCTGCCAAGCCACTCCCTAGCAACCAAACAGAGTACCCTAGCAACCATTTTGTAACAGCTATATCTCAGCATCAGAACATTGTATCGCGATGGGGGTTGGGTCTTTTGACTCATGCTAGCACATAGAACTTTCAAAATGCTAAACATGCTAGCTGTGAATAGCTACATGCTAATATTGATTAGCTAAGTGCTAAATCATGCCATGAACAATATAAAAACTCTATAATAACCATATGTGAACACTACCAACCACCTAGTAATATCATAGCAACTACCCAGAATACCCTAGCAACAACCTAACAACACCATAGCAACCACCCAGAACACCTTAGCAACAACCTAGCAACACCCTAGCAACCACCCCAAACACCATAGCAACCACCTAGCAACACCTTAGCAACCACCCATAACACCCTAGCAACCGCCTAGCAACCATCCAGAACACCTTAGCAACACCCTAGCAACCACCTAGCAACACCCTAGCAACCACCCAGAACACCCTAGCAACCACCTAGCAACACCCTAGCAACCACCCAGAAAACCCTAGCAACACCCTAGCAACCACCTAGCAACACCTTAGCAACCACCGAGCAACACCCTAGCAACCGCCTAGCAACCTTCCAGAACACCTTAGCAACACCCTAGCAACCACCCAGAACACCCTAGCAACCGCCTAGCAACACCCTAGCAACCACCCAGAACACCCTAGCAACCACCTAGCAACACCTTAGCAACCACCCAGAACACCTTGGCAACCACCCATAATACCCTAGCAACTGCATAGCAACCGCATAGCAACTACCTAGAATACCCTGACAACCAACTAGCAACCACCCAGAACACCCTAGCAACCGGGTGGTGAGTTTTGCCACTGCAAGCACCACTTCACATTTTCCTCTGGAAATGTACATTCTAGTGTTGTGAATACTATTCTCCAAGACAAAACTTTGGCACGCTACTCCTCCCGCATTTTTTGTCACAGACACATGAATGAGGTGTCAAATCGACCAGCTCGTTAAGGAGAGGTGTGCTATGACTTTGCTAAGAGATCGGGTGTACGATGCTTGTCTAGCGGGCGATAAATCGGCCGAAAAATCTCCCATAGACTTAACATTGGCACCAAATTTGTGAGATCATATCTTTTGAATAGAAGGTCATAGAGACTTGGGGTTGGGCTCATTTGACTTGGCCTATTATACAGCCAACAAGTAGTGACATAGTAACTTAATATTCACGCCCTAGCAACCACTTAGGGCAGCCTAGCAACCATAAAACAACATATACAAGCCATATCTCAGCTCCAGAAAATAGAAGAAACATGGATTTTGCCTTTTTTGACTCAGACTGTCAACTAGTCTTTAAATATTAACTCATAAACTGTATAATCACACCATAGCAACCATTTAGGGTACCCCAGTAACCCTACAAACACATGAATAAGACATTTCTCAGCTGAATAAACCATTTATCATCACAAAAACATCGTACAGACGTGTTTGGTGTCTCGTATGCAAAAATGTGCCACACTCTAGCAACCGAGCGAGCTTTTTGCCACTGCAAGCACCACTTCACATTTTCCTCTGGAAATGTACATTCTAGTGTTGTGAATACTATTCTCCAAGACAAAAGTTTGGCACGCTACTCCTCCCGCATTTATTGTCGTAGATCCATGAATGTGGTGTCAAATCGACCCGGTCATTGAGGAGAGGTGTGCTATGACTTTTCTAAGCGATCGGTTGTACGATGTTTGTCTGGCGGGCGATAAATCGGACAGAAAAAGTCCCATAGACTTAACATTGGCACAAAATTGGTGAGATCATATCTTTTGAACAGAAGGTCATAGAGACTTGGGGTTGGGCTCTTTTTACTCGGCCTATCATGCAGCCAACAAGTAGAGACATAATAACTTCATATTTACGCCCTAGCAACCACTTAGGGCAGCCTAGCAACCATAAATCAACATATTCAAGTCATTTCTCAGCTTCAGAAAATAGAAGAAACATGGATTTTGCCTTTTTTTGATTTAGACTGTCAACTAGTGTTTAAATATAATCTCATACACTGTATAATCACACCATAGCAACCATATAGATTACCCTAGTAACCACCTGAACACATGAATAAGCCATTTCTCAGCTGAATAAACAATTTATCATCACAAAAACATCGTACAGACGTGTTTGGTGTCTCGTATGCAAAAATGTGCCACACTCTAGCAACCGAGCGAGCTTTTTGCCACTGCAAGCACCACTTCACATTTTCCTCTGGAAATGTACATTCTAGTTAGTGGTGCTTGCAAAGCAACACTATTGTTATCCTGCATACTTATTATTATTCCGCTACTTCTTCTTCTTCTTATTCCGTACAAATTTCGGCGCGCTACTCCTCCCGCAGCTTTTGTCACAGACCCATAAGAGAGGTGTCAAAACGTGCGGCTTGTTCGGGAATGGTGTGCTATGACTTTTCTAAGAGATCGGGTGTACGATGTTCGCACAGCGGACGAAAAAGCGGCCAAAAATGTCCCAAGTCATTTCCTATGGGGAATTTTCAAAAATTCTAATCCCAACTGTCACTTTCTCACAGAAACAAAAAGGGGCCTGACAGCCCTATTTTGACAGCTATTTCAGCCATTAAAACTTTAAAATGTTGAGAAATTTGTAAGCTATAAAAGTTGTATTCAACTTTTTGATATCTATTATACTTTTTTCACAATCTCTACTTTAGTCTCATGATGTTTTTCAAGCCGTTTCTGAAATTATAATGGGAGTCAATGAGAGAGACTGTTCAGAGCTAGAGCACGTGATGTCATAAGCTAGAGTGAGCCAGCTTGAAAACTAATGCTAAAAAATAATTTTTAAATCGCTGGCCTGGCCACAATCTTCACTCTTTGGCCATGAAATTATACTTAAAACGTAGGTATTTTTGTTGTGGTTCCTCTCGTGTGTTTAGTAAATCCCTCGGACTTATAGTTTTTTCTCTGTGTCCTTCCAAATGACAGGAGTGACCGACGATCCTCCATTGGCAGCAATTATAAATTCAGGTCAAACTTTAGTAATCAGAGCATTACGGACCAGTTTTTTAACTTGCCAAAGTGGTCCCTTTTTTCAACTCTATCCACACAAAAAATACATCACAGCGATCACAAAGGCCTTGTCTCGCTAACGGTCAGGTCATTTCGCTGATACAACCTATAGTTTTGTCTCTAGGGAGGTTTGTTCGAGGCCAAGTATCAGCGATTTTGACTAAACATTGGGGGATTTTCAAAAATTCAAATCCCAACTGTCACTTTCTCACAGACACAAAAGGGCCTGACAGCCCTGCTGTAGTGCAGACATCTCTCTCTCCCTAGGAGGATTTATTTTATCAGGCAACCAATAAATAATGGCCTAAAATCTTCATGGTCACACCATAGCAACCAGTTACAGCACCCTAGCAACCGTGGGCGATAGGCACGAGGCCTGCGGCCTCGTGCCATACTAAATAACTCTATAAAAACTCTATAAAAACTAATTTTAGAGACTAAATAGTAATCATCTGTTAAAAAATACACGCCGACATCACAGACCCCTGATTGAGGCGTCAAATTTTGAGGATTATTGAGGAGAGGTGTGCTGTGACTTTTCGTAGCGATCGGGGGTACGGTGTTCGCCCCAGGGGCAAATCATTGGGTAAAAAAGTCCCATAGACTTTTAGTGTTTTTCCTACTATGGTAAATTGCATAGGGATTTTGTATTAAACATAGCTCTGGATCACAGTGTCATAGAGACAAGGGGGCAGGCTCATTTTACTCAGATGACCAATCAGTCTCTCGGGATCATTGTGAAGCTATTAAGCCACGCCCTAGCAACCATATAGAGCACCTTAGCAACAAGTACCATAGACTTCCATTGAAAGAGATCAAAGGGATATCTCCGGATAGAAGTGTCATAGAAACATGAGGGTGGGCTCGTTTGACTTGGGCCAGCAAACAGCCAATCATGAATCACCTCAACAATTTCTGGCCATGCCCTAGCAACCATTGTAGAGCACCTTAGCAACCAAAATCCAAAGAGGGATATCTTCCATTCTGAATGTCATAGAGGCATGGGAGTTGGTTTATCATTCATACTGACAAGCAGCCTTTGGAGTTTCATGATTGGCAGCTACCAAGCCACTCCCTAGCAACCAAACAGAGTACCCTAGCAACCATTTTGCAAGACTTTATCTCTGCATCAAAACATCGTATAGAGATGGGGATTGGTTCATACATTCACATTGACTTTTGAGCTTCATGATTGGCAGCTGCCAAGCCACTCCCTAGCAACCAAACAGAGTACCCTAGCAACCGTTTTGTAAGACCTACATCTCTGCATCAAAACATTGTATAGAGATGGGGGTTGGCTCTTTTTACTCATGCTAGCAAACATGACTTGCTACATGCTACACATGCTAGCAGAGAATAGCTACATGCTAATATTGATTAGCTAAGTGTTAAATCATGCCATGAACATTATAAAAACTCTATAGTAACCATATATGAACACTACCAACCACCTAGTAACACCATAGCAACCACCCAAAATACCATATTAACCACCTAAAACACCCTAGCAACCACCTAGCAACACCATAGCAACCACCCAGAACACCCTAGCAACCACCTAGCAACACCATAGCAACCACCCATAACACCCTAGCAATCACCCAGAACACCCTAGCAACCACTCAGAACACCCTAGCAACCACCTAGCAACACCATAGCAACCACCCAGAACACCCTAGCAACCGCCTAGCAACACCCTAGCAACCACACAGAACACCCTAGCAACCACCTAGCAACACCCTAGCAACCACCCAGAACACCCTAGCAACCGAGCGAGCTTTTTGCCACTGCAAGCACCACTTCACATTTTCCTCTGGAAATGTACATTCTAGTGTTGTGAATACTATTCTCCAAGACAAAACTTTGGCACGCTACTCCTCCCGCATTTTTTGTCACAGACACATGAATGAGGTGTCAAATCGACCAGCTCGTTAAGGAGAGGTGTGCTATGACTTTTCTAAGCAATCGGTTGTACGATGTTCGTCTGGCGGGCGATAAATCGGACAGAAAAAGTCCCATAGACTTAACATTGGCACAAAATTGGTGAGATCATATCTTTTGAACAGAAGGTCATAGAGACATGGGGTTGGGCTCATTTTACTCGGCCTATCATGCAGCCAAGAAGTAGAGACATAATAACTTCATATTTACGCCCTAGCAACCACTTAGGGCAGCCTAGCAACCATAAATCAACATATTCAAGTCATTTCTCAGCTTCAGAAAATAGAAGAAACATGGATTTTGCCTTTTTTGATTTAGACTGTCAACTAGTGTTTAAATATAATCTCATACACTGTATAATCACACCATAGCAACCATATAGAGTACCCTAGTAACCACCTGAACACATGAATAAGCCATTTCTCAGCTGAATAAACAATTTATCGTCACAAAAACATCGTACAGACGTGTTTGGTGTCTCGTATGCAAAAATGTGCCACACTCTAGCAACCGAGCGAGCTTTTTGCCACTGCAAGCACCACTTCACATTTTCCTCTGGAAATGTACATTCTAGTTAGTGGTGCTTGCTGAAAGCAAGGCAACACTATTACTATTGTGTTTTTTGAGTCGGCCCAAAAGTTTGGCACGCTACTCCTCCCGCAGTTTTTGTCACACACCCATGAATGAGGTCTCAAAACGTGCGGAATATTCGGGAATGGTGTGCTATGACTTTTCTAAGCGATCGGGGGTACGATGTTCGCCCGAAGGGCGAACAAATTTCCCAAAAATCCCATAGACTTAACATTGCGACAAACTTTGACGACTCATAGCTCCGAGCGAGAATTTCACAGAAGCCTGCGATTCACCACATTTGAAGAGGCTGACAGGCTCTGTAAGAACATACCTCACAATGGGGTAAAAGTTGCACCCCTGGGGGGCAGGAGCTGCCCAAATTTTCCCCATTGACCCCCATGTTATTTATTATTCTTCTTCTTCTTCTTCTTCTTATTATTATTCTGGCCACTTTTTGGTTCGCTACTCCTCCCGCAAATTTTGTCACAGACCCATGGGTGAGGTGTCAAATCGACCGGCTCATTTAGGAGAGGTGTGCTATGACTTTTCTAAGAGATCGGGGGTACGATGGTCGCCCCAGGGGCGAAAAACGGCCGAAAAAAATCCCATAGACTTAACATTGCGAAAAATTTTGACGAGTCATAGCTCTGAGATCGGATTTCGCAGAAACCTGTGATTTACCACATTTGAAGAGGGTGACAGGCTCTGTAAGAAAATACCTCACATTGGGGTAAAAGTTGCACCCCTTGGGGGCAGGAGCTGCCCAAAATTTTGCCAAAATTCCCATAGACTTAACATTGCGAAAAAATTTGACGAGTCATAGCTCTGAGCGAGGATTTCGCAGAAACCAGCAATTTACCACATTTGAAGAGGCTGACAGGCTCTGTAAGAAAATACCTCACAATGGGGTAAAAGTTGCACCCCTTGGGGGCAGGAGCTCCCCAAATTTTTCCCATTGAAAATTTTCTAGTATAGCATTTTACTATTCCAGGAAAAAGTTTGGAGCACTCCTACGTCCACAGTTTTTGTCACAGACCCATGAATGAGGCATCAAATCGTGCGGCCTATTGAGGAGAAGTGTCCTATCACTTTTATCAGAGATCGGGGGTACGGTGTTCGACCCAGGGGCGAACAAATTTCCAAAAAATCCCATAGACTTAACATTGAGACAAACTTTGACGACTCGTAGCTCCAAACAAGGATTTCGGACAAACGTGAGATTTGCCACATTTGAAGAGGCTGGCAGGCTCTTTAAGAACATACCACACAATGGGGTAAAAGTTGTACCCCTGGGGGGCAGGAGCTGCCCAAAGTTTCCCCATTGACTTACTATGGTGAAGGACGTCCCATCAAATGCATGTGTTTTTCCTACTATGGTAAATTGCATAGGGATTTTGTATTGAACATAGCTCTGGATCACAGTGTCATAGAGACAAGGGGGCGGGCTCATTTTACTCAGACGACCAATCAGTCTCTCAGGATCATTGTGAAGCTATTAAGCCATGCCCTAGCAACCATTTAGAGCACCTTAGCAACAACTCCCATAGACTTCCATTAAAAGAGATCAAAGGGATATCTCAGGATATAAGTGTCATAGAAACATGAGGGTGGGCTCGTTTGACTTGGGCCAGCAAACAGCCAATCATGAAACACCTCAACAATTTCTGGCCATGCTCTAGCAACCATTATCGAGCACCTTAGCAACCAAAATCCAAAGTGGCATATCTTCCATTCTGAATGTCATAGAGGCATGGGAGTTGGTTTATATCATTCATACTGACAAGCAGCCTTTGGAGTTTCATGATTGACAGCTACCAAGCCACTCCCTAGCAACCAAATAGAGTACCCTAGCAACCATTTTGCAAGACTTTATCTCTGCATCAAAACATCGTATAGAGATGGGGGTTGGTTTATACATTCACATTGACTTTGGAGCTTCATGATTGGCAGCTGCAAAAGCCACTCCCTAGCAACCAAACAGAGTACCCTAGCAACCGTTTTTCAAGACCTATATCTCTGCCTCAAAACATCGTATAGAGATGGGGGTTGGTTTAAACATTCACATTGACTTTGGAGCTTCATGATTGGCAGCTGCCAAGCCACTCCCTAGCAACCAAACAGAGTACCCTAGCAACCATTTTGTAAGACGTACATCTCTGCATCAAAACATCGTATAGAGATGGGGGTTGGCTCTTTTTACTCATGCTAGCAAACATGACTTGCTACATGCTACACATGCTAGCAGAGAATAGCTACATGCTAATATTGATTAGCTAAGTGCTAAATCATGCCAAGAAAATGCTACAAACTTCATAGTAACCATCTCTGACAACTACCAACCATCCAATACCAGAACATCCTAGCAACCTCCTTGCAACAACCTAGCAACCACCCAGAACACGCTAGCAACACCCTAGCAACCACCCAGAATACCCTAGCAACCGCCTAACAACACAATAGCAACCACCCAGAACACCCTAGCAACCACCAAGAACACCCTAGCAACCACTCAGAACACCATAGCAACTGCCTAGCAACACCCTAGCAACCACCCAGAACACCCTAGCAACCGCCTAGCAACACCCTAGCAACCACCCAGAACACCATAGCAACCACCTAGCAACACTCTAGCAACCACCCAGAACACCCTAGCAACCACCTAGCAACACCCTAGCAACCACTCAGAACACCCTAGCAACCGTACAACAAAACCATAGCAACCACCCAGAACACCCTAGCAACCGCCTAGCAACACCCTAGCAACCACACAGAACACCCTAGCAACCACCTAGCATTACCCTAGCAACCACCCAGAACACCCTAGCAACCGAGCGAGCTTTTTGCCACTGCAAGCACCACTTCACATTTTCCTCTGGAAATGTACATTCTAGTGTTGTGAATACTATTCTCCAAGACAAAACTTTGGTACGCTACTCCTCCCGCATTTATTGTCGTAGATCCATGAATGTGGTGTCAAATCGACCCGGTCATTGAGGAGAGGTGTGCTATGACTTTTCTAAGCGATCGGTTGTACGATGTTTGTCTGGCGGGCGATAAATCGGACAGAAAAAGTCCCATAGACTTAACATTGGCACAAAATTGGTGAGATCATATCTTTTGAACAGAAGGTCATAGAGACATGGGGTTGGGCTCTTTTTACTCGGCCTATCATGCAGCCAACAAGTAGAGACATAATAACTTCATATTTACGCCCTAGCAACCACTTAGGGCAGCCTAGCAACCATAAATCAACATATTCAAGTCATTTCTCAGCTTCAGAAAATAGAAGAAACATGGATTTTGCCTTTTTTTGATTTAGACTGTCAACTAGTGTTTAAATATAATCTCATACACTGTATAATCACACCATAGCAACCATATAGAGTACCCTAGTAACCACCTGAACACATGAATAAGCCATTTCTCAGCTGAATAAACCATTTATCATCACAAAAACATCGTACAGACGTGTTTGGTGTCTCGTATGCAAAAATGTGCCACACTCTAGCAACCGAGCGAGCTTTTTGCCACTGCAAGCACCACTTCACATTTTCCTCTGGAAATGTACATTCTAGTTAGTGGTGCTTGCTGAAAGCAAGGCAACACTATTACTATTGTGTTTTTTGAGTCGGCCCAAAAGTTTGGCACGCTACTCCTCCCGCAGTTTTTGTCACACACCCATGAATGAGGTCTCAAAACGTGCGGAATATTCGGGAATGGTGTGCTATGACTTTTCTAAGCGATCGGGGGTACGATGTTCGCCCGAAGGGCGAACAAATTTCCCAAAAATCCCATAGGCTTAACATTGCGACAAACTTTGATGACTCATAGCTCCGAGCGAGAATTTCACAGAAGCCTGCGATTCACCACATTTGAAGAGGCTGACAGGCTCTGTAAGAACATACCTCACAATGGGGTAAAAGTTGCACCCCTGGGGGGCAGGAGCTGCCCAAATTTTCCCCATAGACCCCAATGTTATTTATTATTCTTATTCTTATTCTTATTGTTCCGCCGTTTTTCTGTTCGCTACTCCTCCCGCAGCTTTTGTCAGAGACCCATGGGTGAGGCGTCAAATCGACCGGCTTATTTAGGAGAGGTGTGCTATGACTTTTATAAGCGATCGGGGGTACGATGTTCGCCCCAGGGGCGAAAAACGGCCCAAAAAATCCCATAGACTTAACATTACGACAAATTTTGGCGACTCATAGCTCTGAGCGAGAATTTCGCAGAAATGTGTAATTTACCACATTTGAAGAGGCTAACAGGTTCTTTAAGAAAATACCTCACAATGGGGTAAAAGTTGCACCCCTGGGGGGCAGGAGCTCCCCAAATTTTTCCCATTGAAAATTTTCTAGTATAGCATTTTACTATTCCAGGAAAAAGTTTGGAGCACTCCTACGTCCACAGTTTTTGTCACAGACCCATGAATGAGGCATCAAATCGTGCGGCCTATTGAGGAGAAGTGTCATATCACTTTTATCAGAGATCGGGGGTACGGTGTTCGACCCAGGGGCGAACAAATTTCCAAAAAATCCCATAGACTTAACATTGAGACAAACTTTGACGACTCGTAGCTCCAAACAAGGATATCGGACAAACGTGAGATTTGCCACATTTGAAGAGGCTGGCAGGCTCTTTAAGAACATACCACACAATGGGGTAAAAGTTGCACCCCTGGGGGGCAGGAGCTGCCCAAAGTTTCCCCATTGACTTACTATGGTGAAGGACGTCCCATCAAATGCATGTGTTTTTCCTACTATGGTAAATTGCATAGGGATTTTGTATTGAACATAGCTCTGGATCACAGTGTCATAGAGACAAGGGGGCGGGCTCATTTTACTCAGACGACCAATCAGTCTCTCAGGATCATTGTGAAGCAATTAAGCCACGCCCTAGCAACCATTTAGAGCACATTAGCAACAACTCCCATAGACTTCCATTGAAAGAGATCAAATGGATATCTCAGGATATAAGTGTCATAGAAACATGAGGGTGGGCTCGTTTGACTTGGGCCAGCAAACAGCCAATCCTGAATCACCTCAACACTTACTGGCAACGCCCTAGCAACCATTGTAGAGCACCTTAGCAACCAAAATCCAAAGAGGGATATCTTCCATTCTGAATGTCATAGAGGCATGGGAGTTGTATTATATCATTCATACTGACAAGCAGCCTTTGGAGATTCATGATTGGCAGCTGCCAAGCCACTCCCTAGCAACCAAACAGAGTACCCAGCAACCATTTTGCAAGACCTATATCTCTGCATCAAAACATCGTATAGAGATGGGGGTTGGTTTATACATTCACATTGACTTTGGAGCTTCATGATTGGCAGCTGCCAAGCCACTCCCTAGCAACCAAACAGAGTACCCTAGCAACCGTTTTGCAAGACCTATATCTCTGCCTCAAAACATCGTATAGAGATGGGGGTTGGTTTAAACATTCACATTGACTTTGGAGCTTCATGATTGGCAGCTGCCAAGCCACTCCCTAGCAACCAAACAGAGTACCCTAGCAACCATTTTGTAAGACCTATATCTCTGCATCAAAACATTGTATAGAGATGCTGGTTGGCTCTTTTTACTCATGCTAGCAAATATGACTTGCTACATGCTACACATGCTAGCAGAGAATAGCTACATGCTAATATTGATTAGCTAAGTGCTAAATCATGCCATGAACATTATAAAAACTCTATAGTAACCATATATGAACACTACCAACCACCTAGTAACACCATAGCAACCACCCAAAATACCATAGCAACCACCTAAAACACCCTAGCAACCACCTAGCAACACCATAGCAACCACCCAGAACACCCTAGCAACCACCTAGCAACACCCTAGCAACCACCTAGCAACCATCCAGAACACCTTAGCAACACCCTAGTAACCACCTAGCAACACCCTAGCAACCACCCAGAACACCCTAGCAACCGCCTAGCAACACCCTAGCAACCAACCAGAACACCCTAGCAACCACCTAGCAACACCCTAGCAACCACCCAGAACACCCTAGCAACCACCTATCAACACCCTAGCAACCACCCAGAACACCATAGCAACCACCTAGCAACACTCTAGCAACCACCTAGAACACCGTAGCAACCACCCAGAACACCATAGCAACAAGCTAGCAACACCTAGCAACACCCTAGCAACCACCTAGAACACCGTAGCAACCACCCATAACACCCTAGCAACCGGGTGGTGAGTTTTGCCACTGCAAGCACCACTTCACATTTTCCTCTGGAAATGTACATTCTAGTGTTGTGAATACTATTCTCCAAGACAAAACTTTGGCACGCTACTCCTCCCGCATTTTTTGTCACAGACACATGAATGAGGTGTCAAATCGACCAGCTCGTTAAGGAGAGGTGTGCTATGACTTTTCTAAGCAATCGGTTGTACGATGTTCGTCTGGCGGGCGATAAATCGGACAGAAAAAGTCCCATAGACTTAACATTGGCACAAAATTGGTGAGATCATATCTTTTGAACAGAAGGTCATAGAGACATGGGGTTGGGCTCATTTTACTCGGCCTATCATGCAGCCAAGAAGTAGAGACATAATAACTTCATATTTACGCCCTAGCAACCACTTAGGGCAGCCTAGCAACCATAAATCAACATATTCAAGTCATTTCTCAGCTTCAGAAAATAGAAGAAACATGGATTTTGCCTTTTTTGATTTAGACTGTCAACTAGTGTTTAAATATAATCTCATACACTGTATAATCACACCATAGCAACCATATAGAGTACCCTAGTAACCACCTGAACACATGAATAAGCCATTTCTCAGCTGAATAAACAATTTATCGTCACAAAAACATCGTACAGACGTGTTTGGTGTCTCGTATGCAAAAATGTGCCACACTCTAGCAACCGAGCGAGCTTTTTGCCACTGCAAGCACCACTTCACATTTTCCTCTGGAAATGTACATTCTAGTTAGTGGTGCTTGCAAAGCAACACTATTGTTATCCTGCATACTTATTAGTGGTGCTTGCAAAGCAACACTATTGTTATCCTGCATACTTATTATTATTCCGCTACTTCTTCTTCTTCTTATTCCGTACAAATTTCGGCGCGCTACTCCTCCCGCAGCTTTTGTCACAGACCCATAAGAGAGGTGTCAAAACGTGCGGCTTGTTCGGGAATGGTGTGCTATGACTTTTCTAAGAGATCGGGTGTACGATGTTCGCACAGCGGACGAAAAAGCGGCCAAAAATGTCCCAAGTCATTTCCTATGGGGAATTTTCAAAAATTCTAATCCCAACTGTCACTTTCTCACAGAAACAAAAAGGGGCCTGACAGCCCTATTTTGACAGCTATTTCAGCCATTAAAACTTTAAAATGTTGAGAAATTTGTAAGCTATAAAAGTTGTATTCAACTTTTTGATATCTATTATACTTTTTTCACAATCTCTACTTTAGTCTCATGATGTTTTTCAAGCCGTTTCTGAAATTATAATGGGAGTCAATGAGAGAGACTGTTCAGAGCTAGAGCACGTGATGTCATAAGCTAGAGTGAGCCAGCTTGAAAACTAATGCTAAAAAATAATTTTTAAATCGCTGGCCTGGCCACAATCTTCACTCTTTGGCCATGAAATTATACTTAAAACGTAGGTATTTTTGTTGTGGTTCCTCTCGTGTGTTTAGTAAATCCCTCGGACTTATAGTTTTTTCTCTGTGTCCTTCCAAATGACAGGAGTGACCGACGATCCTCCATTGGCAGCAATTATAAATTCAGGTCAAACTTTAGTAATCAGAGCATTACGGACCAGTTTTTTAACTTGCCAAAGTGGTCCCTTTTTTCAACTCTATCCACACAAAAAATACATCACAGCGATCACAAAGGCCTTGTCTCGCTAACGGTCAGGTCATTTCGCTGATACAACCTATAGTTTTGTCTCTAGGGAGGTTTGTTCGAGGCCAAGTATCAGCGATTTTGACTAAACATTGGGGGATTTTCAAAAATTCAAATCCCAACTGTCACTTTCTCACAGACACAAAAGGGCCTGACAGCCCTGCTGTAGTGCAGACATCTCTCTCTCCCTAGGAGGATTTATTTTATCAGGCAACCAATAAATAATGGCCTAAAATCTTCATGGTCACACCATAGCAACCAGTTACAGCACCCTAGCAACCGTGGGCGATAGGCACGAGGCCTGCGGCCTCGTGCCATACTAAATAACTCTATAAAAACTCTATAAAAACTAATTTTAGAGACTAAATAGTAATCATCTGTTAAAAAATACACGCCGACATCACAGACCCCTGATTGAGGCGTCAAATTTTGAGGATTATTGAGGAGAGGTGTGCTGTGACTTTTCGTAGCGATCGGGGGTACGGTGTTCGCCCCAGGGGCAAATCATTGGGTAAAAAAGTCCCATAGACTTTTAGTGTTTTTCCTACTATGGTAAATTGCATAGGGATTTTGTATTAAACATAGCTCTGGATCACAGTGTCATAGAGACAAGGGGGCAGGCTCATTTTACTCAGATGACCAATCAGTCTCTCGGGATCATTGTGAAGCTATTAAGCCACGCCCTAGCAACCATATAGAGCACCTTAGCAACAAGTACCATAGACTTCCATTGAAAGAGATCAAAGGGATATCTCCGGATAGAAGTGTCATAGAAACATGAGGGTGGGCTCGTTTGACTTGGGCCAGCAAACAGCCAATCATGAATCACCTCAACAATTTCTGGCCATGCCCTAGCAACCATTGTAGAGCACCTTAGCAACCAAAATCCAAAGAGGGATATCTTCCATTCTGAATGTCATAGAGGCATGGGAGTTGGTTTATCATTCATACTGACAAGCAGCCTTTGGAGTTTCATGATTGGCAGCTACCAAGCCACTCCCTAGCAACCAAACAGAGTACCCTAGCAACCATTTTGCAAGACTTTATCTCTGCATCAAAACATCGTATAGAGATGGGGATTGGTTCATACATTCACATTGACTTTTGAGCTTCATGATTGGCAGCTGCCAAGCCACTCCCTAGCAACCAAACAGAGTACCCTAGCAACCGTTTTGTAAGACCTACATCTCTGCATCAAAACATTGTATAGAGATGGGGGTTGGCTCTTTTTACTCATGCTAGCAAACATGACTTGCTACATGCTACACATGCTAGCAGAGAATAGCTACATGCTAATATTGATTAGCTAAGTGTTAAATCATGCCATGAACATTATAAAAACTCTATAGTAACCATATATGAACACTACCAACCACCTAGTAACACCATAGCAACCACCCAAAATACCATATTAACCACCTAAAACACCCTAGCAACCACCTAGCAACACCATAGCAACCACCCAGAACACCCTAGCAACCACCTAGCAACACCATAGCAACCACCCATAACACCCTAGCAATCACCCAGAACACCCTAGCAACCACTCAGAACACCCTAGCAACCACCTAGCAACACCATAGCAACCACCCAGAACACCCTAGCAACCGCCTAGCAACACCCTAGCAACCACACAGAACACCCTAGCAACCACCTAGCAACACCCTAGCAACCACCCAGAACACCCTAGCAACCGAGCGAGCTTTTTGCCACTGCAAGCACCACTTCACATTTTCCTCTGGAAATGTACATTCTAGTTATTTTTCCTCTACTTCTTCTTCTTATTCCGTACAAATTTCGGCGCGCTACTCCTCCCGCAGCTTTTGTCACAGACCCATAAGAGAGGTGTCAAAACGTGCGGCTTGTTCGGGAATGGTGTGCTATGACTTTTCTAAGAGATCGGGTGTACGATGTTCGCACAGCGGACGAAAAAGCGGCCAAAAATGTCCCAAGTCATTTCCTATGGGGAATTTTCAAAAATTCTAATCCCAACTGTCACTTTCTCACAGACACAAAAAGGGGCCTGACAGCCCTATTTTGACAGCTATTTCAGCCATTAAAACTTTAAAATGTTGAGAAATTTGTCAGCTATTAAACTTGTATTCAACTTTTTGATATCTATTATACTTTTTTCACAATCTCTACTTTAGTCTCATGATGTTTTTCAAGCCGTTTCTGAAATTATAATGGGAGTGAATGAGAGCGACTGTTCAGAGCTAGAGCACGTGATGTCATAAGCTAGAGTGAGCCAGCTTGAAAACTAATGCTAAAAAATAATTTTTAAATCGCTGGCCTGGCCACAATCTTCACTCTTTGGCCATGAAATTATACTTAAAACGTAGGTATTTTTGTTGTGCTTCCTCTCGTGTGTTTAGTAAATCCCTCGGACTTATAGTTTTTTCTCTGTGTCCTTCCAAACGACAGGAGTGACAGACATTCTTCCATTGGCAGCAATTATAAATTCAGGTCAAACTTTAGTAATCAGAGCATTACAGACCAGTTTTTTAACTTGCCAAAGTGGTCCCTTTTTTCAACTCTATCCACACAAAAAATACATCACAGCGTTCACAAAGGCCTTGTCTCGCTCACGGTCAGGTCATTTCGCTGATACAACCTATAGTTTTGTCTCTAGGGAGGTTTGTTCGAGGCCAAGTATCAGCGATTTTGACTAAACATTGGGGGATTTTCAAAAATTCAAATCCCAACTGTCACTTTCTCACAGACACAAAAGGGCCTGACAGCCCTGCTGTAGGGCAGACCTCTCTCTCTCCCTAGGAGGATTTAATTTATCAAGCAGCCAGTAAGTAATGGCCTAAAATCTTAATAGCCACACCATAGCAACCGGTTAAAGCACCCTAGCAACCGTGGGCAATAGGCACGAGGCCGCAGGCCTCGTGCCATACTAAATAACTCTATAAAAACTCTATAAAAATCATTTTAGAGACTAAATAGTAATCATCTGTTAAAAAATACACGCCGACATCACAGACCCCTGATTGAGGCGTCAAATTTTGCGGATTATTGAGGAGAGGTGTGCTGTGACTTTTCGTAGCGATCGGGGGTACGGTGTTCGCCCCAGGGGCAAATCATTGGGTAAAAAAGTCCCATAGACTTTTAGTGTTTTTCCTACTATGGTAAATTGCATAGGGATTTTGTATTGAACATAGCTCTGGATCACAGTGTAATAGAGACAAGGGGGCGGGCTCATTTTACTCAGACGACCAATCAGTCTCTCAGCATCATTGTGAAGCTATTAAGCCACGCCCTAGCAACCATTTAGAGCACCTTAGCAACAACTCCCATAGACTTCCATTAAAAGAGATCAAAGGGATATCTCAGGATATAAGTGTCATAGAAACATGAGGGTGGGCTCGTTTGACTTGGGCCAGCAAACAGCCAATCATGAATCACCTCAACAATTTCTGGCCATGCCCTAGCAACCATTGTAGAGCACCTTAGCAACCAAAATCCAAAGAGGGATATCTTCCATTCTGAATGTCATAGAGGCATGGGAGTTGGTTTATATCATTCATACTGACAAGCAGCCTTTGGAGTTTCATGATTGAAAGCTACCAAGCCACTCCCTAGCAACCAAATAGAGTACCCTAGCAACCATTTTGCAAGACTTTATCTCTGCATCAAAACATCGTATAGAGATGGGGGTTGGTTTATACATTCACATTGACTTTGGAGCTTCATGATTGGCAGCTGCCAAGCCACTCCCTAGCAACCAAACAGAGTACCCTAGCAACCGTTTTTCAAGACCTATATCTCTGCATCAAAACATCGTATAGAGATGGGGTTTGGCTCTTTTTACTCATGTTAGCAAACATGACTTGCTACATGTTACACATGCTAGCAGTGAATAGCTACATGCTAATATTGATTAGCTAAGTGCTAAATCATGCCATGAATGTTATAAAAACTCTATAGTAATCATATGTGAACACTACCAACCACCTAGTAACACCATAGCAACCACCTAGAATACCATAGCAACCACCTAGCAACACCATAGCAACCACCAAGAATACCCTAGCAACCACCTAGCAACACCCTAGCAACCACACAGAACACCCTAGCAATCGCCTAGCAACACCCTAGCAACCAACCAGAACACCTAGCAACACCCTAGCAACCACCCAGAACACCCTAGCAACCACCTACCAATACCCTGGCAACCATCTATAACACCCTAGCAACCACCTAAAACACCTTAGCAACCACCTAGCAACACCCTAGCAACCACTCAGAACACCCTAGCAACCACCTAGCAACACCATAGCAACCACCCAGAACACCCTAGCAACCGCCTAGCAACACCCTAGCAACCACACAGAACACCCTAGCAACCACCTAGCAACACCCTAGCAACCACCCAGAACACCCTAGCAACCACCCATAACACCCTAGCAACCGAGCGAGCTTTTTGCCACTGCAAGCACCACTTCACATTTTCCTCTGGAAATGTACATTCTAGTTAGTGGTGCTTGCAAAGCAACACTATTGTTATCCTGCATACTTATTATTATTAGTGGTGCTTGCAAAGCAACACTATTGTTATCCTCCATACTTATTAGTGGTGCTTGCTGAAAGCAAGGCAACACTATTACTATTGTGTTTTTTGAGTCGGCCCAAAAGTTTGGCACGCTACTCCTCCCGCAGTTTTTGTCACACACCCATGAATGAGGTCTCAAAACGTGC
Source organism: Pimephales promelas (assembly GCF_988280905.1). Lineage (NCBI taxonomy): Eukaryota > Metazoa > Chordata > Actinopteri > Cypriniformes > Leuciscidae > Pimephales > Pimephales promelas. Next base: position 10,075,562 of record NC_142777.1, read on the forward strand.
GGAATATTCGGGAATGGTGTGCTATGACTTTTCTAAGCGATCGGGGGTACGATGTTCGCCCGAAGGGCGAACAAATTTCCCAAAAATCCCATAGACTTAACATTGCGACAAACTTTGACGAATCATAGCTCCGAGCGAGGATTTCACAGAAGCCTGCGATTTACCACATTTGAAGAGGCTGACAGGCTCTGTAAGAAAATACCATACAATGGGGTAAAAGTTGCACCCCTGGGGGGCAGGAGCTGCCCAAATTTTCCCCATTGACCCCAATGTTATTTATTATTCTTATTCTTATTCTTATTCTTATTGTTCCGCCGTTTTTTGGTTCGCTACTCCTCCCGCAGATTTTGTCACAGACCCATGGGTGAGGTGTCAAATCGACCAGCTCATTAAGGAGAGGTGTGCTATGACTTTTCTAAGCGATCGGGGGTACGATGGTCGCCCCAGGGGCGAAAAACAGCCCAAAAAAAAAATCCCATAGACTTAACATGGCGAAAAAATTTGACGAGTCATAGCTCTGAGCGAGGATTTCGCAGAAACTTGCAATTTACCACATTTGAAGAGGCTGACAGGCTCTGTAAGAAAATACCATACAATGGGGTAAAAGTTGCACCACTGGGGGGCAGGAGCTCCCCAAAAATTTTTCCCGTTGAAATTTTCTAGTATAGTATTTTACTATTCCAGGAAAAAGTTTGGCGGACTCCTCCGTCCACAGTTTTTGTCACAGACCCATGAATGAGGCATCAAATCGTGCGGCCTATTGAGGAGAAGTGTCATATCACTTTTATCAGAGATCGGGGGTACGGTGTTCGCCCCAGGGGCGAACAAATTTCAAAAAAATCCCATTGACTTAACATTGCGACAAACTTTGACGACTCATAGCTCCGAACAACGATTTCGGAAAAACGTGTGATTTGCCACATTTGAAGAGGCTGGCAGGCTCTTTAAGAATATACCTCACAATGGGGTAAAAGTTGCACCCCTGGGGGGCAGGAGCTGCCCAAACTTTTCCCCATTGACTTACTATGGTGAAGGACGTCCCATCAAATGCATGTGTTTTTCCTACTATGGTAAATTGCATAGGAATTTTGTATTGAACCTAACTCTGGATCACAGTGTCATAGAGACAAGGGGGCGGGCTCATTTTACTCAGACGACCAATCAGTCTCTCAGCATCATTGTGAAGCTATTAAGCCACGCCCTAGCAACCATTTAGAGCACCTTAGCAACAACTTCCATAGACTTCCATTAAAAGAGATCAAAGGGATATCTCCGGATAGAAGTGTCATAGAAACATGAGGGTGGGCTCGTTTGACTTGGGCCAGCAAACAGCCAATCATGAATCACCTCAACAATTTCTGGCCATGCCCTAGCAACCATTATCGAGCACCTTAGCAACCAAAATCCAAAGAGGGATATCTTCCATTCTGAATGTCATAGAGGCATGGGAGTTGGTTTATATCATTCATACTGACAAGCAGCCTTTGGAGTTTCATGATTGGCAGCTGCCAAGCCACTTCCTAGCAACCAAACAGAGTACCCTAGCAACCATTTTGCAAGACCTATATCTCTGCATCAAAACATCGTATAGAGATGGGGGTTGGTTTATCCATTCACATTGACTTTGAGCTTCATGATTGGCAGCTGCCAATCCACTCCCTAGCAACCAAACAGAGTACCCTAGCAACCATTTTGTAACAGCTATATCTCAGCATCAGAACATTGTATCGCGATGGGGGTTGGGTCTTTTTACTCATGTTAGCAAACATGACTTGCTACATGCTACACATGCTAGCAGTGAATAGCTACATGCTAATATTGATTAGCTAAGTGCTAAATCATGCCATGAATGTTATAAAAACTCTATAGTAACCATATGTGAACACTACCAACCACCTAGTAACACCATAGCAACCACCCAGAATACCATAGCAACCACCTAGCAACACCCTAGCAACCACTCAGAACACCCTAGCAACCACCTAGCAACACCATAGCAACCACCCAGAACACCCTAGCAACCGCCTAGCAACACCCTAGCAACCACACAGAACACCCTAGCAACCACCTAGCAACACCCTAGAAACCACCTAGAACACCTTAGCAACCACCTAGCAACACCCTAGCAACCACTCAGAACACCCTAGCAACCACCTAGCAACACCATAGCAACCACCCAGAACACCCTAGCAACCGCCTAGCAACACCCTAGCAACCACACAGAACACCCTAGCAACCACCTAGCAACACCCTAGCAACCACCCAGAACACCCTAGCAACCACCCAGAACACCCTAGCAACCGAGCGAGCTTTTTGCCACTGCAAGCACCACTTCACATTTTCCTCTGGAAATGTACATTCTAGTTATATATTATTCTTATTATTCTGCCCTTTTTTTGACGCGCTACTCCTCCCGCAGTTTTCGTCACAGACCCATGAATGAGGTGTCAAAACGTGCGGCTTGTTCGGGAATGGTGTGCTATGACTTTTCTAAGAGATCGGGCGTACGATGTTCGCACAGCGGACGAAAAAGCGGCCAAAAAAGTCCCATTGACTTACATTGGGGAATTTTCAAAAATTCAAATCCCAACTGTCACTTTCTCACAGACACAAAAGGGCCTGACAGCCCTGCTGTCAGGCAGATGTCTCTCTCTCCCTAGGAGGATTTAATTTATCAAGCAGCCAATGAGTAATGGCCTAAAATCTTCATAGCCACACCATAGCAACCAGTTACAGCACCCTAGCAACCGTGGGCAATAGGCACGAGGCCTACTAAATAACTCTATAAAAACTCTATAAAAACTCATTTTAGAGACTAAATAGTAATCATCTGTTAAAAAATACACTACTTTTTTACCCAATGATTTGCCCCTGGGGCGAACACCGTACCCCCGATCGCTACGAAAAGTCACAGCACACCTCTCCTCAATAATCCGCAAAATTTGACGCCTCAATCAGGGGTCTGTGATGTCGGCGTGTATTTTTTAACAGATGATCAAGCAGCCAATGAGTAATGGCCTAAAATCTTCATAGCCACACCATAGCAACCAGTTACAGCATCCTAGCAACCGTGGGCAATAGGCACGAGGCCGCAGGCCTCGTGCCATACTAAATAACTCTATAAAAACTCTATAAAAACTCATTTTAGAGACTAAATAGTAATCATCTGTTAAAAAATACACGCCGACATCACAGACCCCTGATTGAGGCGTCAAATTTTGCGGATTATCGAGGAGAGGTGTGCTGTGACTTTTCGTAGCGATCGGGGGTACGGTGTTCGCCCCAGGGGCAAATCATTGGGTAAAAAAGTCCCATAGACTTTTAGTGTTTTTCCTACTATGGTAAATTGCATAGGGATTTTGTATTGAACATAGCTCTGGATCACAGTGTCATAGAGACAAGGGGGCGGGCTCATTTTACTCAGACGACCAATCAGTCTCTCAGCATCATTGTGAAGCTATTAAGCCACGCCCTAGCAACCATTTAGAGCACCTTAGCAACAACTCCCATAGACTTCCATTAAAAGAGATCAAAGGAATATCTCAGGATATAAGTGTCATAGAAACATGAGGGTGGGCTCGTTTGACTTGGGCCAGCAAACAGCCAATCATGAATAACCTCAACAATTTCTGGCCATGCCCTAGCAACCATTGTAGAGCACCTTAGCAACCAAAATCCAAAGAGGGATATCTTCCATTCTGAATGTCATAGAGGCATGGGACTTGGTTTATATCATTCATACTGACAAGCAGCCTTTGGAGTTTCATGATTGGCAGCTACCAAGCCACTCCCTAGCAACCAAACAGAGTACCCTAGCAACCATTTTGCAAGACTTTATCTCTGCATTAAAACATCGTGTAGAGATGGGGGTTGGTTTATACATTCACATTGACTTTGGAGCTTCATGATTGGCAGCTGCCAAGCCAGTCCCTAGCAACCAAACAGAGTACCCTAGCAACCATTTTGTAAGACCTACATCTCTGTATCAAAACATCGTATAGAGATGGGGGTTGGCTCTTTTTACTCATGCTAGCAAACATGACTTGCTACATGCTACACATGCTAGCAGAGAATAGCTACATGCTAATATTGATTAGCTAAGTGCTAAATCATGCCAAGAAAATGCTACAAATTTCATAGTAACCATCTGTGACAACTACCAACCACCTATACCAGAACATCCAAGCAACCTCCTAGCAACACCCTAGCAACCACCTAGCAACCACCCAGAACACGTTAGCAACACCCTAGCAACCACCCAGAATACCCTAGCAACCACCTAACAACACCATAGCAACCACCCAGAACACCCTAGCAACCACCAAGAACACCCTAGCAACCACCAAGAACACCCTAGCAACCACCCAGAATACCCTAGCAACTGCCTACCAACACCATAGCAACCACCCATAACACCCTAGCAACCACCCAGAATACCCTAGCAACCACCTAGCAACACCCTAGCAACCACTCAGAACACCCTAGCAACCGCTTAGCAACACCATAGCAACCACCCAGAACACCCTAGCAACCACCTAGCAACACCCTAGCAACCACCTAGCAACACCCTAGCAACCACCCTAGCAACCAGCCATAACACCCTAGCAACCGGGTGGTGAGTTTTGCCACTGCAAGCACCACTTCACATTTTCCTCTGGAAATGTACATTCTAGTTAGTGGTGCTTGCTGAAAGCAAGGCAACACTATTACTATTGTGTTTTTTGAGTCGGCCCAAAAGTTTGGCACGCTACTCCTCCCGCAGTTTTTGTCACACACCCATGAATGAGGTCTCAAAACGTGCGGAATATTCGGGAATGGTGTGCTATGACTTTTCTAAGCGATCGGGGGTACGATGTTCGCCCGAAGGGCGAACAAATTTCCCAAAAATCCCATAGACTTAACATTGCGACAAACTTTGACGACTCATAGCTCCGAGCGAGAATTTCACAGAAGCCTGCGATTCACCACATTTGAAGAGGCTGACAGGCTCTGTAAGAACATACCTCACAATGGGGTAAAAGTTGCACCCCTGGGGGGCAGGAGCTGCCCAAATTTTCCCCATTGACCCCCATGTTATTTATTATTCTTCTTCTTCTTCTTCTTCTTATTATTATTCTGGCCACTTTTTGGTTCGCTACTCCTCCCGCAAATTTTGTCACAGACCCATGGGTGAGGTGTCAAATCGACCGGCTCATTTAGGAGAGGTGTGCTATGACTTTTCTAAGAGATCGGGGGTACGATGGTCGCCCCAGGGGCGAAAAACAGCCGAAAAAAATCCCATAGACTTAACATTGCGAAAAATTTTGACGAGTCATAGCTCTGAGATCGGATTTCGCAGAAACCTGTGATTTACCACATTTGAAGAGGGTGACAGGCTCTGTAAGAAAATACCTCACATTGGGGTAAAAGTTGCACCCCTTGGGGGCAGGAGCTGCCCAAAATTTTGCCAAAATTCCCATAGACTTAACATTGCGAAAAAATTTGACGAGTCATAGCTCTGAGCGAGGATTTCGCAGAAACCAGCAATTTACCACATTTGAAGAGGCTGACAGGCTCTGTAAGAAAATACCTCACAATGGGGTAAAGGTTGCACCCCTGGGGGGCAGGAGCTCCCCAAATATTTTTCCCATTGAAATTTTCTAGTATAGCATTTTACTATTCCAGGAAAAAGTTTGGAGCACTCCTACGTCCACATTTTTTGTCACAGACCCATGAATGAGGCATCAAATCGTGCGGCCTATTGAGGAGAAGTGTCAAATGAATTTTATAAGAGATCAGGGGTACGGTGCTCGCCCCAGGGGCGACCAAATTTCCAAAAAATCCCATAGACTTAACATTGAGACAAACTTTGACGACTCATAGCTCCGAACAACGATTTCGGAAAAATGTGTGATTTTCCACATTTGAAGAGGCTTGCAGGCTCTGTAAGAATATACCTCACAATGGGGTAAAAGTTGCACCCCTGGGGGGCAGGAGCTGCCCAAAGTTTTCCCCATTGACTTACTATGGTGAAGGACGTCCCATCAAATGCATGTGTTTTTCCTACTATGGTAAATTGCATAGGGATTTTGTATTGAACATAGCTCTGGATCACAGTGTCATAGAGACAAGGGGGCGGGCTCATTTTACTCAGACGACCAATCAGTCTCTCAGGATCATTGTGATGCTATCAAGCCACGCCCTAGCAACCATATAGAGCACCTTAGCAACAACTCCCATAGACTTCCATTGAAAGAGATCAAAGGGATATCTCCGGATAGAAGTGTCATAGAAACACAAGGGTGGTCTCGTTTGACTCGGGGTAGCAAACAGCCAATCATGAATCACCTCAACAATTTCTGGCCACACCCTAGCAACCATTATCGAGCACCTTAGCAACCAAATTTTAAAGAGGGATATCTTCCATTCTGAATGTCATACAGGCTTGGGAGTTGTATTATATCAATTATACTGACAAGCAGCCTTTGGAGATTCATGATTGGCAGCTGCCAAGCCACTCCCTAGCAACCAAAAAGAGTACCCTAGCAACCATTTTGCAAGGCCTACATCTCTGCATCAGAACATCGTATAGAGATGGGGGTTGGTTTATACATTCACATTGACTTTGGAGCTTCATGATTGGAAGCTGCCAAGCCACTCCCTAGCAACCAAAAAGAGTACCCTAGCAACCATTTTGCAAGGCCTACATCTCTGCATCAGAACATCGTATAGAGATGGGGGTTGGTTTATACATTCACATTGACTTTGGAGCTTCATGATTGGAAGCTGCCAAGCCACTCCCTAGCAACCAAACAGAGTACCCTAGCAACCGTTTTGCAAGACCTATATCTCTGCATCAAAACATCGTATAGAGATGGGGGTTGGGTCTTTTGACTCATGCTAGCACATAGAACTTTCAAAATGTTAAACATGCTAGCTGTGAATAGCTACATGCTAATATTGATTAGCTAAGTGTTAAATCATGCCATGAACAATATAAAAACTCTATAGTAACCATATGTGAACAATACCAACCACCTAGTAACACCATAGCAACCACCCAGAACACCCTAGCAACCACCTAGCAACACCATAGCAACCAACCAGAACACCCTAGCAACCGCCTAGCAACACCCTAGCAACCGCCTAGCAACCACCCAGAACACCTTAGCAACACCCTAGCAACCACCTAGCAACACCTTAGCAACCACCTAGCAACACCCTAGAAACCACCCAGAACACCCTAGCAACCGCCTAGCAACACCCTAGCAACCACCTAGAACATCCTAGCAACCACCTAGCAACACCCTAGCAACAACCCAGGACACCCTAGCAACCACCCAGAACACCCTAGCAACCACCTAGAAACACCCTAGCAACCATCCAGAACACCTTAGAAACACCCTAGCAACCACCTAGCAACACCTTAGCAACCACCCAGAAAACCCTAGCAACCACCTAGCAACACCCTAGCAACCACCCAGAACACCCTAGCAACCACCTAGCAACACCAAAGCAACCACCCAGAACACCCTAGCAACCACCCATAACACTCTAGCAACCGAGCGAGCTTTTTGCCACTGCAAGCACCACTTCACATTTTCCTCTGGAAATGTACATTCTAGTGTTGTGAATACTATTCTCCAAGACAAAACTTTGGCACGCTACTCCTCCCGCATTTTTTGTCACAGACACATGAATGAGGTGTCAAATCGACCAGCTCGTTAAGGAGAGGTGTGCTATGACTTTGCTAAGAGATCGGGTGTACGATGCTTGTCTAGCGGGCGATAAATCGGCCGAAAAATCTCCCATAGACTTAACATTGGCACCAAATTTGTGAGATCATATCTTTTGAATAGAAGGTCATAGAGACTTGGGGTTGGGCTCATTTGACTTGGCCTATTATACAGCCAACAAGTAGTGACATAGTAACTTAATATTCACGCCCTAGCAACCACTTAGGGCAGCCTAGCAACCATAAAACAACATATACAAGCCATATCTCAGCTCCAGAAAATAGAAGAAACATGGATTTTGCCTTTTTTGACTCAGACTGTCAACTAGTCTTTAAATATTAACTCATAAACTGTATAATCACACCATAGCAACCATTTAGGGTACCCCAGTAACCCTACAAACACATGAATAAGACATTTCTCAGCTGAATAAACCATTTATCATCACAAAAACATCGTACAGACGTGTTTGGTGTCTCGTATGCAAAAATGTGCCACACTCTAGCAACCGAGCGAGCTTTTTGCCACTGCAAGCACCACTTCACATTTTCCTCTGGAAATGTACATTCTAGTTAGTGGTGCTTGCTGAAAGCAAGGCAACACTATTACTATTGTGTTTTCTGAGCCGGCCAAAAAGTTTGACGCGCTACTCCTCCCGCAGTTTTTGTCACACACCCATGAATGAGGTCTCAAAACGTGCGGAATATTCGGGAATGGTGTGCTATGACTTTTCTAAGCGATCGGGGGTACGATGTTCGCCCGAAGGGCGAACAAATTTCCCAAAAATCCCATAGACTTAACATTGCGACAAACTTTGACGACTCATAGCTCCGAGCGAGAATTTCACAGAAGCCTGCGATTTACCACATTTGAAGAGGCTGACAGGCTCTGTAAGAACATACCTCACAATGGGGTAAAAGTTGCACCCCTGGGGGGCAGGAGCTGCCCAAATTTTCCCCATTGACCCCCATGTTATTTATTATTCTTCTTCTTATTATTATTCTGGCCACTTTTTGGTTCGCTACTCCTCCCGCAGCTTTTGTCACAGACCCATGGGTGAGGCGTCAAATCGACCGGCTCATTTAGGAGAGGTGTGCTATGACTTTTCTAAGAGATCGGAGGTACGATGGTCGCCCCAGAGCCGAAAAACGGCCCAAAAAAATCCCATAGACTTAACATTGCGCAAAAATTTGACGAGTCATAGCTCTGAGCGAGGATTTCGCAGAAACCAGCAATTTACCACATTTGAAGAGGCTGACAGGCTCTGTAAGAAAATACCTCACAATGGGGTAAAAGTTGCACCCCTGGGGGGCAGGAGCTGCCCAAAATTTTGCCAAAATTCCCATAGACTTAACATTGCGAAAAAATTTGACGAGTCATAGCTCTGAGCGAGGATTTCGCAGAAACCTGCAATTTACCACATTTGAAGAGGCTGACAGGCTCTGTAAGAAAATACCTCACAATGGGGTAAAAGTTGCACCCCTTGGGGGCAGGAGCTCCCCAAATTTTTCCCATTGAAAATTTTCTAGTATAGCATTTTACTATTCCAGGAAAAAGTTTGGAGCACTCCTACGTCCACAGTTTTTGTCACAGACCCATGAATGAGGCATCAAATCGTGCGGCCTATTGAGGAGAAGTGTCCTATCACTTTTATCAGAGATCGGGGGTACGGTGTTCGACCCAGGGGCGAACAAATTTCCAAAAAATCCCATAGACTTAACATTGAGACAAACTTTGACGACTCGTAGCTCCAAAAAAGGATTTCGGACAAACGTGAGATTTGCCACATTTGAAGAGGCTGGCAGGCTCTTTAAGAACATACCACACAATGGGGTAAAAGTTGCACCCCTGGGGGGCAGGAGCTGCCCAAAGTTTCCCCATTGACTTACTATGGTGAAGGACGTCCCATCAAATGCATGTGTTTTTCCTACTATGGTAAATTGCATAGGGATTTTGTATTGAACATAGCTCTGGATCACAGTGTCATAGAGACAAGGGGGCAGGCTCATTTTACTCAGATGACCAATCAGTCTCTCAGGATCATTGTGAAGCTATTAAGCCACGCCCTAGCAACCATATAGAGCACCTTAGCAACAACTCCCATAGACTTCCATTGAAAGAGATCAAAGGGATATCTCCGGATAGAAGTGTCATAGAAACATGAGGGTGGGCTCGTTTGACTTGAGCCAGCAAACAGCCAATCCTGAATCACCTCAACACTTACTGGCAACGCCCTAGCAACCATTGTAGAGCACCTTAGCAACCAAAATCCAAAGAGGGATATCTTCCATTCTGAATGTCATAGAGTCATGGGAGTTGGTTTATATCATTCATACTGACAAGCAGCCTGTGGAGTTTCATGATTGGCAGCTGCCAAGCCACTCCCTAGCAACCAAACAGAGTACCCTAGCAACCATTTTGCACGACCTATATCTCTGCATCAAAACATCGAATAGAGATGGGGGTTGGTTTATACATTCACATTGACTTTGGAGCTTCATGATTGGCAGCTGCCAAGCCAGTCCCTAACAACCAAACAGAGTACCCTAGCAACCATTTTGTAAGACCTACATCTCTGCATCAAAACATCGTATAGAGATGGGGGTTGGCTCTTTTTACTCATGCTAGCAAACATGACTTGCTACATGCTACACATGCTAGCAGAGAATAGCTACATGCTAATATTGATTAGCTAAGTGCTAAATCATGCCAAGAAAATGCTACAAATTTCATAGTAACCATCTGTGACAACTACCAACCACCTATACCAGAACATCCAAGCAACCTCCTAGCAACACCCTAGCAACCACCTAGCAACCACCCAGAACACGTTAGCAACACCCTAGCAACCACCCAGAATACCCTAGCAACCACCTAATAACACCATAGCAACCACCCATAACACCCTAGCAACCACCCAGAATACCCTAGCAACCACCTAGCAACACCCTAGCAACCACTCAGAACACCATAACAACCGCTTAGCAACACCATAGCAACCACCCAGAACACCCCAGCAACCACCTAGCAACACCCAAGCAACCACACAGAACACCCTAGCAACCACCTAGCAACCACCTAGCAACCACCCTAGCAACCACCCAGAACACCCTAGCAACCGGGTGGTGAGTTTTGCCACTGCAAGCACCACTTCACATTTTCCTCTGGAAATGTACATTCTAGTTAGTGGTGCTTGCTGAAAGCAAGGCAACACTATTACTATTGTGTTTTTTGAGTCGGCCCAAAAGTTTGACGCGCTACTCCTCCCGCAGTTTTTGTCACACACCCATGAATGAGGTCTCAAAACGTGCGGAATATTCGGGAATGGTGTGCTATGACTTTTCTAAGCGATCGGGGGTACGATGTTCGCCCGAAGGGCGAACAAATTTCCCAAAAATCCCATAGACTTAACATTGCGACAAACTTTGACGACTCATAGCTCCGAGCGAGGATTTCACAGAAGCCTGCGATTTACCACATTTGAAGAGGCTGACAGGCTCTGTAAGAACATACCTCACAATGGGGTAAAAGTTGCACCCCTGGGGGGCAGGAGCTGCCCAAATTTTCCCCCATTGACCCCAATGTTATTTAAAATTTCTAGTATAGCATTATACTATTCCAGGAAAAAGTTTGGAGCACTCCTACGTCCACAGTTTTTGTCAAAGACCCATGAATGAGGCATCAAATCGTGCGGCCTATTGAAGAGAAGTGTCCTATCACTTTTATCAGAGATCGGGGGTACGGTGTTCGACCCAGGGGCGAACAAATTTCCAAAAAATCCCATAGACTTAACATTGAGACAAACTTTGACAACTCATAGCTCCGAACAACGATTTCGGAAAAACGTGTGATTTGCCACATTTGAAGAGGCTGGCAGCCTCTGTAAGAATATACCTCACAATGGGGTAAAAGTTGCACCCCTGGGGGGCAGGAGCTACCCAAAATTTTCCCCATTGACTTACTATGGTGAAGGATGTCCCATCAAATGCATGTGTTTTTCCTACTATGGTAAATTGCATAGGGATTTTGTATTGAACATAGCTCTGGATCATAGTGTCATAGAGACAAGGGGGCGGGCTCATTTTACTCAGACGACCAATCAGTCTCTCAGGATCATTGTGAAGCTATCAAGCCACGCCCTAGCAACCATATAGAGCACCTTAGCAACAACTCCCATAGACTTCCATTGAAAGAGATCAAAGGGATATCTCCGGATAGAAGTGTCATAGAAACACAAGGGTGGTCTCGTTTGACTCGGGGTAGCAAACAGCCAATCATGAATCACCTCAACAATTTCTGGACACACCCTAGCAACCACTATCGAGCACCTTAGCAACCAAATTTTAAAGAGGGATATCTTACATTCTGAATGTCATACAGGCTTGGGAGTTGTATTATATCAATTATACTGACAAGCAGCCTTTGGAGATTCATGATTGGCAGCTGCCAAGCCACTCCCTAGCAACCAAAAAGAGTACCCTAGCAACCATTTTGCAAGGCCTACATCTCTGCATCAGAACATCGTATAGAGATGGGGGTTGGTTTATACATTCATATTGACTTTGGAGCTTCATGATTGGAAGCTGCCAAGCCACTCCCTAGCAACCAAACAGAGTACCCTAGCAACCATTTTGTAACAGCTATATCTCAGCATCAGAACATTGTATCACGATGGGGGTTGGGTCTTTTGACTCATGCTAGCACATAGAACTTTCAAAATGCTAAACATGCTAGCTGTGAATAGCTACATGCTAATATTGATTAGCTAAGTGCTAAATCATGCCATGAACAATATAAAAACTCTATAATAACCATATGTGAACACTACCAACCACCTAGTAATACCATAGCAACTACCCAGAATACCCTAGCAACAACCTAACAACACCATAGCAACCACCCAGAACACCCTAGCAACCGCATAGCAACACCCTAGCAACCACCTAGAAACTATCCAGAACACCTTAGCAACACCCTAGCAACCACCCCAAACACCATAGCAACCACCTAGCAACACCTTAGCAACCACCCAGAACACCCTAGCAACCACCTAGCAACACCATAGCAACCACCGAGCAACACCCTAGCAACCGCCTAGCAACCATCCAGAACACCTTAGCAACACCCTAGCAACCACCCAGAACACCCTAGCAACCACCTTGCAATACCCTAGCAACCACCTAGCAACACCCTAGCAACCACCCAGAACACCCTAGCAACCGCCTAGCAACACCCTAGCAACACCTTAGCAACCACCGAGCAACACCCTAGCAACTGCCTAGCAACCTTCCAGAACACCTTAGAAACACCCTAGCAACCACCTAGCAACCATCCAGAACACCCTAACAACCGCCTAGCAACAACCTAGCAACACCATAGCAACCACCCAGAACACCCTAGCAACAACCTAGCAACACCCTAGCAACCACCCCAAACACCATAGCAACCACCCAGAACACCCTAGCAACCGCCTAGCAACACCCTAGCAACCGCCTAGCAACCATCCAGAACACCTTAGCAACACCCTAGCAACCACCTAGCAACACCCAAGAAACCACCCAGAACACCCTAGCAACCACCTAGCAACACCTTAGCAACCACCCAGAATACCCTAGCAACCACCTAGCAACACCATAGCAACCACCCAGAACACCCTAGCAACCATCCAGAATACCTTAGCAACACCCTAGAAACCGCCTAGCAACACCCTAGCAACCACCTAGAACATTCTAGCAACCACCTAGCAACACCCTAGCAACAACCCAGGACATCCTAGCAACCACCCAGAACACCCTAGCAACCACCCAGAACACCTTAGCAACCACCCACAATACCCTAGCAACCACATAGCAACACCATAGCAACCACCCAGAACACCCTAGCAACACCCTAGCAACCACCTAGCAACCATCCAGAACACATTAGCAACACCCTAGCAACACCCTAGCAACCACTCAGAACACCCTAGCAACCACCTAGCCACATGCTAGCAACCATCTTGCAACACCCTAGCAACCACTCAGAACGCCATAGCAACCACCTAACAACACCCTAGCAACCACCCAGAACACCATAGCAACCACCTAGCAACCACCCAGAACACCCTAGCAACCGCCTAGCAACACCCTAGCAACACCCCGGAACACCCTAGCAACCACCCAGAACACCCTAGCAACCGAGCGAGCTTTTTGCCACTGCAAGCACCACTTCACATTTTCCTCTGGAAATGTACATTCTAGTGTTGTGAATACTATTCTCCAAGACAAAACTTTGGCACGCTACTCCTCCCGCATTTTTTGTCACAGACACATGAATGAGGTGTCAAATCGACCAGCTCGTTAAGGAGAGGTGTGCTATGACTTTTCTAAGCAATCGGTTGTACGATGTTCGTCTGGCGGGCGATAAATCGGACAGAAAAAGTCCCATAGACTTAACATTGGCACAAAATTGGTGAGATCATATCTTTTGAACAGAAGGTCATAGAGACATGGGGTTGGGCTCATTTTACTCGGCCTATCATGCAGCCAACAAGTAGAGACATAATAACTTCATATTTACGCCCTAGCAACCACTTAGGGCAGCCTAGCAACCATAAATCAACATATTCAAGTCATTTCTCAGCTTCAGAAAATAGAAGAAACATCGATTTTGCCTTTTTTGACTTAGACTGTCAACTAGTGTTTAAATATAATCTCATACACTGTATAATCACACCATAGCAACCATATAGAGTACCCTAGTAACCACCTGAACACATGAATAAGCCAATTCTCCGCTGAATAAGCCATTTCTCATCACACAAACATTGTACAGACATGTTTGGTGTCTCGTATGCAATCATGTACCACACTCTAGCAACCGGGTGGTGAGTTTTGCCACTGCAAGCACCACTTCACATTTTCCTCTGGAAATGTACATTCTAGTGTTGTGAATACTATTCTCCAAGACAAAAGTTTGGCACGCTACTCCTCCCGCATTTATTGTCGTAGATCCATGAATGTGGTGTCAAATCGACCCGGTCATTGAGGAGAGGTGTGCTATGACTTTTCTAAGCGATCGGTTGTACGATGTTTGTCTGGCGGGCGATAAATCGGACAGAAAAAGTCCCATAGACTTAACATTGGCACAAAATTGGTGAGATCATATCTTTTGAACAGAAGGTCATAGAGACTTGGGGTTGGGCTCTTTTTACTCGGCCTATCATGCAGCCAACAAGTAGAGACATAATAACTTCATATTTACGCCCTAGCAACCACTTAGGGCAGCCTAGCAACCATAAATCAACATATTCAAGTCATTTCTCAGCTTCAGAAAATAGAAGAAACATGGATTTTGCCTTTTTTTGATTTAGACTGTCAACTAGTGTTTAAATATAATCTCATACACTGTATAATCACACCATAGCAACCATATAGATTACCCTAGTAACCACCTGAACACATGAATAAGCCATTTCTCAGCTGAATAAACAATTTATCATCACAAAAACATCGTACAGACGTGTTTGGTGTCTCGTATGCAAAAATGTGCCACACTCTAGCAACCGAGCGAGCTTTTTGCCACTGCAAGCACCACTTCACATTTTCCTCTGGAAATGTACATTCTAGTTAGTGGTGCTTGCAAAGCAACACCATTGTTATCCTGCATACTTATTATTATTCCGCTACTTCTTCTTCTTCTTATTCCGTACAAATTTCGGCGCGCTACTCCTCCCGCAGCTTTTGTCACAGACCCATAAGAGAGGTGTCAAAACGTGCGGCTTGTTCGGGAATGGTGTGCTATGACTTTTCTAAGAGATCGGGTGTACGATGTTCGCACAGCGGACGAAAAAGCGGCCAAAAATGTCCCAAGTCATTTCCTATGGGGAATTTTCAAAAATTCTAATCCCAACTGTCACTTTCTCACAGAAACAAAAAGGGGCCTGACAGCCCTATTTTGACAGCTATTTCAGCCATTAAAACTTTAAAATGTTGAGAAATTTGTAAGCTATAAAAGTTGTATTCAACTTTTTGATATCTATTATACTTTTTTCACAATCTCTACTTTAGTCTCATGATGTTTTTCAAGCCGTTTCTGAAATTATAATGGGAGTCAATGAGAGAGACTGTTCAGAGCTAGAGCACGTGATGTCATAAGCTAGAGTGAGCCAGCTTGAAAACTAATGCTAAAAAATAATTTTTAAATCGCTGGCCTGGCCACAATCTTCACTCTTTGGCCATGAAATTATACTTAAAACGTAGGTATTTTTGTTGTGGTTCCTCTCGTGTGTTTAGTAAATCCCTCGGACTTATAGTTTTTTCTCTGTGTCCTTCCAAATGACAGGAGTGACCGACGATCCTCCATTGGCAGCAATTATAAATTCAGGTCAAACTTTAGTAATCAGAGCATTACGGACCAGTTTTTTAACTTGCCAAAGTGGTCCCTTTTTTCAACTCTATCCACACAAAAAATACATCACAGCGATCACAAAGGCCTTGTCTCGCTAACGGTCAGGTCATTTCGCTGATACAACCTATAGTTTTGTCTCTAGGGAGGTTTGTTCGAGGCCAAGTATCAGCGATTTTGACTAAACATTGGGGGATTTTCAAAAATTCAAATCCCAACTGTCACTTTCTCACAGACACAAAAGGGCCTGACAGCCCTGCTGTAGTGCAGACATCTCTCTCTCCCTAGGAGGATTTATTTTATCAGGCAACCAATAAATAATGGCCTAAAATCTTCATGGTCACACCATAGCAACCAGTTACAGCACCCTAGCAACCGTGGGCGATAGGCACGAGGCCTGCGGCCTCGTGCCATACTAAATAACTCTATAAAAACTCTATAAAAACTAATTTTAGAGACTAAATAGTAATCATCTGTTAAAAAATACACGCCGACATCACAGACCCCTGATTGAGGCGTCAAATTTTGAGGATTATTGAGGAGAGGTGTGCTGTGACTTTTCGTAGCGATCGGGGGTACGGTGTTCGCCCCAGGGGCAAATCATTGGGTAAAAAAGTCCCATAGACTTTTAGTGTTTTTCCTACTATGGTAAATTGCATAGGGATTTTGTATTAAACATAGCTCTGGATCACAGTGTCATAGAGACAAGGGGGCAGGCTCATTTTACTCAGATGACCAATCAGTCTCTCGGGATCATTGTGAAGCTATTAAGCCACGCCCTAGCAACCATATAGAGCACCTTAGCAACAAGTACCATAGACTTCCATTGAAAGAGATCAAAGGGATATCTCCGGATAGAAGTGTCATAGAAACATGAGGGTGGGCTCGTTTGACTTGGGCCAGCAAACAGCCAATCATGAATCACCTCAACAATTTCTGGCCATGCCCTAGCAACCATTGTAGAGCACCTTAGCAACCAAAATCCAAAGAGGGATATCTTCCATTCTGAATGTCATAGAGGCATGGGAGTTGGTTTATCATTCATACTGACAAGCAGCCTTTGGAGTTTCATGATTGGCAGCTACCAAGCCACTCCCTAGCAACCAAACAGAGTACCCTAGCAACCATTTTGCAAGACTTTATCTCTGCATCAAAACATCGTATAGAGATGGGGATTGGTTCATACATTCACATTGACTTTTGAGCTTCATGATTGGCAGCTGCCAAGCCACTCCCTAGCAACCAAACAGAGTACCCTAGCAACCGTTTTGTAAGACCTACATCTCTGCATCAAAACATTGTATAGAGATGGGGGTTGGCTCTTTTTACTCATGCTAGCAAACATGACTTGCTACATGCTACACATGCTAGCAGAGAATAGCTACATGCTAATATTGATTAGCTAAGTGTTAAATCATGCCATGAACATTATAAAAACTCTATAGTAACCATATATGAACACTACCAACCACCTAGTAACACCATAGCAACCACCCAAAATACCATATTAACCACCTAAAACACCCTAGCAACCACCTAGCAACACCATAGCAACCACCCAGAACACCCTAGCAACCACCTAGCAACACCATAGCAACCACCCATAACACCCTAGCAATCACCCAGAACACCCTAGCAACCACTCAGAACACCCTAGCAACCACCTAGCAACACCATAGCAACCACCCAGAACACCCTAGCAACCGCCTAGCAACACCCTAGCAACCACACAGAACACCCTAGCAACCACCTAGCAACACCCTAGCAACCACCCAGAACACCCTAGCAACCGAGCGAGCTTTTTGCCACTGCAAGCACCACTTCACATTTTCCTCTGGAAATGTACATTCTAGTTAGTGGTGCTTGCTGAAAGCAAGGCAACACTATTACTATTGTGTTTTTTGAGCCGGCCCAAAAGTTTGACGCGCTACTCCTCACGCAGTTTTTGTCACACACCCATGAATGAGGTCTCAAAACGTGCGGAATATTCGGGAATGGTGTGCTATGACTTTTCTAAGCGATCGGGGGTACGATGTTCGCCCGAAGGGCGAACAAATTTCCCAAAAATCCCATAGACTTAACATTGCGACAAACTTTGACGACTCATAGCTCCGAGCGAGAATTTCACAGAAGCCTGCGATTTACCACATTTGAAGAGGCTGACAGGCTCTGTAAGAACATACCTCACAATGGGGTAAAAGTTGCACCCCTGGGGGGCAGGAGCTGCCCAAATATTCCCCCATTGACCCCCATGTTATTAGTGGTGCTTGCTGAAAGCAAGGCAACACTATTACTATTGTGTTTTTTGAGTCGGCCCAAAAGTTTGGCACGCTACTCCTCCCGCAGTTTTTGTCACACACCCATGAATGAGGTCTCAAAACGTGCGGAATATTCGGGAATGGTGTGCTATGACTTTTCTAAGCGATCGGGGGTACGATGTTCGCCCGAAGGGCGAACAAATTTCCCAAAAATCCCATAGACTTAACATTGCGACAAACTTTGACGACTCATAGCTCCGAGCGAGAATTTCACAGAAGCCTGCGATTTACTACATTTGAAGAGGCTGACAGGCTCTGTAAGAACATACCTCACAATGGGGTAAAAGTTGCACCCCTGGGGGGCAGGAGCTGCCCAAATTTTCCCCCATTGACTCCCATGTTATTTATTAGTGGTGCTTGCTGAAAGCAAGGCAACACTATTACTATTGTGTTTTTTGAGTCGGCCCAAAAGTTTGGCACGCTACTCCTCCCGCAGTTTTTGTCACACACCCATGAATGAGGTCTCAAAACGTGCGGAATATTCGGGAATGGTGTGCTATGACTTTTCTAAGCGATCGGGGGTACGATGTTCGCCCGAAGGGCGAACAAATTTCCCAAAAATCCCATAGACTTAACATTGCGACAAACTTTGACGACTCATAGCTCCGAGCGAGAATTTCACAGAAGCCTGCGATTTACTACATTTGAAGAGGCTGACAGGCTCTGTAAGAACATACCTCACAATGGGGTAAAAGTTGCACCCCTGGGGGGCAGGAGCTGCCCAAATTTTCCCCCATTGACTCCCATGTTATTTATTAGTGGTGCTTGCTGAAAGCAAGGCAACACTATTACTATTGTGTTTTTTGAGTCGGCCCAAAAGTTTGGCACGCTACTCCTCCCGCAGTTTTTGTCACACACCCATGAATGAGGTCTCAAAACGTGCGGAATATTCGGGAATGGTGTGCTATGACTTTTCTAAGCGATCGGGGGTACGATGTTCGCCCGAAGGGCGAACAAATTTCCCAAAAATCCCATAGACTTAACATTGCGACAAACTTTGACGACTCATAGCTCCGAGCGAGGATTTCACAGAAGCCTGCGATTTACCACATTTGAAGAGGCTGACAGGCTCTGTAAGAACATACCACACAATGGGGTAAAAGTTGCACCCCTGGGGGGCAGGAGCTGCCCAAATATTCCCCCATTGACCCCCATGTTATTTATTATTAGTGGTGCTTGCTGAAAGCAAGGCAACACTATTACTATTGTGTTTTTTGAGTCGGCCCAAAAGTTTGGCACGCTACTCCTCCCGCAGTTTTTGTCACACACCCATGAATGAGGTCTCAAAACGTGCGGAATATTCGGGAATGGTGTGCTATGACTTTTCTAAGCGATCGGGGGTACGATGTTCGCCCGAAGGGCGAACAAATTTCCCAAAAATCCCATAGACTTAACATTGCGACAAACTTTGACGACTCATAGCTCCGAGCGAGAATTTCACAGAAGCCTGCGATTTACTACATTTGAAGAGGCTGACAGGCTCTGTAAGAACATACCTCACAATGGGGTAAAAGTTGCACCCCTGGGGGGCAGGAGCTGCCCAAATTTTCCCCCATTGACTCCCATGTTATTTATTAGTGGTGCTTGCTGAAAGCAAGGCAACACTATTACTATTGTGTTTTTTGAGTCGGCCCAAAAGTTTGGCACGCTACTCCTCCCGCAGTTTTTGTCACACACCCATGAATGAGGTCTCAAAACGTGCGGAATATTCGGGAATGGTGTGCTATGACTTTTCTAAGCGATCGGGGGTACGATGTTCGCCCGAAGGGCGAACAAATTTCCCAAAAATCCCATAGACTTAACATTGCGACAAACTTTGACGACTCATAGCTCCGAGCGAGAATTTCACAGAAGCCTGCGATTTACTACATTTGAAGAGGCTGACAGGCTCTGTAAGAACATACCTCACAATGGGGTAAAAGTTGCACCCCTGGGGGGCAGGAGCTGCCCAAATTTTCCCCCATTGACTCCCATGTTATTTATTAGTGGTGCTTGCTGAAAGCAAGGCAACACTATTACTATTGTGTTTTTTGAGTCGGCCCAAAAGTTTGGCACGCTACTCCTCCCGCAGTTTTTGTCACACACCCATGAATGAGGTCTCAAAACGTGCGGAATATTCGGGAATGGTGTGCTATGACTTTTCTAAGCGATCGGGGGTACGATGTTCGCCCGAAGGGCGAACAAATTTCCCAAAAATCCCATAGACTTAACATTGCGACAAACTTTGACGACTCATAGCTCCGAGCGAGGATTTCACAGAAGCCTGCGATTTACCACATTTGAAGAGGCTGACAGGCTCTGTAAGAACATACCACACAATGGGGTAAAAGTTGCACCCCTGGGGGGCAGGAGCTGCCCAAATATTCCCCCATTGACCCCCATGTTATTAGTGGTGCTTGCTGAAAGCAAGGCAACACTATTACTATTGTGTTTTCTGAGCCGGCCAAAAAGTTTGACGCGCTACTCCTCCCGCAGTTTTTGTCACACACCCATGAATGAGGTCTCAAAACGTGCGGAATATTCGGGAATGGTGTGCTATGACTTTTCTAAGCGATCGGGGGTACGATGTTCGCCCGAAGGGCGAACAAATTTCCCAAAAATCCCATAGACTTAACATTGCGACAAACTTTGACGACTCATAGCTCCGAGCGAGAATTTCACAGAAGCCTGCGATTTACCACATTTGAAGAGGCTGACA
Organism: Pimephales promelas; assembly: GCF_988280905.1. NCBI lineage: Eukaryota > Metazoa > Chordata > Actinopteri > Cypriniformes > Leuciscidae > Pimephales > Pimephales promelas. Next base: position 10,096,678 of record NC_142777.1, read on the forward strand.
GGCTCTGTAAGAACATACCTCACAATGGGGTAAAAGTTGCACCCCTGGGGGGCAGGAGCTGCCCAAATTTTCCCCATTGACCCCCATGTTATTTATTATTCTTCTTCTTATTATTATTCTGGCCACTTTTTGGTTCGCTACTCCTCCCGCAGCTTTTGTCACAGACCCATGGGTGAGGCGTCAAATCGACCGGCTCATTTAGGAGAGGTGTGCTATGACTTTTCTAAGAGATCGGAGGTACGATGGTCGCCCCAGAGCCGAAAAACGGCCCAAAAAAATCCCATAGACTTAACATTGCGCAAAAATTTGACGAGTCATAGCTCTGAGCGAGGATTTCGCAGAAACCAGCAATTTACCACATTTGAAGAGGCTGACAGGCTCTGTAAGAAAATACCTCACAATGGGGTAAAAGTTGCACCCCTGGGGGGCAGGAGCTGCCCAAAATTTTGCCAAAATTCCCATAGACTTAACATTGCGAAAAAATTTGACGAGTCATAGCTCTGAGCGAGGATTTCGCAGAAACCTGCAATTTACCACATTTGAAGAGGCTGACAGGCTCTGTAAGAAAATACCTCACAATGGGGTAAAAGTTGCACCCCTTGGGGGCAGGAGCTCCCCAAATTTTTCCCATTGAAAATTTTCTAGTATAGCATTTTACTATTCCAGGAAAAAGTTTGGAGCACTCCTACGTCCACAGTTTTTGTCACAGACCCATGAATGAGGCATCAAATCGTGCGGCCTATTGAGGAGAAGTGTCCTATCACTTTTATCAGAGATCGGGGGTACGGTGTTCGACCCAGGGGCGAACAAATTTCCAAAAAATCCCATAGACTTAACATTGAGACAAACTTTGACGACTCGTAGCTCCAAAAAAGGATTTCGGACAAACGTGAGATTTGCCACATTTGAAGAGGCTGGCAGGCTCTTTAAGAACATACCACACAATGGGGTAAAAGTTGCACCCCTGGGGGGCAGGAGCTGCCCAAAGTTTCCCCATTGACTTACTATGGTGAAGGACGTCCCATCAAATGCATGTGTTTTTCCTACTATGGTAAATTGCATAGGGATTTTGTATTGAACATAGCTCTGGATCACAGTGTCATAGAGACAAGGGGGCAGGCTCATTTTACTCAGATGACCAATCAGTCTCTCAGGATCATTGTGAAGCTATTAAGCCACGCCCTAGCAACCATATAGAGCACCTTAGCAACAACTCCCATAGACTTCCATTGAAAGAGATCAAAGGGATATCTCCGGATAGAAGTGTCATAGAAACATGAGGGTGGGCTCGTTTGACTTGAGCCAGCAAACAGCCAATCCTGAATCACCTCAACACTTACTGGCAACGCCCTAGCAACCATTGTAGAGCACCTTAGCAACCAAAATCCAAAGAGGGATATCTTCCATTCTGAATGTCATAGAGTCATGGGAGTTGGTTTATATCATTCATACTGACAAGCAGCCTGTGGAGTTTCATGATTGGCAGCTGCCAAGCCACTCCCTAGCAACCAAACAGAGTACCCTAGCAACCATTTTGCACGACCTATATCTCTGCATCAAAACATCGAATAGAGATGGGGGTTGGTTTATACATTCACATTGACTTTGGAGCTTCATGATTGGCAGCTGCCAAGCCAGTCCCTAACAACCAAACAGAGTACCCTAGCAACCATTTTGTAAGACCTACATCTCTGCATCAAAACATCGTATAGAGATGGGGGTTGGCTCTTTTTACTCATGCTAGCAAACATGACTTGCTACATGCTACACATGCTAGCAGAGAATAGCTACATGCTAATATTGATTAGCTAAGTGCTAAATCATGCCAAGAAAATGCTACAAATTTCATAGTAACCATCTGTGACAACTACCAACCACCTATACCAGAACATCCAAGCAACCTCCTAGCAACACCCTAGCAACCACCTAGCAACCACCCAGAACACGTTAGCAACACCCTAGCAACCACCCAGAATACCCTAGCAACCACCTAATAACACCATAGCAACCACCCATAACACCCTAGCAACCACCCAGAATACCCTAGCAACCACCTAGCAACACCCTAGCAACCACTCAGAACACCATAACAACCGCTTAGCAACACCATAGCAACCACCCAGAACACCCCAGCAACCACCTAGCAACACCCAAGCAACCACACAGAACACCCTAGCAACCACCTAGCAACCACCTAGCAACCACCCTAGCAACCACCCAGAACACCCTAGCAACCGGGTGGTGAGTTTTGCCACTGCAAGCACCACTTCACATTTTCCTCTGGAAATGTACATTCTAGTGTTGTGAATACTATTCTCCAAGACAAAACTTTGGCACGCTACTCCTCCCGCATTTTTTGTCACAGACACATGAATGAGGTGTCAAATCGACCAGCTCGTTAAGGAGAGGTGTGCTATGACTTTTCTAAGCAATCGGTTGTACGATGTTCGTCTGGCGGGCGATAAATCGGACAGAAAAAGTCCCATAGACTTAACATTGGCACAAAATTGGTGAGATCATATCTTTTGAACAGAAGGTCATAGAGACATGGGGTTGGGCTCATTTTACTCGGCCTATCATGCAGCCAACAAGTAGAGACATAATAACTTCATATTTACGCCCTAGCAACCACTTAGGGCAGCCTAGCAACCATAAATCAACATATTCAAGTCATTTCTCAGCTTCAGAAAATAGAAGAAACATCGATTTTGCCTTTTTTGACTTAGACTGTCAACTAGTGTTTAAATATAATCTCATACACTGTATAATCACACCATAGCAACCATATAGAGTACCCTAGTAACCACCTGAACACATGAATAAGCCAATTCTCCGCTGAATAAGCCATTTCTCATCACACAAACATTGTACAGACATGTTTGGTGTCTCGTATGCAATCATGTACCACACTCTAGCAACCGGGTGGTGAGTTTTGCCACTGCAAGCACCACTTCACATTTTCCTCTGGAAATGTACATTCTAGTTTATTATTCTTCTTCTTCTTCTTCTTATTATTCTGGCCACTTTTTGGTTCGCTACTCCTCCCGCAGATTTTGTCACAGACCCATGGGTGAGGTGTCAAATCGACCGGCTCATTTAGGAGAGGTGTGCTATGACTTTTCTAAGAGATCGGGGGTACGATGTTCGCCCCAGGGGCGAAAAACGGCCAAAAAAAATCCCATAGACTTAACATGGCGAAAAAATTTGACGAGTCATAGCTCTGAGCGAGGATTTCGCAGAAACTTGCAATTTACCACATTTGAAGAGGCTGACAGGCTCTTTAAGAAAATACCTCACAATGGGGTAAAGGTTGCACCCCTGGGGGGCAGGAGCTCCCCAAATATTTTTCCCATTGAAAATTTCTAGTATAGCATTTTACTATTCCAGGAAAAAGTTTGGAGCACTCCTACGTCCACATTTTTTGTCACAGACCCATGAATGAGGCATCAAATCGTGCGGCCTATTGAGGAGAAGTGTCAAATGAATTTTATAAGAGATCAGGGGTACGGTGGTCGCCCCAGGGGCGAACAAATTTCCAAAAAATCCCATAGACTTAACATTGAGACAAACTTTGACGACTCATAGCTCCGAACAACGATTTCGGAAAAATGTGTGATTTTCCACATTTGAAGAGGCGTGCAGGCTCTGTAAGAATATACCTCACAATGGGGTAAAAGTTGCACCCCTGGGGGGCAGGAGCTACCCAAAATTTTCCCCATTGACTTACTATGGTGAAGGATGTCCCATCAAATGCATGTGTTTTTCCTACTATGGTAAATTGCATAGGGATTTTGTATTGAACATAGCTCTGGATCACAGTGTCATAGAGACAAGGGGGCGGGCTCATTTTACTCAGACGACCAATCAGTCTCTCAGGATCATTGTGATGCTATCAAGCCACGCCCTAGCAACCATATAGAGCACCTTAGCAACAACTCCCATAGACTTCCATTGAAAGAGATCAAAGGGATATCTCAGGATATAAGTGTCATAGAAACATGAGGGTGGGCTCGTTTGACTTGGGCCAGCAAACAGCCAATCATGAATCACCTCAACAATTTCTGGCCATGCCCTAGCAACCATTATCGAGCACCTTAGCAACCAAATTTTAAAGAGGGATATCTTCCATTCTGAATGTCATACAGGCTTGGGAGTTGTATTATATCAATTATACTGACAAGCAGCCTTTGGAGATTCATGATTGGCAGCTGCCAAGCCACTCCCTAGCAACCAAAAAGAGTACCCTAGCAACCATTTTGCAAGGCCTACATCTCTGCATCAGAACATCGTATAGAGATGGGGGTTGGTTTATACATTCACATTGACTTTGGAGCTTCATGATTGGAAGCTACCAAGCCAGTCCCTAGCAACCAAACAGAGTACCCTAGCAACCGTTTTGCAAGACCTATATCTCTGCATCAAAACATCGTATAGAGATGGGGGTTGGTTTATCCATTCACATTGACTTTGGAGCTTCATGATTGGCAGCTGCCAAGCCACTCCCTAGCAACCAAACAGAGTACCCTAGCAACCATTTTGTAACAGCTATATCTCAGCATCAGAACATTGTATCGCGATGGGGGTTGGGTCTTTTGACTCATGCTAGCACATAGAAATTTCAAAATGCTAAACATGCTAGCTGTGAATAGCTACATGCTAATATTGATTAGCTAAGTGCTAAATCATGCCATGAACAATATAAAAACTCTATAATAACCATATGTGAACACTACCAACCACCTAGTAATACCATAGCAACTACCCAGAATACCCTAGCAACAACCTAACAACACCATAGCAACCACCCAGAACACCCTAGCAACCGCATAGCAACACCCTATCAACCACCTAGAAACTATCCAGAACACCTTAGCAACACCCTAGCAACCACCCCAAACACCATAGCAACCACCTAGCAACACCTTAGCAACCACCCATAACACCCTAGCAACCGCCTAGCAACCATCCAGAACACCTTAGCAACACCCTAGCAACCACCTAGCAACACCCTAGCAACCACCCAGAACACCCTAGCAACCACCTAGCAACACCCTAGCAACCACCCAGAACACCCTAGCAACACCCTAGCAACCACCTAGCAACACCTTAGCAACCACCGAGCAACACCCTAGCAACCGCCTAGCAACCATCCAGAACACCTTAGCAACACCCTAGCAACCACCTAGCAACACCCTAGCAACCACCCAGAACACCCTAGTAACCACCTAGCAACACCCTAGCAACCACCCAGAATACCCTAGCAACCACATAGCAACCACCTAGCAACACCCAGAACAACTTAGCAACCAACAATAATACCCTAGCAACCGCCTAGCAACCACCCAGAACACCATAGCAAACAGCCATAACACCCTAGCAACCGGGTGGTGAGTTTTGCCACTGCAAGCACCACTTCACATTTTCCTCTGGAAATGTACATTCTAGTGTTGTGAATACTATTCTCCAAGACAAAACTTTGGCACGCTACTCCTCCCGGATTTTTTGTCGTAGACCCATGAATGAGGTGTCAAATCGACCGGCTCATTTAGGAGAGGTGTGCTATGACTTTTTTAAGCGATCGGTTGTACGATGTTCGTCTGGCGGGCGATAAATCGGCCAAAAAAAGTCCCATAGACTTAACATTGGCACCAAATTTGTGAGATCATATCTTTTGACCAGAAGGTCATAGAAACTTGGGGTTGGGCTCTTTTGACTCGGCCTATCATGCAGCTAACAATTAGTGACATAATAACTTCATATTCATGCCCTAGCAACCACTTAGGGCAGCCTAGCAACCATAAAACAACATATTCAAGACATATCTCAGCTCCAGAAAATAGAAGAAACATGGATTTTGCCTTTTTTTGACTCAGACTGTCAACTAGTCTTTAAATATCATCTTATAAACTGTATAAGCACACCATAGCAACCATGTAGGGTACCCTAGTAACCACACAAACAAACGAATAAGCCATATCTCAGCCCCAGAACATCGTACACACATGATTGTTGGCTCGTATGCAATCCTGTACCACACCCTAGCAACCGGGTGGTGAGTTTTGCCACTGCAAGCACCACTTCACATTTTCCTCTGGAAATGTACATTCTAGTGTTGTGAATACTATTCTCCAAGACAAAACTTTGGCACGCTACTCCTCCCGCATTTTTTGTCACAGACACATGAATGAGGTGTCAAATCGACCAGCTCGTTAAGGAGAGGTGTGCTATGACTTTTCTAAGAGATCGGGTGTACAATGCTTGTCTAGCGGGCGATAAATCGGCCGAAAAATCTCCCATAGACTTAACATTGGCACCAAATTTGTGAGATCATATCTTTTGAATAGAAGGTCATAGAGACTTGGGGTTGGGCTCATTTGACTCGGCCTATCATACAGCCAACAAGTAGTGACATAGTAACTTAATATTCACGCCCTAACAACCACTTAGGGCAGCCTAGCAACGATAAAACAACATATACAAGCCATATCTCAGCTCTAGAAAATAGAAAAAAACATGGATTTTGCATTTTTTGACTTAGACTGTCAACTAGTCTTTAAATATTAACTCATAAACTGTATAATCACACCATAGCAACCATATAGGGTACCCTATTAACCCTACAAACACATGAATAAGCCATATCTCAGCACCAGAACATCGTACGGACATGGTTGTTGTCTCATATGGAATTCTGTACCACACTCTAGCAACCGAGCGAGCTTTTTGCCACTGCAAGCACCACTTCACATTTTCCTCTGGAAATGTACATTCTAGTGTTGTGAATACTATTCTCCAAGACAAAACTTTGGCACGCTACTCCTCCTGCATTTATTGTCGTAGATCCATGAATGTGGTGTCAAATCGACCCGGTCATTGAGGAGAGGTGTGCTATGACTTTTCTAAGCGATCGGTTGTACGATTTTCGTCTGGTGGGCGATAAATCGGACCGAAAAAGTCTCATAGACTTAACATTGGCATAAAATTGGTGAGATCATATCTTTTGAACAGATGGTCATAGAGACATGGGGTTGGGCTCTTTTTACTCGGCCTATCATGCAGCTAACAAGTAGAGACATAATAACTTCATATCTACGCCCTAGCAACCACTTAGGGCAGCCTAGCAACCATAAATCAACATATTCAAGTCATTTCTCAGCTTCAGAAAATAGAAGAAACATGGAGTTTGCCTTTTTTGACTCAGACTGTCAACTAGTCTTTACATATAATCTCATACACTGTATAAGCACACCATAGCAACCATATAGAGTACCCTAGTAACCACCTGAACACATTAATAAACCATATTTCAGCTTAATAAGCCATATATCATCACAAAAACATCGTACAGACATGGTTGTTGTCTCATATGCAATTCTGTACCACACTCTAGCAACCGAGCGAGCTTTTTGCCACTGCAAGCACCACTTCACATTTTCCTCTGGAAATGTACATTCTAGTGTTGTGAATACTATTCTCCAAGACAAAACTTTGGCACGCTACTCCTCCCGCATTTTTTGTCACAGACACATGAATGAGGTGTCAAATCGACCAGCTCGTTAAGGAGAGGTGTGCTATGACTTTTCTAAGAGATCGGGTGTACGATGCTTGTCTAGCGGGCGATAAATCGGCCGAAAAATCTCCCATAGACTTAACATTGGCACCAAATTTGTGAGATCATATCTTTTGAATAGAAGGTCATAGAGACTTGGGGTTGGGCTCATTTGACTCGGCCTATCATACAGCCAACAAGTAGTGACATAGTAACTTAATATTCACGCCCTAGCAACCACTTAGGGCAGCCTAGCAACCATAAAACAACATATACAAGCCATATCTCAGCTCCAGAAAATAGAAGAAACATGGATTTTGCCTTTTTTTGACTTAGACTGTCAACTAGTCTTTAAATATCAACTCATAAACTGTATAATCACACCATAGCAACCATATAGGGTACCCCAGTAACCCTACAAACACATGAATAAGACATGTCTCAGCTGAATAAACCATTTATCATCACAAAAACATCGTACAGACGTGTTTGGTGTCTCGTATGCAAAAATGTGCCACACTCTAGCAACCGAGCGAGCTTTTTGCCACTGCAAGCACCACTTCACATTTTCCTCTGGAAATGTACATTCTAGTTATTCTTCTTCTTCTTATTATTATTCTGGCCACTTTTTGGTTCGCTACTCCTCCCGCAGATTTTGTCACAGACCCATGGGTGAGGTGTCAAATCGACCGGCTTATTTAGGAGAGGTGTGCTATGACTTTTCTAAGCAATCGGGGGTACGATGGTCGCCTCAGGGGCGAAAAACGGCCAAAAAAAATCCCATAGACTTAACATTACGACAAACTTTGACGAGTCATAGCTCTGAGATCGGATTTCGCAGAAACCTGTGATTTACCACATTTGAAGAGGGTGACAGGCTCTGTAAGAAAATACCTCACAATGGGGTAAAAGTTGCACCCCTTGGGGGCAGGAGCTCCCCAAATTTTTCCCATTGAAAATTTTCTAGTATAGCATTTTACTATTCCAGGAAAAAGTTTGGAGCACTCCTACGTCCACAGTTTTTGTCACAGACCCATGAATGAGGCATCAAATCGTGCGGCCTATTGAGGAGAAGTGTCCTATCACTTTTATCAGAGATCGGGGGTACGGTGTTCGACCCAGGGGCGAACAAATTTCCAAAAAATCCCATAGACTTAACATTGAGACAAACTTTGACGACTCGTAGCTCCAAACAAGGATTTCGGACAAACGTGAGATTTGCCACATTTGAAGAGGCTGGCAGGCTCTTTAAGAACATACCACACAATGGGGTAAAAGTTGCACCCCTGGGGGGCAGGAGCTGCCCAAAGTTTCCCCATTGACTTACTATGGTGAAGGACGTCCCATCAAATGCATGTGTTTTTCCTACTATGGTAAATTGCATAGGGATTTTGTATTGAACATAGCTCTGGATCACAGTGTCATAGAGACAAGGGGGCGGGCTCATTTTACTCAGATGACCAATCAGTCTCTCAGGATCATTGTGAAGCTATTAAGCCACGCCCTAGCAACCATATAGAGCACCTTAGCAACAAGTACCATAGACTTCCATTGAAAGAGATCAAAGGGATATCTCCGGATAGAAGTGTCATAGAAACATGAGGGTGGGCTCGTTTGACTTGGGCCAGCAAACAGCCAATCCTGAATCACCTCAATACTTACTGGCAACGCCCTAGCAACCATTGTAGAGCACCTTAGCAACCAAAATCCAAAGAGGGATATCTTCCATTCTGAATGTCATAGAGGCATGGGAGTTGTATTATATCATTCATACTGACAAGCAGCCTTTGGAGATTCATGATTGGCAGCTGCCAAGCCACTCCCTAGCAACCAAACAGAGTACCCAGCAACCATTTTGCAAGACCTATATCTCTGCATCAAAACATCGTATAGAGATGGGGGTTGGTTTATACATTCACATTGACTTTGGAGCTTCATGATTGGCAGCTGCCAAGCCACTCCCTAGCAACCAAACAGAGTACCCTAGCAACCATTTTGTAAGACCTACATCTCTGCATCAAAACATCGTATAGAGATGGGGGTTGGCTCTTTTTACTCATGCTAGCAAACATGACTTGCTACATGCTACACATGCTAGCAGTGAATAGCTACATGCTAATATTGATTAGCTAAGTGCTAAATCATGCCAAGAAAATGCTACAAATTTCATAGTAACCATCTGTGACAACTACCAACCACCTATATCAGAACATCCAAGCAACCTCCTAGCAACACCCTAGCAACCACCTAGCAACCACCCAGAACACGTTAGCAACACCCTAGCAACCACCCAGAATACCCTAGCAACCACCTAACAACACCATAGCAACCACCCAGAACACCCTAGCAACCACCAAGAACACCCTAGCAACCACCCAGAATACCCTAGCAACTGCCTAACAACACCATAGCAACCACCCATAACACCCTAGCAACCACCCAGAATACCCTAGCAACCACCTAGCAACACCCTAGCAACCACTCAGAACACCCTAGCAACCGCTTAGCAACACCATAGCAACCACCCAGAACACCCTAGCAACCACCTAGCAACACCCTAGCAACCACACAGAACACCCTAGCAACCACCTAGCAACACCCTAGCAACCACCTAGCAACCACCCTAGCAACCAGCCAGAACACCCTAGCAACCGGGTGGTGAGTTTTGCCACTGCAAGCACCACTTCACATTTTCCTCTGGAAATGTACATTCTAGTTAGTGGTGCTTGCTGAAAGCAAGGCAACACTATTACTATTGTGTTTTTTGAGTCGGCCCAAAAGTTTGGCACGCTACTCCTCCCGCAGTTTTTGTCACACACCCATGAATGAGGTCTCAAAACGTGCGGAATATTCGGGAATGGTGTGCTATGACTTTTCTAAGCGATCGGGGGTACGATGTTCGCCCGAAGGGCGAACAAATTTCCCAAAAATCCCATAGACTTAACATTGCGACAAACTTTGACGACTCATAGCTCCGAGCGAGGATTTCACAGAAGCCTGCGATTTACCACATTTGAAGAGGCTGACAGGCTCTGTAAGAACATACCACACAATGGGGTAAAAGTTGCACCCCTGGGGGGCAGGAGCTGCCCAAATATTCCCCCATTGACCCCCATGTTATTTATTATTAGTGGTGCTTGCTGAAAGCAAGGCAACACTATTACTATTGTGTTTTTTGAGTCGGCCCAAAAGTTTGGCACGCTACTCCTCCCGCAGTTTTTGTCACACACCCATGAATGAGGTCTCAAAACGTGCGGAATATTCGGGAATGGTGTGCTATGACTTTTCTAAGCGATCGGGGGTACGATGTTCGCCCGAAGGGCGAACAAATTTCCCAAAAATCCCATAGACTTAACATTGCGACAAACTTTGACGACTCATAGCTCCGAGCGAGAATTTCACAGAAGCCTGCGATTTACTACATTTGAAGAGGCTGACAGGCTCTGTAAGAACATACCTCACAATGGGGTAAAAGTTGCACCCCTGGGGGGCAGGAGCTGCCCAAATTTTCCCCCATTGACTCCCATGTTATTTATTAGTGGTGCTTGCTGAAAGCAAGGCAACACTATTACTATTGTGTTTTTTGAGTCGGCCCAAAAGTTTGGCACGCTACTCCTCCCGCAGTTTTTGTCACACACCCATGAATGAGGTCTCAAAACGTGCGGAATATTCGGGAATGGTGTGCTATGACTTTTCTAAGCGATCGGGGGTACGATGTTCGCCCGAAGGGCGAACAAATTTCCCAAAAATCCCATAGACTTAACATTGCGACAAACTTTGACGACTCATAGCTCCGAGCGAGAATTTCACAGAAGCCTGCGATTTACTACATTTGAAGAGGCTGACAGGCTCTGTAAGAACATACCTCACAATGGGGTAAAAGTTGCACCCCTGGGGGGCAGGAGCTGCCCAAATTTTCCCCCATTGACTCCCATGTTATTTATTAGTGGTGCTTGCTGAAAGCAAGGCAACACTATTACTATTGTGTTTTTTGAGTCGGCCCAAAAGTTTGGCACGCTACTCCTCCCGCAGTTTTTGTCACACACCCATGAATGAGGTCTCAAAACGTGCGGAATATTCGGGAATGGTGTGCTATGACTTTTCTAAGCGATCGGGGGTACGATGTTCGCCCGAAGGGCGAACAAATTTCCCAAAAATCCCATAGACTTAACATTGCGACAAACTTTGACGACTCATAGCTCCGAGCGAGGATTTCACAGAAGCCTGCGATTTACCACATTTGAAGAGGCTGACAGGCTCTGTAAGAACATACCACACAATGGGGTAAAAGTTGCACCCCTGGGGGGCAGGAGCTGCCCAAATATTCCCCCATTGACCCCCATGTTATTAGTGGTGCTTGCTGAAAGCAAGGCAACACTATTACTATTGTGTTTTCTGAGCCGGCCAAAAAGTTTGACGCGCTACTCCTCCCGCAGTTTTTGTCACACACCCATGAATGAGGTCTCAAAACGTGCGGAATATTCGGGAATGGTGTGCTATGACTTTTCTAAGCGATCGGGGGTACGATGTTCGCCCGAAGGGCGAACAAATTTCCCAAAAATCCCATAGACTTAACATTGCGACAAACTTTGACGACTCATAGCTCCGAGCGAGAATTTCACAGAAGCCTGCGATTTACCACATTTGAAGAGGCTGACAGGCTCTGTAAGAACATACCTCACAATGGGGTAAAAGTTGCACCCCTGGGGGGCAGGAGCTGCCCAAATTTTCCCCATTGACCCCCATGTTATTTATTATTCTTCTTCTTATTATTATTCTGGCCACTTTTTGGTTCGCTACTCCTCCCGCAGCTTTTGTCACAGACCCATGGGTGAGGCGTCAAATCGACCGGCTCATTTAGGAGAGGTGTGCTATGACTTTTCTAAGAGATCGGAGGTACGATGGTCGCCCCAGAGCCGAAAAACGGCCCAAAAAAATCCCATAGACTTAACATTGCGCAAAAATTTGACGAGTCATAGCTCTGAGCGAGGATTTCGCAGAAACCAGCAATTTACCACATTTGAAGAGGCTGACAGGCTCTGTAAGAAAATACCTCACAATGGGGTAAAAGTTGCACCCCTGGGGGGCAGGAGCTGCCCAAAATTTTGCCAAAATTCCCATAGACTTAACATTGCGAAAAAATTTGACGAGTCATAGCTCTGAGCGAGGATTTCGCAGAAACCTGCAATTTACCACATTTGAAGAGGCTGACAGGCTCTGTAAGAAAATACCTCACAATGGGGTAAAAGTTGCACCCCTTGGGGGCAGGAGCTCCCCAAATTTTTCCCATTGAAAATTTTCTAGTATAGCATTTTACTATTCCAGGAAAAAGTTTGGAGCACTCCTACGTCCACAGTTTTTGTCACAGACCCATGAATGAGGCATCAAATCGTGCGGCCTATTGAGGAGAAGTGTCCTATCACTTTTATCAGAGATCGGGGGTACGGTGTTCGACCCAGGGGCGAACAAATTTCCAAAAAATCCCATAGACTTAACATTGAGACAAACTTTGACGACTCGTAGCTCCAAAAAAGGATTTCGGACAAACGTGAGATTTGCCACATTTGAAGAGGCTGGCAGGCTCTTTAAGAACATACCACACAATGGGGTAAAAGTTGCACCCCTGGGGGGCAGGAGCTGCCCAAAGTTTCCCCATTGACTTACTATGGTGAAGGACGTCCCATCAAATGCATGTGTTTTTCCTACTATGGTAAATTGCATAGGGATTTTGTATTGAACATAGCTCTGGATCACAGTGTCATAGAGACAAGGGGGCAGGCTCATTTTACTCAGATGACCAATCAGTCTCTCAGGATCATTGTGAAGCTATTAAGCCACGCCCTAGCAACCATATAGAGCACCTTAGCAACAACTCCCATAGACTTCCATTGAAAGAGATCAAAGGGATATCTCCGGATAGAAGTGTCATAGAAACATGAGGGTGGGCTCGTTTGACTTGAGCCAGCAAACAGCCAATCCTGAATCACCTCAACACTTACTGGCAACGCCCTAGCAACCATTGTAGAGCACCTTAGCAACCAAAATCCAAAGAGGGATATCTTCCATTCTGAATGTCATAGAGTCATGGGAGTTGGTTTATATCATTCATACTGACAAGCAGCCTGTGGAGTTTCATGATTGGCAGCTGCCAAGCCACTCCCTAGCAACCAAACAGAGTACCCTAGCAACCATTTTGCACGACCTATATCTCTGCATCAAAACATCGAATAGAGATGGGGGTTGGTTTATACATTCACATTGACTTTGGAGCTTCATGATTGGCAGCTGCCAAGCCAGTCCCTAACAACCAAACAGAGTACCCTAGCAACCATTTTGTAAGACCTACATCTCTGCATCAAAACATCGTATAGAGATGGGGGTTGGCTCTTTTTACTCATGCTAGCAAACATGACTTGCTACATGCTACACATGCTAGCAGAGAATAGCTACATGCTAATATTGATTAGCTAAGTGCTAAATCATGCCAAGAAAATGCTACAAATTTCATAGTAACCATCTGTGACAACTACCAACCACCTATACCAGAACATCCAAGCAACCTCCTAGCAACACCCTAGCAACCACCTAGCAACCACCCAGAACACGTTAGCAACACCCTAGCAACCACCCAGAATACCCTAGCAACCACCTAATAACACCATAGCAACCACCCATAACACCCTAGCAACCACCCAGAATACCCTAGCAACCACCTAGCAACACCCTAGCAACCACTCAGAACACCATAACAACCGCTTAGCAACACCATAGCAACCACCCAGAACACCCCAGCAACCACCTAGCAACACCCAAGCAACCACACAGAACACCCTAGCAACCACCTAGCAACCACCTAGCAACCACCCTAGCAACCACCCAGAACACCCTAGCAACCGGGTGGTGAGTTTTGCCACTGCAAGCACCACTTCACATTTTCCTCTGGAAATGTACATTCTAGTGTTGTGAATACTATTCTCCAAGACAAAACTTTGGCACGCTACTCCTCCCGCATTTTTTGTCACAGACACATGAATGAGGTGTCAAATCGACCAGCTCGTTAAGGAGAGGTGTGCTATGACTTTTCTAAGCAATCGGTTGTACGATGTTCGTCTGGCGGGCGATAAATCGGACAGAAAAAGTCCCATAGACTTAACATTGGCACAAAATTGGTGAGATCATATCTTTTGAACAGAAGGTCATAGAGACATGGGGTTGGGCTCATTTTACTCGGCCTATCATGCAGCCAACAAGTAGAGACATAATAACTTCATATTTACGCCCTAGCAACCACTTAGGGCAGCCTAGCAACCATAAATCAACATATTCAAGTCATTTCTCAGCTTCAGAAAATAGAAGAAACATCGATTTTGCCTTTTTTGACTTAGACTGTCAACTAGTGTTTAAATATAATCTCATACACTGTATAATCACACCATAGCAACCATATAGAGTACCCTAGTAACCACCTGAACACATGAATAAGCCAATTCTCCGCTGAATAAGCCATTTCTCATCACACAAACATTGTACAGACATGTTTGGTGTCTCGTATGCAATCATGTACCACACTCTAGCAACCGGGTGGTGAGTTTTGCCACTGCAAGCACCACTTCACATTTTCCTCTGGAAATGTACATTCTAGTGTTGTGAATACTATTCTCCAAGACAAAACTTTGGCACGCTACTCCTCCCGCATTTTTTGTCACAGACACATGAATGAGGTGTCAAATCGACCAGCTCGTTAAGGAGAGGTGTGCTATGACTTTTCTAAGCAATCGGTTGTACGATGTTCGTCTGGCGGGCGATAAATCGGACAGAAAAAGTCCCATAGACTTAACATTGGCACAAAATTGGTGAGATCATATCTTTTGAACAGAAGGTCATAGAGACATGGGGTTGGGCTCATTTTACTCGGCCTATCATGCAGCCAAGAAGTAGAGACATAATAACTTCATATTTACGCCCTAGCAACCACTTAGGGCAGCCTAGCAACCATAAATCAACATATTCAAGTCATTTCTCAGCTTCAGAAAATAGAAGAAACATGGATTTTGCCTTTTTTGATTTAGACTGTCAACTAGTGTTTAAATATAATCTCATACACTGTATAATCACACCATAGCAACCATATAGAGTACCCTAGTAACCACCTGAACACATGAATAAGCCATTTCTCAGCTGAATAAACAATTTATCGTCACAAAAACATCGTACAGACGTGTTTGGTGTCTCGTATGCAAAAATGTGCCACACTCTAGCAACCGAGCGAGCTTTTTGCCACTGCAAGCACCACTTCACATTTTCCTCTGGAAATGTACATTCTAGTTAGTGGTGCTTGCAAAGCAACACTATTGTTATCCTGCATACTTATTAGTGGTGCTTGCAAAGCAACACTATTGTTATCCTGCATACTTATTATTATTCCGCTACTTCTTCTTCTTCTTATTCCGTACAAATTTCGGCGCGCTACTCCTCCCGCAGCTTTTGTCACAGACCCATAAGAGAGGTGTCAAAACGTGCGGCTTGTTCGGGAATGGTGTGCTATGACTTTTCTAAGAGATCGGGTGTACGATGTTCGCACAGCGGACGAAAAAGCGGCCAAAAATGTCCCAAGTCATTTCCTATGGGGAATTTTCAAAAATTCTAATCCCAACTGTCACTTTCTCACAGAAACAAAAAGGGGCCTGACAGCCCTATTTTGACAGCTATTTCAGCCATTAAAACTTTAAAATGTTGAGAAATTTGTAAGCTATAAAAGTTGTATTCAACTTTTTGATATCTATTATACTTTTTTCACAATCTCTACTTTAGTCTCATGATGTTTTTCAAGCCGTTTCTGAAATTATAATGGGAGTCAATGAGAGAGACTGTTCAGAGCTAGAGCACGTGATGTCATAAGCTAGAGTGAGCCAGCTTGAAAACTAATGCTAAAAAATAATTTTTAAATCGCTGGCCTGGCCACAATCTTCACTCTTTGGCCATGAAATTATACTTAAAACGTAGGTATTTTTGTTGTGGTTCCTCTCGTGTGTTTAGTAAATCCCTCGGACTTATAGTTTTTTCTCTGTGTCCTTCCAAATGACAGGAGTGACCGACGATCCTCCATTGGCAGCAATTATAAATTCAGGTCAAACTTTAGTAATCAGAGCATTACGGACCAGTTTTTTAACTTGCCAAAGTGGTCCCTTTTTTCAACTCTATCCACACAAAAAATACATCACAGCGATCACAAAGGCCTTGTCTCGCTAACGGTCAGGTCATTTCGCTGATACAACCTATAGTTTTGTCTCTAGGGAGGTTTGTTCGAGGCCAAGTATCAGCGATTTTGACTAAACATTGGGGGATTTTCAAAAATTCAAATCCCAACTGTCACTTTCTCACAGACACAAAAGGGCCTGACAGCCCTGCTGTAGTGCAGACATCTCTCTCTCCCTAGGAGGATTTATTTTATCAGGCAACCAATAAATAATGGCCTAAAATCTTCATGGTCACACCATAGCAACCAGTTACAGCACCCTAGCAACCGTGGGCGATAGGCACGAGGCCTGCGGCCTCGTGCCATACTAAATAACTCTATAAAAACTCTATAAAAACTAATTTTAGAGACTAAATAGTAATCATCTGTTAAAAAATACACGCCGACATCACAGACCCCTGATTGAGGCGTCAAATTTTGAGGATTATTGAGGAGAGGTGTGCTGTGACTTTTCGTAGCGATCGGGGGTACGGTGTTCGCCCCAGGGGCAAATCATTGGGTAAAAAAGTCCCATAGACTTTTAGTGTTTTTCCTACTATGGTAAATTGCATAGGGATTTTGTATTAAACATAGCTCTGGATCACAGTGTCATAGAGACAAGGGGGCAGGCTCATTTTACTCAGATGACCAATCAGTCTCTCGGGATCATTGTGAAGCTATTAAGCCACGCCCTAGCAACCATATAGAGCACCTTAGCAACAAGTACCATAGACTTCCATTGAAAGAGATCAAAGGGATATCTCCGGATAGAAGTGTCATAGAAACATGAGGGTGGGCTCGTTTGACTTGGGCCAGCAAACAGCCAATCATGAATCACCTCAACAATTTCTGGCCATGCCCTAGCAACCATTGTAGAGCACCTTAGCAACCAAAATCCAAAGAGGGATATCTTCCATTCTGAATGTCATAGAGGCATGGGAGTTGGTTTATCATTCATACTGACAAGCAGCCTTTGGAGTTTCATGATTGGCAGCTACCAAGCCACTCCCTAGCAACCAAACAGAGTACCCTAGCAACCATTTTGCAAGACTTTATCTCTGCATCAAAACATCGTATAGAGATGGGGATTGGTTCATACATTCACATTGACTTTTGAGCTTCATGATTGGCAGCTGCCAAGCCACTCCCTAGCAACCAAACAGAGTACCCTAGCAACCGTTTTGTAAGACCTACATCTCTGCATCAAAACATTGTATAGAGATGGGGGTTGGCTCTTTTTACTCATGCTAGCAAACATGACTTGCTACATGCTACACATGCTAGCAGAGAATAGCTACATGCTAATATTGATTAGCTAAGTGTTAAATCATGCCATGAACATTATAAAAACTCTATAGTAACCATATATGAACACTACCAACCACCTAGTAACACCATAGCAACCACCCAAAATACCATATTAACCACCTAAAACACCCTAGCAACCACCTAGCAACACCATAGCAACCACCCAGAACACCCTAGCAACCACCTAGCAACACCATAGCAACCACCCATAACACCCTAGCAATCACCCAGAACACCCTAGCAACCACTCAGAACACCCTAGCAACCACCTAGCAACACCATAGCAACCACCCAGAACACCCTAGCAACCGCCTAGCAACACCCTAGCAACCACACAGAACACCCTAGCAACCACCTAGCAACACCCTAGCAACCACCCAGAACACCCTAGCAACCGAGCGAGCTTTTTGCCACTGCAAGCACCACTTCACATTTTCCTCTGGAAATGTACATTCTAGTGTTGTGAATACTATTCTCCAAGACAAAACTTTGGCACGCTACTCCTCCCGCATTTTTTGTCACAGACACATGAATGAGGTGTCAAATCGACCAGCTCGTTAAGGAGAGGTGTGCTATGACTTTTCTAAGCAATCGGTTGTACGATGTTCGTCTGGCGGGCGATAAATCGGACAGAAAAAGTCCCATAGACTTAACATTGGCACAAAATTGGTGAGATCATATCTTTTGAACAGAAGGTCATAGAGACATGGGGTTGGGCTCATTTTACTCGGCCTATCATGCAGCCAAGAAGTAGAGACATAATAACTTCATATTTACGCCCTAGCAACCACTTAGGGCAGCCTAGCAACCATAAATCAACATATTCAAGTCATTTCTCAGCTTCAGAAAATAGAAGAAACATGGATTTTGCCTTTTTTGATTTAGACTGTCAACTAGTGTTTAAATATAATCTCATACACTGTATAATCACACCATAGCAACCATATAGAGTACCCTAGTAACCACCTGAACACATGAATAAGCCATTTCTCAGCTGAATAAACAATTTATCGTCACAAAAACATCGTACAGACGTGTTTGGTGTCTCGTATGCAAAAATGTGCCACACTCTAGCAACCGAGCGAGCTTTTTGCCACTGCAAGCACCACTTCACATTTTCCTCTGGAAATGTACATTCTAGTTAGTGGTGCTTGCTGAAAGCAAGGCAACACTATTACTATTGTGTTTTTTGAGTCGGCCCAAAAGTTTGGCACGCTACTCCTCCCGCAGTTTTTGTCACACACCCATGAATGAGGTCTCAAAACGTGCGGAATATTCGGGAATGGTGTGCTATGACTTTTCTAAGCGATCGGGGGTACGATGTTCGCCCGAAGGGCGAACAAATTTCCCAAAAATCCCATAGACTTAACATTGCGACAAACTTTGACGACTCATAGCTCCGAGCGAGAATTTCACAGAAGCCTGCGATTCACCACATTTGAAGAGGCTGACAGGCTCTGTAAGAACATACCTCACAATGGGGTAAAAGTTGCACCCCTGGGGGGCAGGAGCTGCCCAAATTTTCCCCATTGACCCCCATGTTATTTATTATTCTTCTTCTTCTTCTTCTTCTTATTATTATTCTGGCCACTTTTTGGTTCGCTACTCCTCCCGCAAATTTTGTCACAGACCCATGGGTGAGGTGTCAAATCGACCGGCTCATTTAGGAGAGGTGTGCTATGACTTTTCTAAGAGATCGGGGGTACGATGGTCGCCCCAGGGGCGAAAAACGGCCGAAAAAAATCCCATAGACTTAACATTGCGAAAAATTTTGACGAGTCATAGCTCTGAGATCGGATTTCGCAGAAACCTGTGATTTACCACATTTGAAGAGGGTGACAGGCTCTGTAAGAAAATACCTCACATTGGGGTAAAAGTTGCACCCCTTGGGGGCAGGAGCTGCCCAAAATTTTGCCAAAATTCCCATAGACTTAACATTGCGAAAAAATTTGACGAGTCATAGCTCTGAGCGAGGATTTCGCAGAAACCAGCAATTTACCACATTTGAAGAGGCTGACAGGCTCTGTAAGAAAATACCTCACAATGGGGTAAAAGTTGCACCCCTTGGGGGCAGGAGCTCCCCAAATTTTTCCCATTGAAAATTTTCTAGTATAGCATTTTACTATTCCAGGAAAAAGTTTGGAGCACTCCTACGTCCACAGTTTTTGTCACAGACCCATGAATGAGGCATCAAATCGTGCGGCCTATTGAGGAGAAGTGTCCTATCACTTTTATCAGAGATCGGGGGTACGGTGTTCGACCCAGGGGCGAACAAATTTCCAAAAAATCCCATAGACTTAACATTGAGACAAACTTTGACGACTCGTAGCTCCAAACAAGGATTTCGGACAAACGTGAGATTTGCCACATTTGAAGAGGCTGGCAGGCTCTTTAAGAACATACCACACAATGGGGTAAAAGTTGTACCCCTGGGGGGCAGGAGCTGCCCAAAGTTTCCCCATTGACTTACTATGGTGAAGGACGTCCCATCAAATGCATGTGTTTTTCCTACTATGGTAAATTGCATAGGGATTTTGTATTGAACATAGCTCTGGATCACAGTGTCATAGAGACAAGGGGGCGGGCTCATTTTACTCAGACGACCAATCAGTCTCTCAGGATCATTGTGAAGCTATTAAGCCATGCCCTAGCAACCATTTAGAGCACCTTAGCAACAACTCCCATAGACTTCCATTAAAAGAGATCAAAGGGATATCTCAGGATATAAGTGTCATAGAAACATGAGGGTGGGCTCGTTTGACTTGGGCCAGCAAACAGCCAATCATGAAACACCTCAACAATTTCTGGCCATGCTCTAGCAACCATTATCGAGCACCTTAGCAACCAAAATCCAAAGTGGCATATCTTCCATTCTGAATGTCATAGAGGCATGGGAGTTGGTTTATATCATTCATACTGACAAGCAGCCTTTGGAGTTTCATGATTGACAGCTACCAAGCCACTCCCTAGCAACCAAATAGAGTACCCTAGCAACCATTTTGCAAGACTTTATCTCTGCATCAAAACATCGTATAGAGATGGGGGTTGGTTTATACATTCACATTGACTTTGGAGCTTCATGATTGGCAGCTGCAAAAGCCACTCCCTAGCAACCAAACAGAGTACCCTAGCAACCGTTTTTCAAGACCTATATCTCTGCCTCAAAACATCGTATAGAGATGGGGGTTGGTTTAAACATTCACATTGACTTTGGAGCTTCATGATTGGCAGCTGCCAAGCCACTCCCTAGCAACCAAACAGAGTACCCTAGCAACCATTTTGTAAGACGTACATCTCTGCATCAAAACATCGTATAGAGATGGGGGTTGGCTCTTTTTACTCATGCTAGCAAACATGACTTGCTACATGCTACACATGCTAGCAGAGAATAGCTACATGCTAATATTGATTAGCTAAGTGCTAAATCATGCCAAGAAAATGCTACAAACTTCATAGTAACCATCTCTGACAACTACCAACCATCCAATACCAGAACATCCTAGCAACCTCCTTGCAACAACCTAGCAACCACCCAGAACACGCTAGCAACACCCTAGCAACCACCCAGAATACCCTAGCAACCGCCTAACAACACAATAGCAACCACCCAGAACACCCTAGCAACCACCAAGAACACCCTAGCAACCACTCAGAACACCATAGCAACTGCCTAGCAACACCCTAGCAACCACCCAGAACACCCTAGCAACCGCCTAGCAACACCCTAGCAACCACCCAGAACACCATAGCAACCACCTAGCAACACTCTAGCAACCACCCAGAACACCCTAGCAACCACCTAGCAACACCCTAGCAACCACTCAGAACACCCTAGCAACCGTACAACAAAACCATAGCAACCACCCAGAACACCCTAGCAACCGCCTAGCAACACCCTAGCAACCACACAGAACACCCTAGCAACCACCTAGCATTACCCTAGCAACCACCCAGAACACCCTAGCAACCGAGCGAGCTTTTTGCCACTGCAAGCACCACTTCACATTTTCCTCTGGAAATGTACATTCTAGTTAGTGGTGCTTGCTGAAAGCAAGGCAACACTATTACTATTGTGTTTTTTGAGTCGGCCCAAAAGTTTGGCACGCTACTCCTCCCGCAGTTTTTGTCACACACCCATGAATGAGGTCTCAAAACGTGCGGAATATTCGGGAATGGTGTGCTATGACTTTTCTAAGCGATCGGGGGTACGATGTTCGCCCGAAGGGCGAACAAATTTCCCAAAAATCCCATAGACTTAACATTGCGACAAACTTTGACGACTCATAGCTCCGAGCGAGAATTTCACAGAAGCCTGCGATTTACCACATTTGAAGAGGCTGACAGGCTCTGTAAGAACATACCTCACAATGGGGTAAAAGTTGCACCCCTGGGGGGCAGGAGCTGCCCAAATTTTCCCCCATTGACCCCCATGTTATTTAAAATTTCTAGTATAGCATTATACTATTCCAGGAAAAAGTTTGGCGCACTCCTACGTCCACAGTTTTTGTCACAGACCCATGAATGAGGCATCAAATCGTGCGGCCTATTGAAGAGAAGTGTCCTATCACTTTTATCAGAGATCGGGGGTACGGTGTTCGACCCAGGGGCGAACAAATTTCCAAAAAATCCCATAGACTTAACATTGAGACAAACTTTGACGACTCATAGCTCCGAACAACGATTTCGGAAAAACGTGTGATTTGCCACATTTGAAGAGGCTGGCAGCCTCTGTAAGAACATACCTCACAATGGGGTAAAAGTTGCACCACTGGGGGGCAGGAGCTACCCAAAATTTTCCCCATTGACTTACTATGGTGAAGGATGACCCATCAAATGCATGTGTTTTTCCTACTATGGTAAATTGCATAGGGATTTTGTATTGAACATAGCTCTGGATCATAGTGTCATAGAGACAAGGGGGCGGGCTCATTTTACTCAGACGACCAATCAGTCTCTCAGGATCATTGTGAAGCTATAAAGCCACGTCCTAGCAACCATATAGAGGACCTTAGCAACAACTCCCATAGACTTCCATTGAAAGAGATCAAAGGGATATCTCCGGA
Organism: Pimephales promelas; assembly: GCF_988280905.1. NCBI lineage: Eukaryota > Metazoa > Chordata > Actinopteri > Cypriniformes > Leuciscidae > Pimephales > Pimephales promelas. Next base: position 10,119,833 of record NC_142777.1, read on the forward strand.
TAGAAGTGTCATAGAAACACAAGGGTGGTCTCGTTTGACTCGGGGTAGCAAACAGCCAATTATGAATCACCTCAACAATTTCTGGCCACACCCTAGCAACCATTATCGAGCACCTTAGCAACCAAATTTTAAAGAGGGATATCTTCCATTCTGAATGTCATACAGGCTTGGGAGTTGTATTATATCAATTATACTGACAAGCAGCCTTTGGAGATTCATGATTGGCAGCTGCCAAGCAACTCCCTAGCAACCAAACAGAGTACCCTAGCAACCATTTTGCAAGATCTATATCTCTGCATCAAAACATCGTATAGAGATGGGGGTTGGTTTATACATTCACAATGACTTTGGAGCTTCATGATTGGCAGCTGCCAAGCCACTCCCTAGCAACCAAACTGAGTACCATAGCAACCATTTTGTAAGACCTATATCTCTGCATTAAAACATTCTATAGAAATGGGGGTAAGTTTATACATTCACTTTGACTTTGGAACTTCATGTTTGGCAGCTGCCAAGCCACTCCTTAGCAACCAAACAGAGTACCCTAGCAACCGTTTTGCAAGACCTATATCTCTGCATCAAAACATCATATAGAGATGGGGGTTGGCTCTTTTTACTCATGCTAGCAAACAGGACTTGCTACATGCTACACATGCTAGCAGTGAATAGCTACATGCTAATATTGATTAGCTAAGTGCTAAATCATGCCATGAACATTATAAAAACTCTATAGTAACCATATATGAACACTACCAACCACCTAGTAACACCATAGCAACCACCCAAAATACCATAGCAACCACCTAAAACACCCTAGCAACCACCTAGAAACACCATAGCAACCACCCAGAACACCATAGAAACCGCCTAGCAACCATCCAGAACACCTTAGCAACACCCTAGCAACCGCCTAGCAACCATCCAGAACACCCTAGCAACCACCTATCAAGACCCTAGCAACCACCCAGAACACCATAGCAACCACCTAGCAACACTCTAGCAACCACCAAGAAAACCCTAGCAACCACTCAGAACACCGTATTAACCACCCAGAACACCCTAGCAACCGGGTGGTGAGTTTTGCCACTGCAAGCACCACTTCACATTTTCCTCTGGAAATGTACATTCTAGTGTTGTGAATACTATTCTCCAAGACAAAACTTTGGTACGCTACTCCTCCCGCATTTATTGTCGTAGATCCATGAATGTGGTGTCAAATCGACCCGGTCATTGAGGAGAGGTGTGCTATGACTTTTCTAAGCGATCGGTTGTACGATGTTTGTCTGGCGGGCGATAAATCGGACAGAAAAAGTCCCATAGACTTAACATTGGCACAAAATTGGTGAGATCATATCTTTTGAACAGAAGGTCATAGAGACATGGGGTTGGGCTCTTTTTACTCGGCCTATCATGCAGCCAACAAGTAGAGACATAATAACTTCATATTTACGCCCTAGCAACCACTTAGGGCAGCCTAGCAACCATAAATCAACATATTCAAGTCATTTCTCAGCTTCAGAAAATAGAAGAAACATGGATTTTGCCTTTTTTTGATTTAGACTGTCAACTAGTGTTTAAATATAATCTCATACACTGTATAATCACACCATAGCAACCATATAGAGTACCCTAGTAACCACCTGAACACATGAATAAGCCATTTCTCAGCTGAATAAACCATTTATCATCACAAAAACATCGTACAGACGTGTTTGGTGTCTCGTATGCAAAAATGTGCCACACTCTAGCAACCGAGCGAGCTTTTTGCCACTGCAAGCACCACTTCACATTTTCCTCTGGAAATGTACATTCTAGTTAGTGGTGCTTGCTGAAAGCAAGGCAACACTATTACTATTGTGTTTTTTGAGTCGGCCCAAAAGTTTGGCACGCTACTCCTCCCGCAGTTTTTGTCACACACCCATGAATGAGGTCTCAAAACGTGCGGAATATTCGGGAATGGTGTGCTATGACTTTTCTAAGCGATCGGGGGTACGATGTTCGCCCGAAGGGCGAACAAATTTCCCAAAAATCCCATAGACTTAACATTGCGACAAACTTTGACGACTCATAGCTCCGAGCGAGAATTTCACAGAAGCCTGCGATTCACCACATTTAAAGAGGCTGACAGGCTCTGTAAGAACATACCTCACAATGGGGTAAAAGTTGCACCCCTGGGGGGCAGGAGCTGCCCAAATTTTCCCCATAGACCCCAATGTTATTTATTATTCTTATTCTTATTGTTCTGGTCACTTTTTGACGCGCTACTCCTCCCGCAGCTTTTGTCACAGACCCATGGGTGAAGTGTCAAAACGTGCGGATTATTCGGGAATGGTGTGCTATGACTTTTCTAAGAGATTGGGGGTACGATGTTCGCCCCAGGGGCGAAAAACGGCCAAAAAAAATCCCATAGACTTAACATGGTGAAAAAATTTGACGAGTCATAGCTCTGAGCGAGGATTTCGCAGAAACTTGCAATTTACCACATTTGAAGAGGCTGACAGGCTCTTTAAGAAAATACCTCACAATGGGGTAAAAGTTGCACCCCTGGGGGGCAGGAGCTCCCCAAAATTTTTTTCCATTGAAATTTTCTAGTATAGCATTTTACTATTCCAGGAAAAAGTTTGGAGCACTCCTACGTCCACATTTTTTGTCACAGACCCATGAATGAGGCATCAAATCGTGCGGCCTATTGAGGAGAAGTGTCATATTAATTTTATAAGAGATCAGGGGTACGGTGTTCGCCCCAGGGGCGAACAAATTTCCAAAAAATCCCATAGACTTAACATTGAGACAAACTTTGACGACTCGTAGCTCCGAACGAGGATTTCGGACAAATGTGTGATTTGCCACATTTGAAGAGGCTGGCAGGCTCTTTAAGAACATACCACACAATGGGGTAAAAGTTGCACCCCTGGGGGGCAGGAGCTGCCTAAAGTTTTCCCCATTGACTTACTATGGTGAAGGACGTCCCATCAAATGCATGTGTTTTTCCTACTATGGTAAATTGCATAGGGATTTTGTATTGAACATAGCTCTGGATCACAGTGTCATAGAGACAAGGGGGCGGGCTCATTTTACTCAGATGACCAATCAGTCTCTCAGGATCATTGTGAAGCTATTAAGCCACGCCCTAGCAACCATTTAGAGCACCTTAGCAACAACTCCCATAGACTTCCATTGAAAGAGATCAAATGGATATCTCAGGATATAAGTGTCATAGAAACATGAGGGTGGGCTCGTTTGACTTGGGCAAGCAAACAGCCAATCCTGAATCACCTCAACACTTACTGGCAACGCCCTAGCAACCATTGTAGAGCACCTTAGCAACCAAAATCCAAAAAGGGATATCTTCCATTCTGAATGTCATAGAGGCATGGGAGTTGTATTATATCATTCATACTGACAAGCAGCCTTTGGAGATTCATGATTGGCAGCTGCCAAGCCACTCCCTAGCAACCAAACAGAGTACCCAGCAACCATTTTGCAAGACCTATATCTCTGCATCAAAACATCGTATAGAGATGGGGGTTGGTTTATACATTCACATTGACTTTGGAGCTTCATGATTGGCAGCTGCCAAGCCACTCCCTAGCAACCAAACAGAGTACCCTAGCAACCGTTTTGCAAGACCTATATCTCTGCCTCAAAACATCGTATAGAGATGGGGGTTGGTTTAAACATTCACATTGACTTTGGAGCTTCATGATTGGCAGCTGCCAAGCCACTCCCTAGCAACCAAACAGAGTACCCTAGCAACCATTTTGTAAGACCTATATCTCTGCATCAAAACATTGTATAGAGATGCTGGTTGGCTCTTTTTACTCATGCTAGCAAACATGACTTGCTACATGCTACACATGCTAGCAGAGAATAGCTACATGCTAATATTGATTAGCTAAGTGCTAAATCATGCCAAGAAAATGCTACAAACTTCATAGTAACCATCTGTGACAACTACCAACCACCTATACCAGAACATCCTAGCAACCTCCTAGCAACAACCTAGCAACCACCCAGAACACGCTCGCAACACCCTAGCAACCACCCAGAATACCCTAGCAACCGCCTTACAACACCATAGCAACCACCCAGAACACCCTAGCAACCACCAAGAACACCCTAGCAACCACCCATAATACCCTAGCAACCACCTAGCAACACACTAGCAACCACTCAGAACACCCTAGCAACTGCATAGCAACACCCTAGCAACCACCCAGAACACCCTAGCAACCACCCAGAACACACTAGCAACCACCTAGCAACACCATAGCAACCACCCAGAATACCCTAACAACCGCCTAGCAACCACCCAGAACACCATAGCAACCAGCCATAACACCCTAGCAACCGGGTGGTGAGTTTTGCCACTGCAAGCACCACTTCACATTTTCCTCTGGAAATGTACATTCTAGTTAGTGGTGCTTGCTGAAAGCAAGGCAACACTATTACTATTGTGTTTTTTGAGTCGGCCCAAAAGTTTGGCACGCTACTCCTCCCGCAGTTTTTGTCACACACCCATGAATGAGGTCTCAAAACGTGCGGAATATTCGGGAATGGTGTGCTATGACTTTTCTAAGCGATCGGGGGTACGATGTTCGCCCGAAGGGCGAACAAATTTCCCAAAAATCCCATAGACTTAACATTGCGACAAACTTTGACGACTCATAGCTCCGAGCGAGAATTTCACAGAAGCCTGCGATTCACCACATTTGAAGAGGCTGACAGGCTCTGTAAGAACATACCTCACAATGGGGTAAAAGTTGCACCCCTGGGGGGCAGGAGCTGCCCAAATTTTCCCCATTGACCCCCATGTTATTTATTATTCTTCTTCTTCTTCTTCTTCTTATTATTATTCTGGCCACTTTTTGGTTCGCTACTCCTCCCGCAAATTTTGTCACAGACCCATGGGTGAGGTGTCAAATCGACCGGCTCATTTAGGAGAGGTGTGCTATGACTTTTCTAAGAGATCGGGGGTACGATGGTCGCCCCAGGGGCGAAAAACAGCCGAAAAAAATCCCATAGACTTAACATTGCGAAAAATTTTGACGAGTCATAGCTCTGAGATCGGATTTCGCAGAAACCTGTGATTTACCACATTTGAAGAGGGTGACAGGCTCTGTAAGAAAATACCTCACATTGGGGTAAAAGTTGCACCCCTTGGGGGCAGGAGCTGCCCAAAATTTTGCCAAAATTCCCATAGACTTAACATTGCGAAAAAATTTGACGAGTCATAGCTCTGAGCGAGGATTTCGCAGAAACCAGCAATTTACCACATTTGAAGAGGCTGACAGGCTCTGTAAGAAAATACCTCACAATGGGGTAAAGGTTGCACCCCTGGGGGGCAGGAGCTCCCCAAATATTTTTCCCATTGAAATTTTCTAGTATAGCATTTTACTATTCCAGGAAAAAGTTTGGAGCACTCCTACGTCCACATTTTTTGTCACAGACCCATGAATGAGGCATCAAATCGTGCGGCCTATTGAGGAGAAGTGTCAAATGAATTTTATAAGAGATCAGGGGTACGGTGCTCGCCCCAGGGGCGACCAAATTTCCAAAAAATCCCATAGACTTAACATTGAGACAAACTTTGACGACTCATAGCTCCGAACAACGATTTCGGAAAAATGTGTGATTTTCCACATTTGAAGAGGCTTGCAGGCTCTGTAAGAATATACCTCACAATGGGGTAAAAGTTGCACCCCTGGGGGGCAGGAGCTGCCCAAAGTTTTCCCCATTGACTTACTATGGTGAAGGACGTCCCATCAAATGCATGTGTTTTTCCTACTATGGTAAATTGCATAGGGATTTTGTATTGAACATAGCTCTGGATCACAGTGTCATAGAGACAAGGGGGCGGGCTCATTTTACTCAGACGACCAATCAGTCTCTCAGGATCATTGTGATGCTATCAAGCCACGCCCTAGCAACCATATAGAGCACCTTAGCAACAACTCCCATAGACTTCCATTGAAAGAGATCAAAGGGATATCTCCGGATAGAAGTGTCATAGAAACACAAGGGTGGTCTCGTTTGACTCGGGGTAGCAAACAGCCAATCATGAATCACCTCAACAATTTCTGGCCACACCCTAGCAACCATTATCGAGCACCTTAGCAACCAAATTTTAAAGAGGGATATCTTCCATTCTGAATGTCATACAGGCTTGGGAGTTGTATTATATCAATTATACTGACAAGCAGCCTTTGGAGATTCATGATTGGCAGCTGCCAAGCCACTCCCTAGCAACCAAAAAGAGTACCCTAGCAACCATTTTGCAAGGCCTACATCTCTGCATCAGAACATCGTATAGAGATGGGGGTTGGTTTATACATTCACATTGACTTTGGAGCTTCATGATTGGAAGCTGCCAAGCCACTCCCTAGCAACCAAAAAGAGTACCCTAGCAACCATTTTGCAAGGCCTACATCTCTGCATCAGAACATCGTATAGAGATGGGGGTTGGTTTATACATTCACATTGACTTTGGAGCTTCATGATTGGAAGCTGCCAAGCCACTCCCTAGCAACCAAACAGAGTACCCTAGCAACCATTTTGTAACAGCTATATCTCAGCATCAGAACATTGTATCACGATGGGGGTTGGGTCTTTTGACTCATGCTAGCACATAGAACTTTCAAAATGCTAAACATGCTAGCTGTGAATAGCTACATGCTAATATTGATTAGCTAAGTGTTAAATCATGCCATGAACAATATAAAAACTCTATAGTAACCATATGTGAACAATACCAACCACCTAGTAACACCATAGCAACCACCCAGAACACCCTAGCAACCACCTAGCAACACCATAGCAACCAACCAGAACACCCTAGCAACCGCCTAGCAACACCCTAGCAACCGCCTAGCAACCACCCAGAACACCTTAGCAACACCCTAGCAACCACCTAGCAACACCTTAGCAACCACCTAGCAACACCCTAGAAACCACCCAGAACACCCTAGCAACCGCCTAGCAACACCCTAGCAACCACCTAGAACATCCTAGCAACCACCTAGCAACACCCTAGCAACAACCCAGGACACCCTAGCAACCACCCAGAACACCCTAGCAACCACCTAGAAACACCCTAGCAACCATCCAGAACACCTTAGAAACACCCTAGCAACCACCTAGCAACACCTTAGCAACCACCCAGAAAACCCTAGCAACCACCTAGCAACACCCTAGCAACCACCCAGAACACCCTAGCAACCACCTAGCAACACCAAAGCAACCACCCAGAACACCCTAGCAACCACCCATAACACTCTAGCAACCGAGCGAGCTTTTTGCCACTGCAAGCACCACTTCACATTTTCCTCTGGAAATGTACATTCTAGTGTTGTGAATACTATTCTCCAAGACAAAACTTTGGCACGCTACTCCTCCCGCATTTTTTGTCACAGACACATGAATGAGGTGTCAAATCGACCAGCTCGTTAAGGAGAGGTGTGCTATGACTTTGCTAAGAGATCGGGTGTACGATGCTTGTCTAGCGGGCGATAAATCGGCCGAAAAATCTCCCATAGACTTAACATTGGCACCAAATTTGTGAGATCATATCTTTTGAATAGAAGGTCATAGAGACTTGGGGTTGGGCTCATTTGACTTGGCCTATTATACAGCCAACAAGTAGTGACATAGTAACTTAATATTCACGCCCTAGCAACCACTTAGGGCAGCCTAGCAACCATAAAACAACATATACAAGCCATATCTCAGCTCCAGAAAATAGAAGAAACATGGATTTTGCCTTTTTTGACTCAGACTGTCAACTAGTCTTTAAATATTAACTCATAAACTGTATAATCACACCATAGCAACCATTTAGGGTACCCCAGTAACCCTACAAACACATGAATAAGACATTTCTCAGCTGAATAAACCATTTATCATCACAAAAACATCGTACAGACGTGTTTGGTGTCTCGTATGCAAAAATGTGCCACACTCTAGCAACCGAGCGAGCTTTTTGCCACTGCAAGCACCACTTCACATTTTCCTCTGGAAATGTACATTCTAGTGTTGTGAATACTATTCTCCAAGACAAAAGTTTGGCACGCTACTCCTCCCGCATTTATTGTCGTAGATCCATGAATGTGGTGTCAAATCGACCCGGTCATTGAGGAGAGGTGTGCTATGACTTTTCTAAGCGATCGGTTGTACGATGTTTGTCTGGCGGGCGATAAATCGGACAGAAAAAGTCCCATAGACTTAACATTGGCACAAAATTGGTGAGATCATATCTTTTGAACAGAAGGTCATAGAGACTTGGGGTTGGGCTCTTTTTACTCGGCCTATCATGCAGCCAACAAGTAGAGACATAATAACTTCATATTTACGCCCTAGCAACCACTTAGGGCAGCCTAGCAACCATAAATCAACATATTCAAGTCATTTCTCAGCTTCAGAAAATAGAAGAAACATGGATTTTGCCTTTTTTTGATTTAGACTGTCAACTAGTGTTTAAATATAATCTCATACACTGTATAATCACACCATAGCAACCATATAGATTACCCTAGTAACCACCTGAACACATGAATAAGCCATTTCTCAGCTGAATAAACAATTTATCATCACAAAAACATCGTACAGACGTGTTTGGTGTCTCGTATGCAAAAATGTGCCACACTCTAGCAACCGAGCGAGCTTTTTGCCACTGCAAGCACCACTTCACATTTTCCTCTGGAAATGTACATTCTAGTGTTGTGAATACTATTCTCCAAGACAAAACTTTGGCACGCTACTCCTCCCGCATTTTTTGTCACAGACACATGAATGAGGTGTCAAATCGACCAGCTCGTTAAGGAGAGGTGTGCTATGACTTTTCTAAGCAATCGGTTGTACGATGTTCGTCTGGCGGGCGATAAATCGGACAGAAAAAGTCCCATAGACTTAACATTGGCACAAAATTGGTGAGATCATATCTTTTGAACAGAAGGTCATAGAGACATGGGGTTGGGCTCATTTTACTCGGCCTATCATGCAGCCAAGAAGTAGAGACATAATAACTTCATATTTACGCCCTAGCAACCACTTAGGGCAGCCTAGCAACCATAAATCAACATATTCAAGTCATTTCTCAGCTTCAGAAAATAGAAGAAACATGGATTTTGCCTTTTTTGATTTAGACTGTCAACTAGTGTTTAAATATAATCTCATACACTGTATAATCACACCATAGCAACCATATAGAGTACCCTAGTAACCACCTGAACACATGAATAAGCCATTTCTCAGCTGAATAAACAATTTATCGTCACAAAAACATCGTACAGACGTGTTTGGTGTCTCGTATGCAAAAATGTGCCACACTCTAGCAACCGAGCGAGCTTTTTGCCACTGCAAGCACCACTTCACATTTTCCTCTGGAAATGTACATTCTAGTTAGTGGTGCTTGCAAAGCAACACTATTGTTATCCTGCATACTTATTAGTGGTGCTTGCAAAGCAACACTATTGTTATCCTGCATACTTATTATTATTCCGCTACTTCTTCTTCTTCTTATTCCGTACAAATTTCGGCGCGCTACTCCTCCCGCAGCTTTTGTCACAGACCCATAAGAGAGGTGTCAAAACGTGCGGCTTGTTCGGGAATGGTGTGCTATGACTTTTCTAAGAGATCGGGTGTACGATGTTCGCACAGCGGACGAAAAAGCGGCCAAAAATGTCCCAAGTCATTTCCTATGGGGAATTTTCAAAAATTCTAATCCCAACTGTCACTTTCTCACAGAAACAAAAAGGGGCCTGACAGCCCTATTTTGACAGCTATTTCAGCCATTAAAACTTTAAAATGTTGAGAAATTTGTAAGCTATAAAAGTTGTATTCAACTTTTTGATATCTATTATACTTTTTTCACAATCTCTACTTTAGTCTCATGATGTTTTTCAAGCCGTTTCTGAAATTATAATGGGAGTCAATGAGAGAGACTGTTCAGAGCTAGAGCACGTGATGTCATAAGCTAGAGTGAGCCAGCTTGAAAACTAATGCTAAAAAATAATTTTTAAATCGCTGGCCTGGCCACAATCTTCACTCTTTGGCCATGAAATTATACTTAAAACGTAGGTATTTTTGTTGTGGTTCCTCTCGTGTGTTTAGTAAATCCCTCGGACTTATAGTTTTTTCTCTGTGTCCTTCCAAATGACAGGAGTGACCGACGATCCTCCATTGGCAGCAATTATAAATTCAGGTCAAACTTTAGTAATCAGAGCATTACGGACCAGTTTTTTAACTTGCCAAAGTGGTCCCTTTTTTCAACTCTATCCACACAAAAAATACATCACAGCGATCACAAAGGCCTTGTCTCGCTAACGGTCAGGTCATTTCGCTGATACAACCTATAGTTTTGTCTCTAGGGAGGTTTGTTCGAGGCCAAGTATCAGCGATTTTGACTAAACATTGGGGGATTTTCAAAAATTCAAATCCCAACTGTCACTTTCTCACAGACACAAAAGGGCCTGACAGCCCTGCTGTAGTGCAGACATCTCTCTCTCCCTAGGAGGATTTATTTTATCAGGCAACCAATAAATAATGGCCTAAAATCTTCATGGTCACACCATAGCAACCAGTTACAGCACCCTAGCAACCGTGGGCGATAGGCACGAGGCCTGCGGCCTCGTGCCATACTAAATAACTCTATAAAAACTCTATAAAAACTAATTTTAGAGACTAAATAGTAATCATCTGTTAAAAAATACACGCCGACATCACAGACCCCTGATTGAGGCGTCAAATTTTGAGGATTATTGAGGAGAGGTGTGCTGTGACTTTTCGTAGCGATCGGGGGTACGGTGTTCGCCCCAGGGGCAAATCATTGGGTAAAAAAGTCCCATAGACTTTTAGTGTTTTTCCTACTATGGTAAATTGCATAGGGATTTTGTATTAAACATAGCTCTGGATCACAGTGTCATAGAGACAAGGGGGCAGGCTCATTTTACTCAGATGACCAATCAGTCTCTCGGGATCATTGTGAAGCTATTAAGCCACGCCCTAGCAACCATATAGAGCACCTTAGCAACAAGTACCATAGACTTCCATTGAAAGAGATCAAAGGGATATCTCCGGATAGAAGTGTCATAGAAACATGAGGGTGGGCTCGTTTGACTTGGGCCAGCAAACAGCCAATCATGAATCACCTCAACAATTTCTGGCCATGCCCTAGCAACCATTGTAGAGCACCTTAGCAACCAAAATCCAAAGAGGGATATCTTCCATTCTGAATGTCATAGAGGCATGGGAGTTGGTTTATCATTCATACTGACAAGCAGCCTTTGGAGTTTCATGATTGGCAGCTACCAAGCCACTCCCTAGCAACCAAACAGAGTACCCTAGCAACCATTTTGCAAGACTTTATCTCTGCATCAAAACATCGTATAGAGATGGGGATTGGTTCATACATTCACATTGACTTTTGAGCTTCATGATTGGCAGCTGCCAAGCCACTCCCTAGCAACCAAACAGAGTACCCTAGCAACCGTTTTGTAAGACCTACATCTCTGCATCAAAACATTGTATAGAGATGGGGGTTGGCTCTTTTTACTCATGCTAGCAAACATGACTTGCTACATGCTACACATGCTAGCAGAGAATAGCTACATGCTAATATTGATTAGCTAAGTGTTAAATCATGCCATGAACATTATAAAAACTCTATAGTAACCATATATGAACACTACCAACCACCTAGTAACACCATAGCAACCACCCAAAATACCATATTAACCACCTAAAACACCCTAGCAACCACCTAGCAACACCATAGCAACCACCCAGAACACCCTAGCAACCACCTAGCAACACCATAGCAACCACCCATAACACCCTAGCAATCACCCAGAACACCCTAGCAACCACTCAGAACACCCTAGCAACCACCTAGCAACACCATAGCAACCACCCAGAACACCCTAGCAACCGCCTAGCAACACCCTAGCAACCACACAGAACACCCTAGCAACCACCTAGCAACACCCTAGCAACCACCCAGAACACCCTAGCAACCGAGCGAGCTTTTTGCCACTGCAAGCACCACTTCACATTTTCCTCTGGAAATGTACATTCTAGTGTTGTGAATACTATTCTCCAAGACAAAACTTTGGCACGCTACTCCTCCCGCATTTTTTGTCACAGACACATGAATGAGGTGTCAAATCGACCAGCTCGTTAAGGAGAGGTGTGCTATGACTTTTCTAAGAGATCGGGCGTACGATGCTTGTCTAGCGGGCGATAAATCGGCCGAAAAATCTCCCATAGACTTAACATTGGAACCAAATTTGTGAGATCATATCTTTTGAATAGAAGGTCATAGAGACTTGGGGTTGGGCTCATTTGACTCGGCCTATCATACAGCCAACAAGTAGTGACATAGTAACTTAATATTCACGCCCTAGCAACCACTTAGGGCAGCCTAGCAACATAAAACAACATATACAAGCCATATCTCAGCTCCAGAAAATAGAAGAAACATGGATTTTGCCTTTTTTTGACTCAGACTGTCAACTAGTCTTTAAATATTAACTCATAAACTGTATAATCACACCATAGCAACCATATAGGGTACCCCAGTAACCCTACAAACACATGAATAAGACATGTCTCAGCTGAATAAACAATTTATCATCACAAAAACATCGTACAGACGTGTTTGGTGTCTCGTATGCAAAAATGTGCCACACTCTAGCAACCGAGCGAGCTTTTTGCCACTGCAAGCACCACTTCACATTTTCCTCTGGAAATGTACATTCTAGTTCTTCTTATTATTCCGGACACTTTTTTGTCCCGCTACTCCTCCCGCAGTTTTTGTCACAGACCCATGAATGAGGTGTCAAAACGTGCGGATTATTCGGGAATGGTGTGCTATGACTTTTCTAAGAGATCGGATGTACGATGTTCGCACAGCGGACCGAAAAGCGGCCAAAAAAGTCCCATTGACTTACATTGAAAAATGTTCAAAAATTCAAATCTCAACTGTCACTTTCTCACAGACACAAAAGGGCCTGACAGCCCTGCTGTCAGGCAGATGTCTCTCTCTCCCTAGGAGGATTTATTTTATCAAGCATCCAGTAAATAATGGCCTAAAATCTTCATAGTCACACCATAGCAACCAGTTACAGCACCCTAGCAACCGTGGGCGATAGGCACGAGGCCGCAGGCCTCGTGCCATACTAAATAACTCTATAAAAACTCTATAAAAACTCATTTTAGAGACTAAATAGTAATCATCTGTTAAAAAATACACGCCAACATCACAGACCACTGATTGAGGCGTCAAATTGTGCGGATTATTGAGGAGAGGTGTGCTGTGACTTTTCGTAGCGATCGGTTGTACGATGTTCGTCTGGCGGGTGATAAATCGGCCGAAAAATGTCCCATAGACTTAACATTGGCACAAAATTTGTGAGATCATATCTTTTGACCAGTAGGTCATAGAGACTTGGGGTTGGGCTCTTTTGACTCGGCCTATCATGCAGCCAACAAGTAGTGAAATACTAACTTCATATTCACGCCCTAGCAACCACTTAGGGCAGCCTAGCAACCGTAAAACAACATATACAAGCCATATCTCAGCTACAGAAAATAGAAGAAAGATGGATTTTGACTTTTTTGACTTAGACTGTCAACTAGTCTTTAAATATCATCACATACACTGTATAATCACACCATAGCAACCATATAGAGTACCCTAGTAACCACCTGAAGACATGAATAAGCCATATCTCAGCTCTACAAAATAGAAGAAACATGGATTTTGACTTTTTTGATTCAAACTGTCAACTAGTCTTTAAATATTATCTCATAAATTGTATAATCACACCATAGCAACAATATAGGGTACCCTAGTAACCACACAAACACATGAATATGCCATTTCTCAGCCCCAAAATATCGTAGAGACATGGTTGTTGGCTCGTATGCAATTATTTGCCACACCATAGCAACCGGGTGGTGAGTTTTGCCACTGCAAGCACCACTTCACATTTTCCTCTGGAAATGTACATTCTAGTGTTGTGAATACTATTCTCCAAGACAAAACTTTGGCACGCTACTCCTCCCGCATTTTTTGTCGTAGACCCATGAATGAGGTGTCAAATCGACCGGCTCATTTAGGAGAGGTGTGCTATGACTTTTCTAAGCGATCGGTTGTACGATGTTCGTCTGGCGGGCGATAAATCGGCCGAAAAAAGTCCCATAGACTTAACATTGGCACCAAATTTGTGAGATCATATCTTTTGACCAGAAGGTCGTAGAAACTTGGGGTTGGGCTCTTTTGACTTGGCCTATCATGCAGCTAACAATTAGTGACATAATAACTTCATATTCATGCCCTAGCAACCACTTAGGGCAGCCTAGCAACCATAAAACAATACAAGACATATCTCAGCTCCACAAAAATAGAAGAAACATGGATTTTGCCTTTTTTTGACTCAGACTGTCAACTAATCTTTAAATATCATCTTATAAACTGTATAATCACACCAGAGCAACCATGTAGGGTACCCTAGTAACCACACAAACACACGAATAAGCCATATCTCAGCCCCAGAACATCGTACACACATGATTGTTGGCTCGTATGCAATTCTGTAACACACCCTAGCAACCGGGTGGTGAGTTTTGCCACTGCAAGCACCACTTCACATTTTCCTCTGGAAATGTACATTCTAGTGTTGTGAATACTATTCTCCAAGACAAAACTTTGGCACGCTACTCCTCCCGCATTTTTTGTCACAGATACATGAATGAGGTGTCAAATCGACCAGCTCGTTAAGGAGAGGTGTGCTATGACTTTTCTAAGAGATCGGGTGTACGATGCTTGTCTAGCGGGCGATAAATCGGCCGAAAAATCTCCCATAGACTTAACATTGGCACCAAATTTGTGAGATCATATCTTTTGAATAGAAGGTCATAGAGACTTGGGGTTGGGCTCATTTGACTCGGCCTATCATACAGCCAACAAGTAGTAACATAGTAACTTAATATTCACGCCCTAGCAACCACTTAGGGCAGCCTAGCAACCATAAATCAACATATACAAGCCATATCTCAGCTCCAGAAAATAGAAGAAACATGGATTTTGCCGTTTTTGACTCAGACTGTCAACTAGTCTTTAAATATCATCTCATACACTGTATAATCACACCATAGCAACCATATAGGGTACCCTAGTAACCCTACAAACACATGAATAAGCCACATCTCAGCACCAGAACATCGTACAGACATGGTTGTTGTCTCATATGCAATTCTGTACCACACTCTAGCAACCGAGCGAGCTTTTTGCCACTGCAAGCACCACTTCACATTTTCCTCTGGAAATGTACATTCTAGTTAGTGGTGCTTGCAAAGCAACACTATTGTTATCCTGCATACTTATTATTATTCCGCTACTTCTTCTTCTTCTTATTCCGTACAAATTTCGGCGCGCTACTCCTCCCGCAGCTTTTGTCACAGACCCATAAGAGAGCTGTCAAAACGTGCGGCTTGTTCGGGAATGGTGTGCTATGACTTTTCTAAGAGATCGGGTGTACGATGTTCGCACAGCGGATGAAAAAGCGGCCAAAAATGTCCCAAGTCATTTCCTATGGGGAATTTTCAAAAATTCTAATCCCAACTGTCACTTTCTCACAGAAACAAAAAGGGGCCTGACAGCCCTATTTTGACAGCTATTTCAGCCATTAAAACTTTAAAATGTTGAGAAATTTGTAAGCTATAAAAGTTGTATTCAACTTTTTGATATCTATTATACTTTTTTCACAATCTCTACTTTAGTCTCATGATGTTTTTCAAGCCGTTTCTGAAATTATAATGGGAGTCAATGAGAGAGACTGTTCAGAGCTAGAGCACGTGATGTCATAAGCTAGAGTGAGCCAGCTTGAAAACTAATGCTAAAAAATAATTTTTAAATCGCTGGCCTGGCCACAATCTTCACTCTTTGGCCATGAAATTATACTTAAAACGTAGGTATTTTTGTTGTGGTTCCTCTCGTGTGTTTAGTAAATCCCTCGGACTTATAGTTTTTTCTCTGTGTCCTTCCAAACGACAGGAGTGACCGACGATCCTCCATTGGCAGCAATTATAAATTCAGGTCAAACTTTAGTAATCAGAGCATTACGGACCAGTTTTTTAACTTGCCAAAGTGGTCCCTTTTTTCAACTCTATCCACACAAAAAATACATCACAGCGATCACAAAGGCCTTGTCTCGCTAACGGTCAGGTCATTTCGCTGATACAACCTATAGTTTTGTCTCTAGGGAGGTTTGTTCGAGGCCAAGTATCAGCGATTTTGACTAAACATTGGGGGATTTTCAAAAATTCAAATCCCAACTGTCACTTTCTCACAGACACAAAAGGGCCTGACAGCCCTGCTGTAGTGCAGACATCTCTCTCTTACAGCACCCTAGCAACCGTGGGCGATAGGCACGAGGCCTGCGGCCTCGTGCCATACTAAATAACTCTATAAAAACTCTATAAAAACTAATTTTAGAGACTAAATAGTAATCATCTGTTAAAAAATACACGCCGACATCACAGACCCCTGATTGAGGCGTCAAATTTTGAGGATTATTGAGGAGAGGTGTGCTGTGACTTTTCGTAGCGATCGGGGGTACGGTGTTCGCCCCAGGGGCAAATCATTGGGTAAAAAAGTCCCATAGACTTTTAGTGTTTTTCCTACTATGGTAAATTGCATTGGGATTTTGTATTAAACATAGCTCTGGATCACAGTGTCATAGAGACAAGGGGGCAGGCTCATTTTACTCAGATGACCAATCAGTCTCTCGGGATCATTGTGAAGCTATTAAGCCACGCCCTAGCAACCATATAGAGCACCTTAGCAACAAGTACCATAGACTTCCATTGAAAGAGATCAAAGGGATATCTCCGGATAGAAGTGTCATAGAAACATGAGGGTGGGCTCGTTTGACTTGGGCCAGCAAACAGCCAATCATGAATCACCTCAACAATTTCTGGCCATGCCCTAGCAACCATTGTAGAGCACCTTAGCAACCAAAATCCAAAGAGGGATATCTTCCATTCTGAATGTCATAGAGGCATGGGAGTTGGTTTATCATTCATACTGACAAGCAGCCTTTGGAGTTTCATGATTGGCAGCTACCAAGCCACTCCCTAGCAACCAAACAGAGTACCCTAGCAACCATTTTGCAAGACTTTATCTCTGCATCAAAACATCGTATAGAGATGGGGATTGGTTCATACATTCACATTGACTTTTGAGCTTCATGATTGGCAGCTGCCAAGCCACTCCCTAGCAACCAAACAGAGTACCCTAGCAACCGTTTTGTAAGACCTACATCTCTGCATCAAAACATTGTATAGAGATGGGGGTTGGCTCTTTTTACTCATGCTAGCAAACATGACTTGCTACATGCTACACATGCTAGCAGAGAATAGCTACATGCTAATATTGATTAGCTAAGTGTTAAATCATGCCATGAACATTATAAAAACTCTATAGTAACCATATATGAACACTACCAACCACCTAGTAACACCATAGCAACCACCCAAAATACCATATTAACCACCTAAAACACCCTAGCAACCACCTAGCAACACCATAGCAACCACCCAGAACACCCTAGCAACCACCTAGCAACACCATAGCAACCACCCATAACACCCTAGCAATCACCCAGAACACCCTAGCAACCACTCAGAACACCCTAGCAACCACCTAGCAACACCATAGCAACCACCCAGAACACCCTAGCAACCGCCTAGCAACACCCTAGCAACCACACAGAACACCCTAGCAACCACCTAGCAACACCCTAGCAACCACCCAGAACACCCTAGCAACCGAGCGAGCTTTTTGCCACTGCAAGCACCACTTCACATTTTCCTCTGGAAATGTACATTCTAGTGTTGTGAATACTATTCTCCAAGACAAAAGTTTGGCACGCTACTCCTCCCGCATTTATTGTCGTAGATCCATGAATGTGGTGTCAAATCGACCCGGTCATTGAGGAGAGGTGTGCTATGACTTTTCTAAGCGATCGGTTGTACGATGTTTGTCTGGCGGGCGATAAATCGGACAGAAAAAGTCCCATAGACTTAACATTGGCACAAAATTGGTGAGATCATATCTTTTGAACAGAAGGTCATAGAGACTTGGGGTTGGGCTCTTTTTACTCGGCCTATCATGCAGCCAACAAGTAGAGACATAATAACTTCATATTTACGCCCTAGCAACCACTTAGGGCAGCCTAGCAACCATAAATCAACATATTCAAGTCATTTCTCAGCTTCAGAAAATAGAAGAAACATGGATTTTGCCTTTTTTTGATTTAGACTGTCAACTAGTGTTTAAATATAATCTCATACACTGTATAATCACACCATAGCAACCATATAGATTACCCTAGTAACCACCTGAACACATGAATAAGCCATTTCTCAGCTGAATAAACAATTTATCATCACAAAAACATCGTACAGACGTGTTTGGTGTCTCGTATGCAAAAATGTGCCACACTCTAGCAACCGAGCGAGCTTTTTGCCACTGCAAGCACCACTTCACATTTTCCTCTGGAAATGTACATTCTAGTTAGTGGTGCTTGCAAAGCAACACTATTGTTATCCTGCATACTTATTATTATTCCGCTACTTCTTCTTCTTCTTATTCCGTACAAATTTCGGCGCGCTACTCCTCCCGCAGCTTTTGTCACAGACCCATAAGAGAGGTGTCAAAACGTGCGGCTTGTTCGGGAATGGTGTGCTATGACTTTTCTAAGAGATCGGGTGTACGATGTTCGCACAGCGGACGAAAAAGCGGCCAAAAATGTCCCAAGTCATTTCCTATGGGGAATTTTCAAAAATTCTAATCCCAACTGTCACTTTCTCACAGAAACAAAAAGGGGCCTGACAGCCCTATTTTGACAGCTATTTCAGCCATTAAAACTTTAAAATGTTGAGAAATTTGTAAGCTATAAAAGTTGTATTCAACTTTTTGATATCTATTATACTTTTTTCACAATCTCTACTTTAGTCTCATGATGTTTTTCAAGCCGTTTCTGAAATTATAATGGGAGTCAATGAGAGAGACTGTTCAGAGCTAGAGCACGTGATGTCATAAGCTAGAGTGAGCCAGCTTGAAAACTAATGCTAAAAAATAATTTTTAAATCGCTGGCCTGGCCACAATCTTCACTCTTTGGCCATGAAATTATACTTAAAACGTAGGTATTTTTGTTGTGGTTCCTCTCGTGTGTTTAGTAAATCCCTCGGACTTATAGTTTTTTCTCTGTGTCCTTCCAAATGACAGGAGTGACCGACGATCCTCCATTGGCAGCAATTATAAATTCAGGTCAAACTTTAGTAATCAGAGCATTACGGACCAGTTTTTTAACTTGCCAAAGTGGTCCCTTTTTTCAACTCTATCCACACAAAAAATACATCACAGCGATCACAAAGGCCTTGTCTCGCTAACGGTCAGGTCATTTCGCTGATACAACCTATAGTTTTGTCTCTAGGGAGGTTTGTTCGAGGCCAAGTATCAGCGATTTTGACTAAACATTGGGGGATTTTCAAAAATTCAAATCCCAACTGTCACTTTCTCACAGACACAAAAGGGCCTGACAGCCCTGCTGTAGTGCAGACATCTCTCTCTCCCTAGGAGGATTTATTTTATCAGGCAACCAATAAATAATGGCCTAAAATCTTCATGGTCACACCATAGCAACCAGTTACAGCACCCTAGCAACCGTGGGCGATAGGCACGAGGCCTGCGGCCTCGTGCCATACTAAATAACTCTATAAAAACTCTATAAAAACTAATTTTAGAGACTAAATAGTAATCATCTGTTAAAAAATACACGCCGACATCACAGACCCCTGATTGAGGCGTCAAATTTTGAGGATTATTGAGGAGAGGTGTGCTGTGACTTTTCGTAGCGATCGGGGGTACGGTGTTCGCCCCAGGGGCAAATCATTGGGTAAAAAAGTCCCATAGACTTTTAGTGTTTTTCCTACTATGGTAAATTGCATAGGGATTTTGTATTAAACATAGCTCTGGATCACAGTGTCATAGAGACAAGGGGGCAGGCTCATTTTACTCAGATGACCAATCAGTCTCTCGGGATCATTGTGAAGCTATTAAGCCACGCCCTAGCAACCATATAGAGCACCTTAGCAACAAGTACCATAGACTTCCATTGAAAGAGATCAAAGGGATATCTCCGGATAGAAGTGTCATAGAAACATGAGGGTGGGCTCGTTTGACTTGGGCCAGCAAACAGCCAATCATGAATCACCTCAACAATTTCTGGCCATGCCCTAGCAACCATTGTAGAGCACCTTAGCAACCAAAATCCAAAGAGGGATATCTTCCATTCTGAATGTCATAGAGGCATGGGAGTTGGTTTATCATTCATACTGACAAGCAGCCTTTGGAGTTTCATGATTGGCAGCTACCAAGCCACTCCCTAGCAACCAAACAGAGTACCCTAGCAACCATTTTGCAAGACTTTATCTCTGCATCAAAACATCGTATAGAGATGGGGATTGGTTCATACATTCACATTGACTTTTGAGCTTCATGATTGGCAGCTGCCAAGCCACTCCCTAGCAACCAAACAGAGTACCCTAGCAACCGTTTTGTAAGACCTACATCTCTGCATCAAAACATTGTATAGAGATGGGGGTTGGCTCTTTTTACTCATGCTAGCAAACATGACTTGCTACATGCTACACATGCTAGCAGAGAATAGCTACATGCTAATATTGATTAGCTAAGTGTTAAATCATGCCATGAACATTATAAAAACTCTATAGTAACCATATATGAACACTACCAACCACCTAGTAACACCATAGCAACCACCCAAAATACCATATTAACCACCTAAAACACCCTAGCAACCACCTAGCAACACCATAGCAACCACCCAGAACACCCTAGCAACCACCTAGCAACACCATAGCAACCACCCATAACACCCTAGCAATCACCCAGAACACCCTAGCAACCACTCAGAACACCCTAGCAACCACCTAGCAACACCATAGCAACCACCCAGAACACCCTAGCAACCGCCTAGCAACACCCTAGCAACCACACAGAACACCCTAGCAACCACCTAGCAACACCCTAGCAACCACCCAGAACACCCTAGCAACCGAGCGAGCTTTTTGCCACTGCAAGCACCACTTCACATTTTCCTCTGGAAATGTACATTCTAGTGTTGTGAATACTATTCTCCAAGACAAAACTTTGGCACGCTACTCCTCCCGCATTTTTTGTCACAGACACATGAATGAGGTGTCAAATCGACCAGCTCGTTAAGGAGAGGTGTGCTATGACTTTTCTAAGAGATCGGGCGTACGATGCTTGTCTAGCGGGCGATAAATCGGCCGAAAAATCTCCCATAGACTTAACATTGGAACCAAATTTGTGAGATCATATCTTTTGAATAGAAGGTCATAGAGACTTGGGGTTGGGCTCATTTGACTCGGCCTATCATACAGCCAACAAGTAGTGACATAGTAACTTAATATTCACGCCCTAGCAACCACTTAGGGCAGCCTAGCAACATAAAACAACATATACAAGCCATATCTCAGCTCCAGAAAATAGAAGAAACATGGATTTTGCCTTTTTTTGACTCAGACTGTCAACTAGTCTTTAAATATTAACTCATAAACTGTATAATCACACCATAGCAACCATATAGGGTACCCCAGTAACCCTACAAACACATGAATAAGACATGTCTCAGCTGAATAAACAATTTATCATCACAAAAACATCGTACAGACGTGTTTGGTGTCTCGTATGCAAAAATGTGCCACACTCTAGCAACCGAGCGAGCTTTTTGCCACTGCAAGCACCACTTCACATTTTCCTCTGGAAATGTACATTCTAGTTATTATTATTCTTCTTACTCAAAATTTTCTGACTCTAACTCCTCCTAGAGCTTTAACTCTACAAACTCCAAACTCGGGTCAGACCTTCAGAATGTTCTGACTTAGTGTGCTATATCTTTTTAGACTGATTCGACTTTCAGAATTCTTAAAAATTAATATTAAAAATCATAAAAATCCCATTGACTTTCATTGCAGCATGGTCAAATTGAGCCAAGACTACGGTGGCCCAATAGCGTACAACAAAAACTCAAATCTAAATTCCCTGAAGCCCTAGACTCAATTAAACTACCATTCTATATGTACTAATGATCTATCTATCTATCTATCTATCTATCTATCTATCTATCTATCTATCTATCTATCTATCTATCTATCTATCTTTCTTTCTAACAAATCTATCCATCTTTCTTTCTAACAAATCTATCCATCTTTCTTTCTACCTAATCTATCCATCTTTCTTTCTAACAAATCTATCCATCTTTCTTTCTAACTAATCTATCCATCTTTCTTTCTACCTAATCTATCCATCTTTCTTTCTAACTAATCTATCCATCTTTCTTTCGAACAAATCTATCCATCTTTCTTTCTAACAAATCTATCCATCTTTCTTTCTAACTAATCTATCCATCTTTCTTTCTACCTAATCTATCCATCTTTCTTTCTAACAAATCTATCCATCTTTCTTTCTAACAAATCTATCCATCTTTCTTTCTAACTAATCTATCCATCTTTCTTTCTAACTAATCTATCCATCTTTCTTTCTACCTAATCTATCCATCTTTCTTTCTAACAAATCTATCCATCTTTCTTTCTAACAAATCTATCCATCTTTCTTTCTACCTAATCTATCCATCTTTCTTTCTAACAAATCTATCCATCTTTCTTTCAAACTAATCTATCCATCTTTCTTTCTAACAAATCTATCCATCTTTCTTTCTAACTAATCTATCCATCTTTCTTTCTAACTAATCTATCCATCTTTCTTTCTAACAAATCTATCCATCTTTCTTTCTAACTAATCTATCCATCTTTCTTTCTAAAAATTCTTTCTTTCTCTTTCGTTCTTTCTTTCTTTCTTGATGCTAATAACATGCTAATCTTGCTAGCTTTCTGCTAATTATGTTAGCTTCTTGTTAAAAACATGCTAGCATGATGCTAGCTACATGCTAATCATGCTAGCATGATGCTAGCTACATGCTAATCATGCTAGCATGATGCTAGCTACATGCTAATCATGCTAGCTTCTTGCTAAAAACATGCTAGCATGATGCTAGCTACATGCTAATCATGCTAGCATGATGCTAGCTACATGCTAATCATGCTAGCTTCTTGCTAAAAACATGCTAGCATGATGCTAGCAACATGCTAATCATGTTATTATGATGCTAGCTACATGCTAATCATGCTAGCATGATGCTAGCTACATGCTAATCCTGCTAGCTTCTTGCTAAAAACATGCTAGCATGATGCTAGCAACATGCTAATCATGTTATTATGATGCTAGCTACATGCTAATCATGCTAGCATGATGCTAGCTACATGTTAATCATGCTAGCTTCTTGCTAGCAACATGCTAATCATGCTAGCATGATGCTAGCTACATGCTAATCATGCTAGCTTCTTCCTAAAAACATGTTAGCATGATGCTAGCAACATGCTAATCATGCTATTATGATGTTAGCTACATGCTAATCATGTTAGCTTCTTGCTAAAAACATGCTAATCATGCTAGCTTGATGCTAGCTACATGCTAATCATGTTAGCTTCTTGCTAAAAATATGCTAGCATAATGCTAGCAACATGCTAATCATGCTATTATGATGTTAGCTACATGCTAATCATGCTAGCTTCTTACTAAAAACATGCTAGCATGATGCTAGCAACATGCTAATCATGCTATTATGATGTTAGCTACATGCTAGTCATGCTAGCTTCTTGCTAAAAACATGCTAATCACGCTAGCTTGATGCTAGCTACATGCTAATGATGTTAGCTTCTTGCTAAAAACATGTTAGCATGATGCTAACAACATGCTAATAATGTTATTATGATGCTAGCTACATGCTAATCATGGTAGCATGATGCTAGCTACATGCTAATCATGCTAGCTTCTTGCTAAAAACATGCTAACATGATGCTAGCAACATGCTAATCATGCTAGCATGATGCTAGCTACATGCTAATCATTCTAGCTTCTTGCTAAAACATGCTAGCATGATGCTAGCAAAATGCTAATCATGTAAGCATGATGCTAGCTACATGCTAGTCATGCTAGCTTCTTGATAAAAACACGTTAGCTTGATGCTAGCAACATGCTAATCATGCTATTATGATGCTAGCTACATGCTAATCATGTTAACAACATGCTAATCATCTTAACTACATGCTAATCAAATTAGCATCAAGCTAGCTACATGCTAATCATGTTAGCTTCTTGCCAAAAACATCTATCTATCTATCTATATATCTATCTTTCTTTCTAACTAATCTATCCATCTTTCTTTCTTTCTTTCTTTCTTTCTTTCTTTCTTTCTTTCTTTCTTTCTTTCTTTCTTTCTTTCTAATCTATCTTTAAAACTTCATTCAAAACTTCAAACGCTCTGGTCCGGCTTTCTCAAGCCAACTTAAAGTTTGTCATCAAACTTTTTTTTCTAGTTAATGTTGTATTAGCATCACCCGTGACTGTGATTGTGTGTCCTTACCACGCCCCCTGTTCCCTCGTTAGTATTGATGTTCATCAGTGTCACCTGCACCTTTGTAATTATGTGTTCTATGTTAAGCTCCTGGTGTTTGTACCTCAGTGCTTGTTCGTCTTGTTAACATTCGGTTCTGTGAGTACTGTGATCTGTCTGTGATGTTCTAGTTCTGTTTTATTGTCTAGTTATTGGTTTTTTTGCCCCATCGTGGGTGTTTGTTTCGGGTTGTAAATAAACTGTGTTTTGTGAAAGTTACTATCTGGGCTTGGGTTCTATTTAGAGTAACGTGACAGCTTATATACAACTCAGGTTCTATTTGAATTATCAAAAAAGGTTGCTCAATTAATCATTGTAAACTTGATTCAGTTTTTGGCTAAAATAAAATTTTATTTGCGGTTTTCGTTAGCTTCATTTTGGTGCATCATTAACACTAGAACGGCCACAACGGTCATTTTGACCGTTTTGAATTTTATATCTACAATAACTTTGTTGAAAAAAATAATAACATCCTGCTGGTACCTGACTTTTCCTAAAATTGTCTTGATTTAGTTATCGTCTCGTTTTCGTCTTTGAAAAAATGTGCTTTACGAAAATAATTACGAAAATTATTCGTCAACACTGTTTTGAATCTAACGGTCAAAATGACTGTTTGTGGCCATTCTAGTAGTTTTGGAATTCTGGCATTTCTAGTGTTAATCATGATTACATTTTTATTTCAGAGTACACTACTTTTAAACCCATTAAATACAGTAGGCAGCATGCAAAACATGCTCATCTACAGCAACACTATGTTCTTAAATGCTCCAAAAGTGTGTCTTTTCTGAGAAATCCTTACAGTTTCCATCTCTATATTCACATTAATATTCATTTATGGCAGGGAACAGCTTTTCAGTCTGCCCCCATCAACCCAGAGGGCATTTCGCTACATAGAGGAAGCCAAGACTGGCCTGCCCCTCATTATACTGGCTTCCCCTTCTCACTAACCTAACACAATAAGGGCAACAGTCCTTCTGCAGGGGTGACATCTGCTGTTATCTGGCACCGCCACGGGGGGTGGGAGCGGACACAGCTATCATGTCCAGCAAGGAAGTGTGTGCTTGTTTGTGTGGGTTGGTTATGAATGCACAGCTGTGCTATTATCTCGGCCTGCCACATTAGAGCTTGACCCTGGTCAAGCCAACTCCAGGCTCTTATGGAGGTGAGTCGATGGCTCTGCATGGATGTGTGCAAGTGATGCCACAGTGAGAAGGTGATAAGACAGCGCCCTACAACCAGAGGCAACCGCTAAATGATTTTAGACCAATGTTTTAGCTGGCCAGACAGGCTGTGTGAAGGCAAGAGAGCAGATTGAGAGGTAAGTTGAGGTGAAAAGATTGAGGAGATGGACAGGCTGAGAGGAAGACGGATAAATAAATGATGGAGAATAGTAGTGTTTCAGTCATGAATTACAAGTGTTTTTGAACACTTGGCTTTATTCTTGTTCACTTTTGTGTCTGTTCTGATTTGCAAGTTCCTCATTTGTAAAGGGTCTTGTAAATTTGCTGGTTTGATGCCTTTTCTCCTCAAGACTTTAACATGAGTGAGTGGAGGGCCATCGAAAGAGACATTGTGACCTAACTGGATTGGGGACAATATTAGGATTTTGTTACGGACAGTAACTTAATGACAGGGGGCATGTAGTTCCTTCACTTTGGCGTGCAAGTCTATTTTGAGGATAAAAAGCTTATGGTGCTTAAACACTATTTCTGTAAATTGAATAATTGAATTGAGTGAATAATATGTATACTGACATTTTTATTTTGATGGTCGTTTTTGAACATTCTGTTGACTAAGTAATTTTGTAACTACATGGCAATTAACTCAACTAATAAAGTATTACTTTGGAGTAGATACTGTCTGATTATTCAAAAAGGAATAATTGAATTGCGTTAATAATATGTATACTGACATTTTTATTTTGATGGTCCCTTTTGAACATTCTGTTGACTAAGTAATTTTGTAACTACATGGCAACTAACTCAACTAATAGAGTATTAGTAGATACTGTCTGATTAATATCTGGTCACTCTTTGGTCCTCCAAACAGACAATCTATGAACTATAAGTAACTTGCACCTTCATGTCAACTTATTCTAACCCTAACTACCAATCTACTAATACTCTATTAACACTCTAATGAGAGTTAGTAGACATGTTGGTGCAACTTTACAACAGAATGTCAACAGAATGTGAATGTCAACAGAATGTGTTAAAGAGTAAAATAATGTAATAAAGTTGAAAATGTTGATTTAATATTAATAAAAAATATTTATATCTCCTGAGTACCTTCATCTGATCAATTTTTTTAAAGGCAGAATAGACGTATCCTTCGCTAACTTTGATATGCCACAATCCTGTGCTAAAAAAATATAGTGCCTGAAAGTTGCAGTTGATGGTCATTTTTATTTCTATAAAGAACTATAATGACTATTATATAAAAATTCACTGGGTCTGTTTTGTTGTAGATCATTAAACCATTATGGTGCCTCAGAACTCTGTCCGAAATCATGATGTACCATCAAGTGCGAACGCTGCCTGTGAAGTGATTGCCTGATAGGGCAGCGAAGCAACAAGTCACTGCCTAAGCTTTCAGTCACAGCCACAGTCAGAGATGGTCCTTTTATTAAGAGATATGAGGGTCTGTTGTTGGGTCTGGTGATATGAGTTTTGTCGTAAAGAAACTCTGACATGCAATTACTTCACTTCCTGTTGTATAAATCAGTTTTTATTATTCTTCTTCCCAAATTGTCTGCTCTAACAATTTAGCGGCACCGCACAGTACATTAAAACTTGAATTTTGGGGTATAAATAACTGCTAGATTGCCTGGTTATCTAGATGAGTAATATCAAGCAGGGAACACAGTAGTCTTCCGATTGAATGGAACAAATGCTGTGCTCGAATGTCGAGGGTGCATATTTTAAATGACATTGTCTACCCAGAGGAGCTGAGGAAATCAAATTAACATAAGACAAAAACAGAGACTGACTGAGGTATATGAGCTTGGGAAATAAAATCATTAATCTTCATGAATCTCCCATAGGAAATCAAATAAAACCAAGCGCTATTGTTTCCCACGATGCTATACGGGCATATGCAAAAAGTTCTAGTAAATGTACTGGAAATAAGAAACAGTTTCCTGTCGATGTGAAGTCAGTGTTAACCGCTCCCACAGTGGATTTTCAATAGAGGAAATTTCTGTACTATTACTATTGAAACTCAGACCCGCTGAGGTCTGTGTCATCATTTTCAAATGATTTTCCGATATATTCCCAGGACATCAATATATTCTGCTCTCCATTTCTATTCCTATTCAATTAACATATACTAAATATTACATCAAGGAACTTTTATTTTGGGCTAAGACTTTTACTTTGAGTAATAACTTTAAACTTGTTGTTGAACCTAATTACCAGAGGACAATATACTATATACAATATACATTTACAGGTCCTTCTAAAAAAATTAGCATATTGTGATAAAGTTCATTATTTTCCATAATGTAATGATAAAAAATAAACTTTCATATATTTTAGATTCATTGCACACCAACTGACATATTTCAGGTCTTTTATTGTTTTAATACTGATGAATTTGGCATACAGCTCATGAAAACCCAAAATTCCTGTCTGATGATGTCGGATGTCTGTCGGATGTCTGTCTGTCTGATGATTCCTGTTGGATGATGGCGTCATCATCTATAGCGCAAAAGGAAACGATCCTCTGCACACTAACGGACACCGTCACGGGAGGGGTAGATGCAGGGCACGGACTGATAATCGGCGCCTTGTTCCACACCGTCACACTCAGGTCACCGTGGCCACCAGCCGAAGTACTAGCTCTATTTCTAGAGTCAGTAGATCGGGTGTGGTTGAGGGGACTCTCACTCTTGCGAGATCACTGAGTCTCGACCGTAGAGATGCGATGGTTCTGTTCCTACAGAGAGAACATTAGTTATTCACGAGCGCTGCTCTAGCGTGATCAATGCCCAAACACACTAGACAGTGCCCGTGCCGCGTGCAAGCTCTTTTAGAGAAGAAACTCAGATTTTGAAGCACCCGGAGAGAAAACACACTCACTGGCAAACCACTGCACAGGTAAGCAGGAAGTGAGAGTTATGGTTAGAGCACTAGGAGGCGCCTTCTGGTCCATATATATCTGCGTCTCATATTGACGCTAAAGGGTGCCATGTGCGTCGGATGTACACGCAATGTCAAAAGCATCAGTGTATGACGCCTTATGAGACAGTGCTGCAACGATTTAGATGATTTAGCGAGTTTAGAAAATTCTTTCTAAACTCTTTCTAAAATAAATAAATAAATAAATAAATAAGCAGATCTAGCAGCTTTTAAGGTCTTGTTTAGTTTTCTTCTAGTTTCGCTCCATTTTCTGGCTGCTCTCTTAAGGGCCTTAGTGTGTTCGTTGTTCCACTGTGATTATTTTCTTTATTCTTCTTTAAGCGCAACAGTCTCTAAAGTGCTGGAAAAGAGAGAGTTAAAAGTTTGTCGAAATATTGACTTCTTCTAAGCTGGGATCCTGAGATGATGAAACTGATCGGGAAGATTATTAATAAAGCAATCTTTAGTGGCAGAAGTGATACATATTTGTAACACGGAGTCGGCTTAGCAGCCTTGGCTAAATTGAGAAGAGACTAGATAATGATCTGGGATGTTTTCGCTCTGCTGCAGAAACCACATCAACGTTGATTCCATGTGATAATATTAGATCTAGAGCGTGATTACAACGAGTAGGTCCTGACACATGTTGTCTAACTCCAATAGAGTTAAGAACGAATTTAAATGGCAATACCAATGCATCTATTTCATTATCTATCAACGCATTCTCATCCCAAAGCGCCATATACAACGCTTTTGCAAAAGCGTAAATATCCAACGCACATGGCACCCTTTAACGTCTAATGAGACGCTTCGGTTATGGTTAAGTTTAGGTATGGTGTAGGGTAAGGGTTAGACCACTAGGGGGCGCCTTCTGCCCAAATATATCTGCGTCTCATTTGGCGTTAAAGGGTGCCATGTGCGTTGGATATTTACGCTTTTGCAAAAGCGTCCTATATGGCGCTTTGGGATGAGAACGGGCTCTATCTACATATTAAAATCACCAACACTTTATCTGTAGCAAGTTAGAACTCTGATAAAAAATGTCACCAAAAAAACCTCCCAACCTCTTAGATCTTTGAGTTCAGCTCATGAAAAATAGGGTCAAAAACAAAAGTGTTGCATTTATAATTTTGTTAAGTGTATGTATATATACTGTATATATCTCTGTATATAATGTATATATGTGTGTAGTATGTATGTGCATATGTACTGTATATATACAGTACACAGATGCACACACACACACATATATATGTGTGTGTGTGTGTATAATGACACATATCATAATATACACACACATTAGGGGTGTAACGGTTCACAAAATTTACGTTTCAGTTCGATACAATACACTTGTGTCACGGTTCGCTACGTTTTCGATACAGCAAAAAGAAAGAAATGCCAGAGAAAATTCCTTGATTTAATTTAATTACAATTTTATTAAAACTAACATCATAAATTATGATATATTTTTACTTCATTTACTTCATTAATATTTTTACTGAGCAATGATGGAGCTATACTTGACTTTTCTTAGGAGCATATAAAACAAAACAGCTCCCTGGATAAAATGAAATGTAATATTGTAGTATGTCCCTTTAATATAATATAAGCTTAATTAGTTGCCTGCAAATTCCTTATGCCCACCGCTCTGAACGGCTTACTGTATTTGTGTTTCTGCTGTTTCCGCTCATATGCAGCGGCACTGACGGCGAAACATTAGGCAGAGCGACAGATTGCTCCTCAGGTGAGAATTTACAGTGCCGCCGCAAATCCGTTTGTCTTGCTGTCAGGCGAAGCACGTGAAAAAACAAACAAAGCTATCTCACCAGAGACTAATTTAGCATGAAACCCAGTGTTGAAATGCAGACCATTCATTCTGGAGCATTGCACTGACACCCGGTGAAGGATTGTGCTAAAACAAGTGTGTTTCTCCACAGGGCAACCAAGGGTAAAAGGCATTAGGTTCTGATTGAATCTGGTGGACTGGTGGTAAAACGCAAGTGGATGAGAAATTATGTGGAGAGGGTGGGCATTGGATTTTTTGCTGCTTTCTCCGCCATTTGTTTTTATTTAATAAGGGATGTCAGTGGAAGAGACAAACAGAGGCTATCAATTATATAAAAAGCCTTGTTTAAATAGGATGACTCACTGCAGAGTAGGAAAACATGTTAAAATGAGGAGAAATGCTTAAATTGTTAAAAAATATTGATGCTTTGATGTATTCCAGTCAGAGGTGTAGTGAGAATTTCCCTTTATAACTTGTTCCATACGGTTTAGCCATAGCGAGATTATGTTTGGACACGCATCCCTACACAAATTCAGTAAGGGAGGGAAACATGGGTGGTGCTGTTAGATAAGAGACTGAGGTTTTACAAATGAAGGTTTAATTAGTCTCTCTAACTGATTTTGCGTTAGTCCTGTGCCTGTGCGGCCCACACAATGAGGAGAAACATGCAACTCAAGCTCTAGCCTTTTCTGATCCATCTGTATTTACCAGCACATTTGTGAAGAAAATATGCCAGAAGGGTAAATCACACAAACCCTGCCAAGAGTATGTCAGGGTCATATTTCACCCATAATTCAAAAGTTTATTATTATTATTTATTTTGCTCAAAGGTTAAATCACATAAAACCTGCCAAGAGCGTGTAATGGTCATATTTCAAATAAAATAAACTAAATTAAGCACAATCTCCCCATATTATCTTTAACCCACATCCTTCCCTTGCATTTTGTTTCCCCCATGGGTCAAAAGGACCTGAGGCTCTAGAGCTTATTTTATTTCATTTTGATAATGTATTTTCTATGTTTTAATGACAATGGTGTTAGAGTAAATTACACACTTATGTACAGGGAAAACGGGGGTAGTAGAAAACTTCGTTTTTTTGTTTCCATCTATCTCCATGTTGAACTGTTTTATGTGCTTACTGTATCCACTTATGATTGTATTATTATGGAAACACGTTCATGAACAATATAAGTTATTATTTTGTATAGGATCCCATTTGAGCCCCAAAGCAGACCGGAGATCTCTCCACTTATTGAAAGCCTTCCCGATGTTGACTCTCGTCTTATTCTGATGCCTGGCACTAGACAGAAGTTTAATTTTCTTTATCTTACCTGGAGTAAATCCAATTTGTCCCTTTTGGTCGCAATAGATAAAATTTTCTTTCTTTGTCTTTAGGTTGGGGTTTCCAATAAACTACAAGCTGGTCTCTTTGAATCCGTCTTCTGCTTTTGTCGAAAGCTGACTAAAGTTTTTTCGCTCGAGTTGTCTTCGCTGATACGGACAATGGTGGCGAATACACAAACCTGCCAGACATATTAGCCGGGTGAGTGTGAACGCGCATGACATCACACCTGAACACAGTCTCATGAAAGTGTGTATCTATACCACGATTGTCATTTCTTGTGTCATTTAAACGCCAAAATTGTTTTTTGCGTGCATATGCTACGCACTGAAAACCACCTGGGTAGGTTTAGGGGGAAGGGGGGTGGGGAGTTCGTACTACACCAAAAAGTGCGTATCATATGCACGCGAAAAACGCATACCATATACACGCAAAAACTACTTTTGGCGTATAAATCCCACGAGAAATGACAATCGTGGTATAGATCTGTCATGAGATCGGGCCCAGTCTCAAATTCTGTCCCGAATCCCTCTTATTTATTTCACTGTACAGGATTATAGAGGCAATCGCAGTGACCAGAGAATGGCAATGGTTTAAGCAAAAAGTAAAAAAAAATAAATGGTATTTTTAACATGAAATGTTGCACAATGCACCTTTAACTCACAATTTTATGCATAACCCTTTTTAATTCAGCTCAAAATATCTTACATTGGGTGTCTTTGCTGACCTCTTGTGGAAAAATAATAATACAACATGATATTTCATGACTCTTGCCAGCAGATAGCTTGGGCTTGAGACCTGCTGGGTCCTAAAGTCAGTTAACATCATAATGCTTTCAGATAGACATGTAGACAATTTAAAGTTTAAGCATTTTTAGTTTGAATTTTGCTATTTTTTAGCACATTCTCGCAAGGGAAGGATTTGTTATTTTTTAAAATTCCATCCACAAAACTCCTTGAATCCATTTATTTATTTATTTTTATTCATGGTTCAAGTGTGACTCCCTGATGGAGTTTTGGTTCCTTGCCACTGTTGCCTTGGCTTTTGGCTTGCTTGGGGATATTTTATATTCAACAATATTATTGATCTGTGTTGTATTATTTTCCTGTTATCACTGTGAAACTGCTTTGATACAATCTGTATTGTAAAAAGCGCTATATAAATAGAGGTGACTTGACTTGACAAAATTCCTAGGGTCTTGGACCCATTTATAATATTTTTTCTATTTTATCTGATAGATAGATAGATAGATAGATAGATAGATAGATAGATAGATAGATAGAGAGAGAGAGAGAGATAGATAGATAGATAGATAGATAGATAGATAGATAGATAGATAGATAGATAGATAGATAGATAGATAGATAGATAGATAGATAGATAGATAGATAGAATTTGCTAAACCAAAACAGTGGATTATAAATCTGTGTGCCACTCCAGGATAAGTGCAGACGTTCCTCCAAGAGGTTAAACACTTATCTTTCCCTTCATCCTTTTGTAATCCAACACTCATGTGAGAGATGTCCAGAACACTCAATTTAATGCTCTGCAGACTGCAGAGGGATTTTTGGGATGTTCATTAGTTTGAGCTATTGCCAGTATCATAAATTGTTAATAGTAAACACAATTAGGTGCAGAGGAAAAATGCACCGTGACATAACAGCGAAAGAGAGATGTGCAACGAGTGAAATCGCCCCAAGTGAACGAGAGCTTAATAATGCATCGGGCATGCTGAGGAGACACCCTGCATTTAAAGAGGCAAATGTGGATGAAGTCGTCTGGTGTCATGGTGATGACAAGCTTTGAATGTTAATGTTCGACCAATGAATGATAGATTGCTGTGGAGGGGAAAAGTGCAATCTGGCAGTTTCTGATAAACAGCACATGAGGCACTTCTTTGAGATTAAAGGCTAATTATTTGAATTTGCCTCAGTGTTTGAAAATTAAAATACTTTTCCGACCCCATTGTAAGTAGTGAAGGCCTCTGTGTTAATGTTCAGCAAAGACCCCCTTCTTTGATTAGATTTTTTTTAATCGTTCTAATAACAAATAGAGCTTAAGGTGCAAATTTGGCAAGCTCTAATCATTGGGGGGGTTGGACTAGATTTTGCGTGTAAATATTTTCAGAATGGCAAAATGTCACCGTACACTACTCAATGTACACTACTGACTATGCGACCGAATGGATGCTTTCGGCATGTGCAAACCATCAAGTGGGACTGAGTGGGAATCACTGAGCGCTTGTGACTGACAACAGTCATGCTGATGACAAAAAATAACATAGTTTGAACTGCCCGTGAGCCGGACTGGGAACAAGTTTATTTTCAGCTTTGGAAGGCAAACTGCCTAAACTGTAAATGGTATACAGTGAGGCAGCATATGAGGTTTTGGTAAAAATGGCAAAAAAAAAAAAAAATAATAATAATCTATATAACTTTTTATACTGGCCAGTATGGTGTTAATGTAAGTTTGTGTGACAGACATGGAGGTTTTTCAACCTTTCTGGGATATGAGACTTGGAAGTCAGTTATACATTTTTGCTGCTAATGTATTCGGGTCATTCATTATGTACAACAGAAGGTCTTATGAATATTGCTGAGGCCTGAGCTCAGTGTTCTTGCGAAAGGGTAATTATTTTTGATACAGTCATGTTTTGATACACTCTGTTTTGATACAACAGACATATTGTCAGTTTCCTCAGGCTCAAACCTTGCAAACGGAAGCTTAATAGAATAAGCTCAGCTTTAGCAAACTCTTGTGGCCACAGAGGAAATGTAAATCATGTGATCTGTAGAGCTCTCTATTATCTGACTCTAAAGCTTTGGTTTATTTTCTGGCTGCCATCTTTGTTGCAGTGGCCACATGAAGTAGAATTCTACCATACTTCTTGCACTATCTGTGATATTGTATCCCACAATGAAGCATGCTCTACTTGACCTTACATATCAAGAGCTATGACTGAATTGAAAGCTGTTATTTATTAAATAGCTGATCAGCCTGCCAAGGCTAAAATGCTTTGTATTGTTAATATTGTGAATTATTTATATTTAATTTGTTTAATTTTAAATTTAGGTATTTTAAGAGACTTTTTTAGTAACATTTTGTGTTTAGCTTTAGTTAACTATTATAACCTTGAACCAAACAACTACTAATGTCTGAGGTGATCACTGGCCACCACTTAAGGATTAAATTATTTTTAAGCTCATCAGTTCACTTGACAGATTCTGCTAAAACCCCCTCAGCGGCTATTTTTTAGTGAAGTGAAGTACTTTTCTAATGATGTAAACCTCCTGTCTGATTGAATGGTGTAATGGCCTTTGGCTGAAAACTTGTCAGCTTGTCGTTGCTTGTCAGAAAACAACCAAACAATCAAATGAATAAATAAATAAAATAAAAGTACACATCTCTTTTCTTTGACAAATTTTGTAGTAACTGAAATGGGTAACACTTTAGAATACTGTATCTTACTTACTGCATAACTAATAAGGAATTAATGAAGAACTAATAGGTAATTCTTTATTAACACTTAAGTCACTACTGTTAACTACTAAGGAAGATGTGTTAACTAATCAGTATGTAATATAATTTTATGATTGTGTTAAGTATCAGTTAGTTAATCAATAGCTAATGAATTCTGTCATACCTCCCGAAGAACTACTATTAATTATCTATTAATTAAGGTTCAAGAAATATAACTATGAAGTAACTACTAATTAACACTCATACACAGTAGTCAGTTTGTCATTCTTCAGCACTAATAAGAACAATAAGTGCAGACATTTACCTATAGGCTATGATCTGCAAATAAGCAAAAACATCTCATGTATATAACACCTTATTATTACACTTAGTTCTTATACATTTTAAACTTCTTTTGCACCATTCAAGTTCCGGCAATATGGCGGTAGCCACGTACACTGAGCCTGGGTTCTCCCAAGGTTTTTTTCTCCATTCTGTCACCTGATGGAGTTTTGGTTCCTTGCCACTGTTGCCTTTTTCACTTCTCTTCGCCTTTGTCGCAAGTAACTGTCGTGTATTTTACAAAGGTTTAGATGATTACGTTAATATATATATAGGCTAATATTTTTTTATTTACAGTAAGTTTGATTTGAGTCAGAAGTATGTGGTAATTCTTTATTAATTACTAATGGGTTCCCTATATTGTCACTTTAGAATACTGTTCCAGGTTCTAAGTAATTCCTGAAGGACTATCTAATAATTATTTATTAATTACTAATAAGTTCCTTATATTTTTACTTTAGAAGACTGTTTCAGGTTATAAGTAGCCTAATTCCTAGATAATTAATTTGATAATTATTTATTAATTACTAATGGGTTCCCTGTATTTTCACTTTAGAATACTGTTCCAGGTTCTAAGTAATTCCTGAAGAACTATTTAAAAGTTAATTATTAATTACTAATAAGTTCCTTATATTTTCACTTTAGAAGACTGTTTCAGATTATAAGTAGCCTAATTCCTAGATAATTATTTGATAATTCTTTATTAATTACTAATGGGTTCCCTATATTTTCACTTTAGAATACTGTTCCAGCTTCTAAGTAATTCCTGTAGAATTATTTGATACTTATTTATTAATTACTAATAAGTTCTCTATATTTTCAGTTTCCCTCAGTCGTTGCCTCAAATACATGAATTTACCCAGTGGCATTCGATGCTGAGGAAAACAGACACACACAGTACTGTATATAAAATATACAAATAATCTGAGGTTAGTTTTGAATGAGTGTTCAGTAGTTACTTCTTAGTTATTTTTCTTGAACCTTAATTAGTAGATAATTAATAGTAGTTCTTCAGGAGGTATGACAGAATTCATTAGTTATTGATTAACTAACTGATACTTAACACAATCATAAAATTATATTACATACTGATTAGTTAACACATCTTCCTTAGTAGTTAACAGTAGTGAAGAAGTAGTTAATGAAGAATTACCTATTAGTTCGTCAATAATTCCTTATTAATTCTGCAGTAAGTAAGATACAGTATTCTAAAGTGTTACCCTGAAAGGAAAGAAATGAATTGTACATTTGGGGCTAGCCCTTTGTTCACACTGCACACAAATCCAATTTGGTGTGAAATCTTTTGTCAACACTGTCATTTTGCAAGTGATGAAATCCGCTCATACGGTTCTGTTCATACAATTCAGCCAGTATTCAATATGTCTAGAGTGGCTGCAATAGGCATAATTTAAGTGTCGGCATGATGCATTTCTTCTACAACAGCTGAGAATATCTGTCTTTGTGCAAGGAGAAGACCGAAAACTTGAAATGTTTCTTCATTCACAGAACTCAATACACAGAGAACATTAGAAATAACCCCCCCAATTTCCAGACTTCTGTTCTGACCTGTTCTTAAATGCCCATACTGTTTTGAAAAGGGCTTTACAATTAACAAGGTATTCCAGGCAGCTGACGAAAGCTCAGCACCTTGAGCATGTGTGAGTGTTTAGTTATAGCTTGAGTCAATTACTCACATCAATGCACTGGGATAAGTACAACTTTTAATCAGTGCTATGGTGACCTGCAGGACTTAAGGGCTCGTGGGAACACCATCCAGGATCGCTTTCCACCAACTGTTAGTTTCCCAAGCTAGAAACAGCCATAATAGATGGCAGATACATAAGGAGTTCTCTCTGTGGATACAAAAAAAGCGATTTAACGAAAGCTCCTTTGCAATGTGCAGAGCAAATGGAGATGCTTCAGCATTGGCATTTAGAAAGAAGAATCTTCATTTTGGTAGTTCGTATTGATTGACCACAAACATAAACAATGGGGGTCTGTTCCTTTTCAAAGCGAGCTCATGCTGGGCAAATGTGAAGAATAGCTTGTCGCTGAGCATTATGGCACGCTTGGATTTCTGAAATCCATTAAGGGGATCCCTCAGAAAGATAGCCCTTTTCTAAATAGCCACAGACTTCACAGTTAGGTGCTAACGAACAAAGTCCTGCTCCCCTAGCTCTTATGACACTTGAGCATTAATTTGATTAATGTTTTAATCCACACTGACTGCATGCAGCCAAAAAAGAAAAATCGGGAGATCTTGCTATCATCTATCAAGCTTGTGGAGTTGTATATCGATAAGTCGACCCACAAACTGCCCGATGACAAGGCTAGAAAGCCTTTTCTTTCTTCTGTGAAATGGTTGGCTGTCTAGGAAAGTCATCGCTAAAGCAGGGAAAGCAAATTACTGTCTTGTCAGAATAATGTTCTTCTTTATTACATATCAAACTAGCCTGGTAATACCAAACTCTGCTACTTCGTTTTGCTTCGTAGACAGAGGGCCCTATCTTGCACCAGGCGCAAATGACTTTGTACACTGACGCATATATCATATGCATTTTGCAGCCCGCGCAAAGCGGACTTTTCCCTTCACAGACGCACGCCAGCAAACTAGGGAATAAACTTGCGCTCCCTGGGCAGTTAAGTGCAAAAAAGGTGTGTTCCTGCCCGACCAATCCCTGGTGCTATTTTGCAGTTCCAGAAAACAATTGCACCACTGACCAGAAAAAAACCTAGTCTAAAGTCAGTGGTGCGTTGCGCGTACATTCAGATGGTATTTTAAGTGCACATGCTTGGCCATAATACAGAGTGTGAACAACGTGCATACACTGTAGATGATTCTCTCATCTACACAGATGCATTTTACTTTTTGCAAATGATACATTATTAGAAGGAAAATATTAAAGCATGAGGGAAATCATTGATTTGTCCATGACGATGGGAAAAATAGGCATAAATATTACACATTTATCCAAATTATTATATGCATGTTTAACCAAAGCTAATTTGGTTGGGTTTGTCCCGTCCCCAATGTCACTTCTCTTTCTTTTACGACCCTGACGAGAACATCGATTTCTTCAGCTGTGAACCGATTCTGAAGCGTGCCTGGTAAATACGCCATTATAATACAGCCCATTCTCACTCCCAAGGCGTCACCTAACTGACGCCTTGGGAAGCATTTGGACATGCTTCAATATCTGACGCTTTAGGCGCCCTTTAGCGTCAGTTAGATGACGCCCTAGGATCGCGTGTACCCTACCCCCACCCCAGACCTAAACCTAACCGCGTCCTCTAAATCAGTGGTTCTCAAAGTGGGGTCCGCGGACCCCTGGTGGTCCGCGAGCTAAAGCCAGGGGGTCCGCGAAATAATTTACAACCTAACGTTTTTTTCCATGCTATGAGTCATGTTTTCTTTATCATCTGAAAACATGCTGTTTATTCCTAAGTAACTTTTATAAAGCATTTAACATAAAACAATACAAAGTAGACACTTAAAGTTTTCTATAGATAGATAATCTATGTCTTTGCGTCAAGTAGACTATTCGCTGCTGTTGATTTTGCGGGACGTGCGCCAGAAAGGAGACAGAGAGACGGCATGAACCCGCATCCGGTTCTTTTCTGTATTTTTAAAAGGCATGACATTTTGTAGTCATTTATAATGTAGCCTATACACAAATAAAAAAATGGACACTTTACCGTTTTGGATGATGCACTCTTGTCTTATCTATGACCATAAATAAGAGTATTCCTGTTTCCACTGCTGAGGAAAAATTCCCATGTAATTGCGCCCCGGCATCTCGCGTGCGCGCACAATAGTCAGTTCTAGCACTGCTACTGTAGATTTGACATTAGAAGTCTGATCATTATCAAAATAAAAGTGCATAGTGACAGGGCCGTACCCACAACTGAGGTTGCAAGGATGCACATCGCGATGATACTGACCTTCTCGTCTGAGGTGCTTCAGCAGACTAACAACGATAGCTCGTCAATGTCAAAATGTTTGAGTCGGAGTGAACTCAAAGTTCCCCGCACGACGTTTCAGTCAACGGTCATAAAGTGCGAGATAAGATGTAGGCCTTAATTAACATTAACTAAACAGCTGTTTTAGATAAAAGTTTTAAAAAACGATTGAAACAATCAGTTTGCAAAGTATTAATCATGCTCAACTTTAACAAAGGAAAAAGCAGGTCAATAGAAACATACTGTGCCCATGAGATTAACATTATGGATTCATATATTTAACATATACTGTATGTTTTTTTTTAGCTAATTACAGTAGCTCAAATTAACAACGCACGCACCTATTAAACATAATGCCATTATCATTGTATTTATAGGCTTATGGGCTTTATTTGTGTGCAGAATAGGCCTGATTATTGAAACATTTCTCTTTTAAGGCCATTCCTGATTGGAATATGTGATTGTGTTTCGTGACATCTTGACAAAAAAAAAAAAAAATGTATGCCACTGACTGACATGCTTCTACTAAATCTATAGTTATCCAATTGTGGGGCCTTAAAACACCTTAAAATGCACATGTGTAGATCAAGAACATCAAAAATTCCTAAGTGAGGGATCCTAAGTGATTCCTAGCAAGATCACTTTCGTTACCTCAGTATTAGGCTATTTAGAAATTCCTGCATAGTACCCTGGGTGGAGACCATTCATTTTGTGCAAAAATATTTCATTTGCCGCTCACACATTAACTTTGTGCTCAATAACTGTTATAAATATGAGGGGGGTCCTTGGAATTTTTTTTCCCCTGAAAGGGGTCCCTGGCACCAAAATGTTTGAGAACCCCTGCTCTAAATGACGCTTTCCTTTAGCGTCAGTTAGATTTTTTTTTATTTTTATGAAGGGTTTTTGGTGATTTAGGGTGCTTTCACACCTGCCTCATTTAGTTCGGTTGAATCGCATTAGTTTGTTTTCCCTCTTGGTGCGATTCATTTAGGCAGGTGTGAAGGCAGCACTCGGGTGCGCACCAAAAGCGGACCAAACAAGAGGTGGTCTCGGTAGGTTTTCAAACGAACTCTGGAGCAGTTCGTTTGTGGTGAGAACATGATCCAACCTCGAACAGACCCAACTGCCAAATAACTGCGCGTTTTTGGACTAAACCAGGTGCCGTAGTAAAACAAAATGATTATTGATATATCCAATAGCACACCCTTTAAGCCATGACTGACTTTCCGCGTTCTGCACTCTCACTAAAACACTCATCATAAACACTGAAGTTGTCCACACTGCACAGTGAACCTCTTATTTTTATCGCATCTATACTTTGTTGTTTATTAGGGGATTTGCGAAAGGATAAAGCTTGTGCTGATTCTGAACACACATTGTGAGTGAATTCTCTGCATGTCAGCCAGATTTCTCTCCTCTTTGTTTACTTCTAGGAGTTCTGTTGGAATTTTCACGCACGTTAATTCTGACCAATCGAAGTGCAGTTATGGAAATATGTTCAAGACATGTTTGGCCAACAAGTAATGTGGATGTTGTCACGTGACTATATTTTGGTTTGTTTCATCAACTCATCAACTGATTCGGACCAGAGCAATCAGTGTGATGTGAAAATGAACCAAAACCCATGAAAAATGCTACAAAGTATAATTTTTCGCCCTCGGTCCAGACCAAATGAACCGAACTACAGATATGAAAGCACCCTTAGCCTACAGGTGAGGTGATACATTATTCATCAGTGTGTATAATAAAGTTAGTGAAATTATTGCCTAATATAGCATTAACTCGACTTTAGTGCCGCAAGGATATTCCACAGCATCAAGATAATTTGTTAATGGTCATAAAGCACGAGATAAAATGCAAGTACCGTAGCTAAACATTTAATAATTGACAGCTGTTTTAAGATAGAATTGTTAAATTTCCAACAAAAATAATCAGGCAAACTAATAAAATTTTATTAGTTTGCCTGATTATTTTTAATTGACTGATTATTAACTGATTATTAGGCCAATACGATTTACGTAACATTTATGTATAAAGTTCACTCTCTCTGGGAATCTAAGCTAAAAGATCTGCCATAAACATTTTGCAAAAGAAAACCTCAACGTGTTTATTACAAATAAAGTAAGACAGTAACTTTTTTCTCAGCTGTAGGCAAAGGCAGATGCAGTGGATAAGCATGTCTTTGGTGTGACAGACCCGGGTTCAAATCCACTGTGAGACACCAATGTGTCCCTGAGCAGGACAATTAACCCTAGCTGCTCCAGAGGCGGCGTGACCTCTGACATAAATAGCAATTGTTAGTCGCTTTGGATAAAAGCGTCAGCTAAATTAATAAATGTAAAAATGTAAATTTCAAATCAAGTCAAGTCAAGTCAAGTCACATTTATTTATATAGCGCTTTTCACAATACAGATTGTATCAAAGCAGCTTCACAGTGATAACATGTAAGTAGCACAACACAGATCAACAACATTGCTAAACACTAAATAAATAACCCCAACTGAGCAAGCTCAAAGCAAGCCAAAAGCAAGGCGACAGTGGCAAGGAACCAAACTCCATCAGATTGGATGGAGAAAAAACCTTGGGAGAACCCAGGCTCAGTCGGGGGCCAGTTCTCCTCTGGCTTACATTCATATTGTTTAAATATAAATATTAAATATAAATATTGTTTATGAATCAAACGGCGCCAAAATCAGTGCTTCTCCTGGGAGCACTGATTAATCGCTAAATGAATCCCCTATTTTAGCGCCATTTACTGTTTTTGAAGAGGAAGTTATTCATCTGCATTTGTGAGAAAATCTGCCCTGACGCATTTGTCAAGTCAAGTCAAGTCACATTTATTTATATAGCGCTTTTCACAATACAGATTGTATCAAAGCAGCTTCACAGTGATAACATGAAAGTAGCACAACACAGATCAACAACATTGCTAAACACTAAATAACCCCAACTGAGCAAGCTCAAAGCAAACCAAAAGCAAGGCGACAGTGGCAAGGAACCAAACTCCATCAGATTGGATGGAGAAAAAACCTTGGGAGAACCCAGGCTCAGTCGGGGGCCAGTTCTCCTCTGGCTTACATTCATATTGTTTAAATATAAATATTAAGTATAAATATTGTTTATGAAAAAATTTGTGAAAAAAGATTTGCCCTGACGCATTTGTGAGAACATCTGCCTGGACACATTTGTGAGAAAATCGAGCAAAGAGATCTCACAATTATATCAGACAGATGTGTATGCACTAGATTTGGTATTTGTTTAAAGGTTACCTGCAATTTGAAGGATGGTTTGTATTTATTTGTGAAATATCATTTCAAGGATAATTTATTTATATTTGTAAAACAATATTGGATTTGTTTGTTTAATTTTGGCCTATAATTCACTCCATACAGATGGTGAATAGGTATCGTCTCGGTTACGTATGTAACCCTCGTTCCCTGAGTAGGGAACGGAGACGTTACGTCAGAAGTGACGGAGATTGGGGGTTTCGCATAGAAAGCCAATCCTCTTCGAGTATTTAAACACGAGCCAATGGCATGCAATGCCTTGGGGCTGCGGAAATTTGCATAGCGTACTCCGCCCTACTCCGTGAGTATAAAAGGAGGAAGTGAACGCAACCGCAGTATGTCTTCGCTGAGGAGCCAAGACTGAACTCGGCATCTACCCAGCGATACAGCAGAAGTGGCAGGGAGACGTAACGTCTCCGTTCCCTACTCAGGGAACGAGGGTTACATACGTAACCGAGACGTTCCCTTTCGTAGTCACTTCGAGTTACGTCAGAAGTGACGGAGATTGGGGGTCTGTGCCATCACGCCAACTTCAGGCTGTCTTCCAGTGCCCTGCGAAAGTCTAAACCCCCGAGCCTTACCTGTTTTCCTTAGGGGATCCGACTTAGACACAGGATTACCAAGGTACACTGGGAAACATATCCCGAAGGGGACATGCTACCAGCTGCCTACCGAAGGGAGGACTTACGAATACACATATGGCCACATAGGAACACATATGGAATCACTGGAGCACCAACCGCAGGTGGCTACTAATTTCAGCTCCAGGGGTGGCAGATGGCTTGCCAAGGGAAGACACATGCTCAGAGAGGCTTACAGTGGATAATACACATGAGACGGTTACCAAGGGGGAACCGTACGCATGGAGGCACCTAGCCAGCATCCAGAGCCACAGCAGTGGTGCCCGCATCGTCGGTGCTGGAGGACTCAAGGCTTCAATGGAAGAACTGAGGAAATATCGCACTTATCCAGTCCGGGGAGTGGAGTGGCGAGCAAGCGAAGACACCTGAGCGGATCCAGAACTGGCCGAAACGAGTACGTGAGAGGATACCGGCTCAATTCGCAGATTATAGAATCTGGCGAAGGTGTTGGGTGTCGCCCAGCCTGCAGCTCTGCAGATGTCTGTTAGCGAGGCGCCGTGCGCTAAAGCCCAAGAGGAGGCCACACTCCGAGTGGAATGGGCCGTCACACCAAGGGGGCACGGAAGGCCTTGCTGCTGGTAAGACAAAGCAATGGCATCCACAATCCAGTGGGACAGCCGTTGCTTTGAGAGAGCCCTTCCCTTCTGGCTCCCTCCATGACAGACAAAGAGCTGGTCTGAGGTCCTGAAACACTGCGTTCTGTCGACATAGGTGCGGAGAGCACGTACCGGACAGAGCAGTGCCAAGGCTGGGTCTGCCTCCTCCGGGGGCAGCGCTTGCAGGTTCACCACCTGGTCCCGGAAGGGAGTGGTGGGAACCTTGGGCACATATCCAGGCCGGGGTCTCAGGATCACGTGAGAGTAAGCCGGCCCGAGCTCCAGGCACGCTTCGTCAACGGAGAATGCGTGCAGGTCCCCCACCCTCTTGATGGAGGCCAATGCAACCAGGAGTGCTGTCTTCAAGGACAGAAACTTTAACTCTACCGATTGCAA
Organism: Pimephales promelas; assembly: GCF_988280905.1. NCBI lineage: Eukaryota > Metazoa > Chordata > Actinopteri > Cypriniformes > Leuciscidae > Pimephales > Pimephales promelas. The sequence continues at coordinate 10,164,382 of NC_142777.1, forward strand.
AGGCTCAACGGGATGCCTCTGCAGAGCACTTAAAACTACCGAGAGGTCCCAAGAGGGTACGAGGGGAGGACGAGGCGGATGCAGCCTCCTCGCTCCCCTCAGGAACCTGATGACCAGGTCGTGCTTCCCTAAGGACTTACCTTCCACTGCTTCATGAGAAGCGGCAATGGCCGCGACGTAAACCTTAAGGGTGGAGGGCGACAGCCTGCGCTCCAACCCTTCTTGCAGGAAGGAAAGCACGACACTGATCGAACATCTCCGGGGGTCTTCTCCGCGAGAAGAGCACCAATTGACGAAGAGGTTCCACTTCAACGCATAAAGGTGTCTCGTGGACGACGCTCTTGCGGAAGTGATGGTTGCCGCCACCGCAGGTGGCAGCGAACTCAAACCTGCCTCGTGCCGTCCAGGAGCCACACGTGCAGCCTCCAAGATCGGGACGAGGGTGCCACAGAGTGCCCCGTCTCTGAGAGAGTATCTTGTCTCAGAGGAATAGGCCAAGGAGGTGCTGTCGCGAGGAGCAAGAGATCGGAGAACCACGTCTTGGTGGGCCAGTAGGGGCTACCAGCAAGACCTGCTCCTCGTCCTCCTTGATCTTGCACAACACCCGTGCAAGGAGGCTCACTGGGGGAAACGCATACTTGCGTGGGCCCCGTGGCCAGCTGTGCGCCAGCGCATCCGAGCCGAGAGTGCCGCGGGTCAGAGAATAAAACTGGGCGCAGTGGGACGAGTCCCGAGAGGCGACAGGTCTATCTGTGCCTCCCCGAACTCGTCCCAATCAGCTGGACCGACTGGGGATGGAGTCGCCATTCGCCGGAGAGGGGACGGACCCGGGACAGCTCGTCGGCTGCCCAGTTCCGGTCTCCAGGAATGTAAACTGCACGAAGGGACCTCAGGTGCTTCTGACTCCATATCAAGAGGTGGCGGGCGAGCTGCGACAACTGGCGTGAGCGTAGACCCCCCTGGTGGTTGATGTACGCTACTGCCGTAGTGTTGTCTGAGCGGACAAGCACATGCTGGCCCTTGAGCAACGCTCGGAAGCGGTGTAGGGCGAGCCGTACTGCCAACAGCTCGAGGCAATTGATGTGCATGAGGCGCTGGGCTCCTGTCCAGGAACCGGCGGCTGCATGCCCATTGCACATGGCACCCCAACCCGTGGTAGATGCATCCGTGGAGACGACGAGATGTCTGGAAACTCGCTGAATAGGGACACCTGTCCGTAAAAAGCTGAGGTTCGACCACGGGAAGAAGGTTCGCCGGCATGCCGGAGTCACTGGGACTCGGAGCGAGCCGCGATGCCATGCCCACCTCGGGACTCGATCGCGAAGCCACAGCTGAAGCGGTCTCATATGAAGCAAACCGAGCGGCGTTGCCGCGGCCGCGGATGCCATATGCCCCAGGAGCCTCTGAAAAAGTTTCAGTGGAACCGCACTCTTGCCCTCGAACTGACGAAGGCAAGCCAGCAGTGAGTGCGCGCGCTCGTTCGTGAGCTGCGCGGACATGGCGACCGAGTCTATCTCCATGCCGAGAAAAGAGATCCTCTGCACGGGGCAAAGTTGCTCTTTTCCCGGTTGACCCGAAGGCCCAAACGGGCTAGGTGCCGGAGCACCAAGTCTCTGTGTTCGCAAAGCTGAGCTCGAGAGTGTGCTAGTTTCAGCCAGTCGTCGAGGTAATTCAGGATGCGAACCCCGTGTTCGCGAAGGGGAACAAGGGCTGCCTCGACGATCTTCGTGAAGACGCGAGGGGACAGAGCTAACCCGAATGGGAGAACGGCGTACTGATATGCCTGGCCCTCGAAGGCAAACCGAAGAAACGGTCTGTGTCGAGGTAAGATGGACACATGGAAGTACGCGTCCTTCAGGTCGATCGCTGCAAACCAATCCTGATACCGACCACATTCGAAAATGCGTTTGGCCGTGAGCATCTTGAACGGTAGTCGATGGAGAGAACGGTTCAAAATGCGCAGGTCCAGGATCGGTCGTAACCCACCGGTCTTCTTGGGGACAATGAAGTAGGGGCTGTAAAACCCGGACTCCACCTCGGCTGGAGGGACCGTCTCGATTGCACCCTTCGCCAGCAGGGTCGCAATCTCCGCTCTCAGGATTGGGGCATTGCCACCAACTATCGTGGAGCGAACTCCCCTGAAGCGGGGAGGAGACCGTGCGAACTGACTCGCGTAGCCGAATCTGATCATTCTGATGACCCAGCGGGATATCCCGGGAAGCACTAGCCAGGCTTCCAGGAAGTGAGCCAACGGGGTCATGTGAACCACAGACGTCCCCCCGGAGGGGCAGCGTGGCGGGTCGACTGGCACGCGTGCAGGGATGACCCAGCTCGGATGCGTCGAAGCCCGCTCCCCGACGGAAGGGACCAGGGAAAGCGGAGCGTTCCACGGGGGTCCGTTCCGCCGGGGGTCTGGCGACAGAGGGGGAAGGGATTGGCGTAGCCCGGGGACGACACTCGCACCCTTCCGCACCCTCAGAGACAGAGAGGAATGTGTGGGCTGACGCACTGGAACGTCGAGCGCACTCATTCCAGACTGTGGGCTCAGTGATGATGTCAAGTCTTTCTTAACCAACTCAGGGCGCTGCCCACCCGTGGGCGAGCAGCGGGAACTGAAAACGAAAGATTTTCCCCCCGGCCCTCCACCGGGGGCAGGAGGGGGCCTGCTCCCGCCTCCTGGGGAAAAACTCAACTCCATCACTGAGCAGCCCGTATCAGGATCATCGCTTACCTGGCGTTTAGCGGGGTGTGCGGCCTGAGGGGGCTGTGACGCCTGCCGGCGGCCTCCTCCACGCCGTGGCCCGGATGAAGGCTGCTGCTGGGGCGGGGCGGGAGGCAGGGGAGCCGCGGGGGGGCGTCCTCGGCGGCGAGCAGCGGGAGGCATCTGTGCCGACGACTGGGTGGAGGCAGCAGCTGGTCGTCGGGGCAGAACATGTTTGATTGCCTCCGTCTGCTCCTGGGCAGTGGAGACTGCTGGGCAAGAGTTCTCGACTGCACCGCCAAAAAAGGCCAACCTGGGAGAGAAGGGCGTCGAGCAGACGAATCCGCTCAGCGCTCCGAGTGTCTGCCAGGTTGACGCTCCTGGACCACACTAGTGGCCATCACCTGACCAACGGCGCGAGCGGCCACTTTCGTTGCCCTTTTGGAGAGCAAGGTCAGTGGCGGACCGCAAATCTTCGAATGCCGTTGGATCAGTCCCGCCCTCGAGCATATCTCTGAGCATCTGCGCTTGCACAGTGCTCATCGCATGCAAAGCGGAGGCCGCCCGTCCCGCCGCTCTATAGGAACGCGCCGCCATGGCAGACGAGAACCTACAGGCTTTGGATGGGTGCCTAGGAGGACCACGGAGGAGGCGCTCTGTGGACACAGCTGTATCGCAACAGAACGCTCCAGCGGGGGCATCCCAGTGCACCCACGGGCGGCCCCCCCATCGAGGGGGGAAAGGCGGGGGAGAGATCGCGCTCTCGAGTGGACAGAGGAGTCCCCCAAGAGCGCGATAACTCCGCATGCAGCTCGGGGAAAAAAAGGCAATGGAGTTGGCCGTGGCCTCGCGGCGGCAGCTTTGTCCAAAAACCAATTATCCCTCCGTGAGAGATCGGGGGAGAATGGAGGATGCCACTCTAACCCAATACTCCCAGCGGCTTGAGACAGCATGCCGTCAGCTCGGGATCCGACACGGGCAGCGCTGGCTCTCCCGAAGGGGGCAGTGCAGCCGCATCCTCATCTCCCGAGGACTGTAGCCCGCCTAGTGATGCTGCGATCGACATCACATCATCATCTGGAGCGCTGCTCGAAGCAGCCGGTACCACTGAAGAGGCAGCCGACTGAATCGAACTAACGCTCGCTGGCTCACGCACTGAGGCGGGAGGTGTGGCCCGAGAAATCGTCGGGGCTTTATGCCACACCGTCACCGTTAATTCGCCGGGTCCCCGGTCGACGGGCCCCCTTTCGTGAAGGAAGCCGATCGAGTAAGGGGGACCGGGGCTCTCACTCTAGTGAGATTTTTTTTTTTTTTTTTTTTTTTATATATAAAAATATATATTTTATATATAAAATATATATATATATACATATCTTTTTATATATATATATATATATTTTTTAACCTCAGTGTGGAGATGGTCATGTCCCCATAGCAGGAACATGAGTCATCCACGAACGCTGCTGCTGCATGCTGAATGCCCAGGCATACAGAGCAGCGATCGCGACCATCAGATGACGACAGAAATCGACCGCATCCAGAAGAACACGGGCGAACCGTCTTTAAAAAGACGTGCCGCGTGTAGCTCTTTTACAGAGAGGAGGAAATTCACTCTTTCAGCGCTGAGGCGACCAGGGAGAAGCGCAAAGTCTGGCAGACCACTGCACAGATCGCAGGCAATGCAGAAACTCGCTGGGTACCGCCGTCACACCAACACTGAAGAGGACGCTCGTCTCGAAGAGTCTTGTAATAGCTTTCAGGAGTGAAGAGGTTCTCTTGGCTCCGAAGCGAAAACATACTGCGGTTGCGTTCACTTCCTCCTTTTATACTCACGGAGTAGGGCGGAGTACGCTATGCAAATTTCCGCAGCCCCAAGGCATTGCATGCCATTGGCTCGTGTTTAAATACTCGAAGAGGATTGGCTTTCTATGCGAAACCCCCAATCTCCGTCACTTCTGACGTAACTCGAAGTGACTACGAAAGGGAACCATTGTTCAACAGCACTCACTCCACAAATCTGGAAGTTAGTGAGGCACGCTAGAGGTAAAAAGTCTCTTGTGTGGTGCTCAAGTGAGCAAAGTTTTTGCTCTAAACAGAGCAGCTGGACACCTGGTGAGTCCATTTAAAGACCCCATGAACCGGAAGTTGCAAACGACTTTTCTCAAGTGCTGTGACATATTTCCAAGTGAAACGGAATATTGAAGAGAAGGCAGGGTTTTACTCTAGTGCTCCTCCTCTCCATCTCTCGCTCATAGCAGACTAACGGTTTAAGGGGAGTGGTTAAGCGTTTCCCAACCCAAGCCGTCAAACCTACGTCATCAGAAAAAGACACCATTCCAGACCGGAAGTAACTTTTCAGATTTTGATTAAAGATTACCATGGTAAAAATGTTTTAAATATATATTTACATTTTTTATATATATATTTACTGCACGGATTAATTGTTCACCACAAGACTAGTAATATACGCTAACAAAGTAAATAGGTTCAATTTTGATTTTGAAGAGGTAACAGGAGATCACTGGGAGAAATAAACAGGACAACACACATATGATCGCTTGATCGCTCACTCACACACACCACCCCCACACACATGAATAACTGGAAGGCGAGGTTCTGTAGTTGTTATGTGAAATCACAAATTGTGATACAATCAGGTCTGAATGACAGTATTTTATAGCAGTGTCAGTTGTTCTCACTTTACGTCTTTATAAAACAGCTCTCTGCAGCAGAAATCACCCAGCAACATGGGGAACTGTGAAGACAAAACAAGCACAGTGAAGTGCGAGCCCTGCAAAATGCTAATAAGGGTACATCACTGAGAATTTATTGTGTTTTTAAAAAATAAATAAAAGATGAATTAAGACATTTGCTTTCCAATTGGCTTTTTCCCAAATAAACATGCACTGCAGAAAATAATTCTAGATGGAATGAAAATAAAAAACAACTTTATTTGACTATTCCATTACTTCCTTGTGGGCCTTGAGATGAGAGTTGAAGAGATTTCCAGAATGCATGCGCGAGAACTGAGATGAGGACGTTCTTCTTCGACTACTTCTTGTTACCGGTTGCTCAGAGTATTAGCTTCGGAGTATTACCACCACCTACTGTATAAGATGACGTGCCGATATAGCCGGAAGCGCAAAACTTTCTGTTTACAAGCAGAGGAAGACGCGCACTGTACAAGTACTACTGTACTACCGACTATATGAATTTCTGTATGGACATTGTAGTTCCCACAAGAACTGTACGCTGTTTTCCAAATAATAAACCGTGGATCACCAGTTATGTTAAGGACCTCCTCAATAAAAAGAAGAGGGCGTTTAAGGAAGGTGATCAGGCGAAGTTGAGGTGCATACAGGGGGAACTCAAGTTAAAGCTGAAAGTGGCAAAGGAGGAATATGGAAAGAAGGTAGAGCAGAAGTTGCTGGAGAACAACATGAAGGATGTCTGGGAGGGAATGAAAATTATTACAGGCTGCAAGAAAAAGAGCAGTGTAGTAGAAGGTGATGTGGTGAGAGCAAACCAGCTCAACCAGTTCTTCAACAGGTTTGAGTGCCCTGCTCCCGCAGCCAGTGTTGGGAGTAACGCATTACAAAAGTAATACATTACTGTAACATATTAGTGTTTGCTGTAACGCAGTAGTGTAAGGCATTACTAATCAATTTTCAGTAATATTTTACTCGTTACATGTTCAGTGAGGCTTGTATTACAGTTGTATTACAGTGTATTGTCTGCTTTTACTTCTTAAAGGCAACAGACTGTGTGAAAGTTTTAAAGCAGTCTTTTAGTGCCAGTTCAGAGCAGTCGCGTCTGTAAATTAGTTTTTTCCTCATAAATGCGAACATGAAAACTAAAATAAAATGAATATTTTAAGTTCTATGGAGACTGGAGAGCCAACCCTTCCTCATGTGATTTGCGCAGTGTAATTAACAGAATTACAAAAAAATATATTTTGCCTCCTATTTTTTTCACGCATGAATGTGTGTCTTTTCCCTAATATTAAAAATAAAACATAGACTGATATTTGTCTAATGTCTTTTAAGGAAGTAGCCTATATAAATTACGTTTCAATACATGTATTTTCTGAGAATTTTTATTTCAAGTTTTGACTGCAAATGTCATGTCCATAATGCTGGACTTCCCCAATTTTAAATAATTTATCCTCAACTAGTTTTGTGGTTAACTTCAAATGTTAACTTCAAATAATACTAATAGCCTAATTTAAAGATAAGGCAGCATTGGATCTGGACGGTAAGCAGAATAACGCTGGAGTTGGAAGAGGTGTGTCGCGATTCTGTAGGTTCGTGGATCTGAGTCGTGTGGCGAATCGCGATTTCGGTTTCATATTGCATATCGTTACAGCCCAAAAGTTAAGTTCTACTTAGTTATTTTGGTGAAAGTAACTCAAAAGTAATACATGAGTAATGTAACGCATTACAATTCTGAGACAGTAATATTGTAAGGTAATGAATTACTTTTAAATAACAGTAACAAGTAATACCTAATGTATTACAGTTTGGAAGTAACTTGCACAACACTGCCCGCAGCAATGTCCTGTTCAACTTCCACACCACACCTCTTACCTACTTTAGTCGGTCCACAGCATGCCTTCCCACTATCTTGCTCATTTTCACAATCAACTGTACCCATTCAGTATCATGCATCTGCAAGAGCTGCTAGCCCCCAGCCAGCACCTACCGATGCTCCCCTCTCCCCAACATACAAAATAGGGACCCCCCTTGTTCCCTTCATCACGGAGTATCAGGTTAAGAGAGAGCTGAGTAGACTTCGCCCAGGGAAAGCAGCCGGTCCAGACGGAGTGTGTCCCAGACTGCTTTAAGCCTGTGCAGCAGAACTGGCAGAGCCTCTGCAGCTTATTTTCAACCTGAGCCTTCGTCTGGGGAAGGTACCAGCACTGTGGAAGACATCATGTCTTATACCAGTTCCTAAGAAACCATTTTCCAGTGAGTTAAATGACTTTAGGCCTATCGCTCTAACTTCACACATAATGAAGACGATGGAGCGACTGTTACTTTACATTCTTAGACCCCAAGTCAGCCACTCACTTGACCGGCTACAATTTGCTTACCAGGAGAGGGTCGGCGTGGAGGATGCCATCATTTAACTAATGCACAGAGCGCATTCTCATCTAGATAAGGGGAAAAGTGCGGTGAGAATGTTGTTTTTTGATTTCTCTAGTGCCTTTAACACCATACAGCCCGTCAGATTGAGGGATAAGCTGGTGCATATGGGGGTTGATGCTCACCTGGTATCTTGGATAATAGACTACCTGACAGAGAGACCACAGTTCGTAAGGCTGAAAGATTGTTTCTCAGAGACTGTGATTTGTAGTACTGGAGCGCCGCAGGGGACTGTGCTTTCGCCATTCCTGTTCACCATGTACACTTCGGACTTTAGTTTTAATTCAGAGTCATGCCACATGCAGAGGTTTTCAGATGACACTGTAATTATGGGGTGTATCAGGGATGGACAGGAGTACGAGTATAGGAACCTGGTTAATGACTTTGTTAATTGGTGCAGGCTAAACAATCTACAGCTGAATGCAACAAAGACCATGGAGATGGTGGTGGATTTTAGGAGATCAAAGCCAATCATGCTACCTGTCTCCATTGAGGGGGTCAATGTGAAGGTGGTTAGCACATATAAGTACCTGGGGGTAACCTTGGACAATAAATTGGACTGGTCAGCCAACTCGGAGGCGCTATATCGGAAAGGGCAAAGTCGGCTCTATTTCCTGAGGAGGTTACGGTCATTCAACATCTGCAGTAAACTACTTAGGATGTTTTATCAATCGGTCATTTCCAGTGTCCTGTTTTATGCTGTAGTGTGCTGGGGTGGCAACGTTAAGAAGAGAGACGCCAGGCGACTTGACAGACTGGTAAAGAAAGCGGGCACTGTTGTAGGAATTGAGCTGGAGACACTTACAGGTTACAGCTATTACAGAGAAACGATCTATGCGAAGGATGCTCGCGATCATGGACAACGAACGCCACCCACTGCACAGCACGCTTATAAAACAGAGGAGCACGTTCAGTGGCAGATTTCTGTCACTGGCATGCTCTACAAACAGACTGAGGAGGTCTTTTGTCCCCAGGGCCATCCAACTCTTCAATACTGTACAAGGGGGGAGGGGGGTGATGGACTCTTAAGCAGGAGTCTGTTTGTTTATGTGTTTCTTAAATATCTCTTTATATTATTTTGTCTCAACTAGCCTTCCATGGCATCTAATATCCATTACATTTACTTTCAGAATTTATAATTTATTCTCTGTCATGTACTGTTCTGATTGATTAATAGCCAGCTGATAGCCGATATCCATAGTCATAGTTAATATTATTAGGAATTTTAAATTTGTAAAAAAAAATTGTATATATTTAGTTATGTGTATGCATGTTTTTAGTATTATTATTATTATTATTAATTTTTTTTCTTTATATATATTGCATGAGTTATGGATGTGGAAATTTGTTATCTAAGCTACTGGATGCCTTAAATTTCCCTTGGGATAAATAAAGTATCAAACAAACAAACAAACAATACAAACACTTTTCAATTCGTAAATATGTCTGCTGATTTCGACATAGATGAAGACTTACATTTTTTTAACCAACCGTACCTTATTCGAACCAGAATATACAGACGCTGAACTGCAAGAGATGGAAGATGCTGCAACACAACCGCAGTCCGAAGCTCTTGCAAGACAGAGCATTGGAGAGCTGGTGGTGTAAATGCCATCAGTGCCAAGCGATGCCCACCGAACAGGAGAGCATGTGCTGCATCCATTGGAACATTCTAATGCCACAACTGGAAAATCTGGAAGACGCAGACAATGGGACAAGTGAATTTACCTGTATAACAGAGGATCCCAGTTTTCCGCCCCTGCTAAGTCCTAGTGTTTTAGAGGGTTTTTTTATTTGCCTAAAGTGAACTGGAAGCGACGTCCGAGACCAGAAGGACCAGGTGGCACACTATCTGTAGAGTAAGTATGTTTATTTAAACTAGAGTTAATACACATGATGCATAGCTTTCTACAATGCATGTTTTACTATGATGTGTGTGCGTGTTGGTGTGTGTGTGTGTGTGTGTGTGTGTGTGTGTGTGTGTGTTTGAGAGAGAGAGAGAGAGAGAGAGAGAGAGAGATAAAACACTCTTGGCAATCAATATTTTTGTGATTATGATCTATTTTCTGTTTTCAGTCAGTGCAGACTGGTGGCGTACCAGGAGAAAAACTTGGAAGACACAACAGGAAAGCTCAAAGCTCTGCCGTCATGTGTTGTGCGAGCCATATGAGAAAAATATCCATCATCATCAGGAGTATATGTTGATTACAAGGAAACAGAAGAAGCTTTCATGCTAATTAAAAAAAAAAGCACCACAATAGACATTTTTAAATTCTGTTTTATTTTTCGATATTACTTTAAATGTTTATCTAACTCGAGAAGGTATTGCTGCTATACATATCTTTAAATAAAAATGTAAATAAAAAAATTGGCTTTTGTTTATTAATTACAGTTTACCAACTATGTTTTTCTGAAATGTTGATTATGGTTTTACCATATGAAGTAGCTCCTTTTATTTTGTTATCACTGCAAAAGACAATCACTTTGTTATTCTGAGATGTCTTACACATCAAACATTTGTTCTAACCAAAATAAAAACGATTCCTTAATCAAGCAGGTTGAGGTAGCATTTTAGAAAAAGAAAAATCAAGCAACACAAGATAGCATTTTACATAAAGAAAAATCAATCAACACGTTCAAGTGTAATACAACTATTACAGTATGACACTGAATGTTGTTTAATTGCTAAACCTTGACGCATGTTTTGCAATAACTGCTTCCTTTTCCGGTTTGTTTTTTGTTGCGATATTGCACGGTAAAACGGGCAAAGAAACTTGAGAGATGGGATCCTTGAAAAGTACAGGTTCAAGGTTCAAGGAGCCTTTATTAACCCCGAGGGGTAATTTGTTGTGCAGCAGCATATGACATAGATAACACACAAATACAAATAGCCTACAAAACAGCAAAAGAATTTGTATGTCTATTTGTCTTGCATTTAGGTAAACTGAATCTGCGGCCCGACGGCAATAAGATGAAACAACTGTTCAAGGGGTGACTAGGGTCGGCCAATACTGATTGTGCCTTCTTAAGGGTCCTTGTCTCATATATCACTTTTAGATCGGTCAAATGGTTATTGGAAATTTTGCCACACACTTTAACTAAATATTGCAGCCTATTTCTATTTTTGAGTGTGAGGGACCCGAACCAACTCACAAGGGCAAAAGAAAGGATAGATTCAATAAATCAACAATTAACCATCCTCATAAAAGTCTTATCGGCATTAAAATAACGAAGTTTACGATAAAAAAACATGCGTTGATGTGATTTCTTACAGATGGCGTCAACCTGTGGCTCAAAAGTGAGTTTGTCATCAATGATAATGCCTAGGTATTTATATTGTTTCACCATTTCTATAGCTTGGTCATTAATTAGAGTAGAAGAGACGGCGTGAGGGTTTGTGCTAAAATCGATCAGCATTTCTTTCGTTTTTGTTTCATTAATCTTAATGAAAGACGATTTACACCACTCTGTAAAATCATTTAAAATAGCGCCATGCTCAGGGTCATTATGCGTCAGCAACGACACTATTACCGAGTCGTCTGCAAACTTAATGATATGACGCCCGGTATGCCGGCTTTGGCATGCGTTTGTGTATAAAATAAATAGGATCGCGGAGAGGACGCAGCCCTGAGGGGAGCCGGTGGAAGAAAGGAGAACGTCAGATAACATACTATTCATTCTTACTCGTTGAGACCTATTAGTTAAGGTCTCAGTAGGGTCAGTAGGGTCATTGGGCCGGTCCAGTACCTTTTGAAGAAGTTCATCCCTGAATTTTTGTGAAGTTGGTTCATAAATTTTCCCACAAAATGAATATACACAATTCAATTGCGTGTATTTACATATATATATATATATATATATATATATACAATTCAATTGCGTGTATATATATACAAGGTGGGCATTGATTAATTTTTTTATCTAGATTAATCTAGATCAATTTTGAGATTAATCTAGATTAAAATGGCTCATTTGAATTCTACCAAAGGCTTGTGCTATACCCAAATAAATAACCTTGCAGGTAGTTTGTAATTAGGCCTAAATATGTTTTATACAAGATTTAACACTGGAATGTTCATATTATTATAAATAATGAGAGTAATCATAATTATTTTATTCTATTATCAACCCTAGTTTGAAACAGCACGAAATAATAACTAAATCTGTTTTTTTTTTTTGTTTTTTTTTCATAAGATTTTCTTGTGAAATTCTAACCCCATTTGATCTACTTTTCTTCTATGTAACACGAAATGAATTATTTTGTAGTGTCCTGGAAGCTCTTTTTCTTACAATACAAATAAATAGAGAGGGATGAAATATCTTATGGATGCATATAATGCATTAGCCTGGTAATACCAGACTCTGCTACTTCACTTTGCTTCATAGACAGTCTGGAATGGCATAATAGAGAAGTGTTTTCTCTCTCTCGCAAGGGGGTGCTTCTCTGAAGTTTAAAATCATTGGTTACCCGTAAGCCAATCAGATAAGTTTATTTATGACGTATGTTATGCGCCAACACGGCTGCTAGAGGTGTGCGATACCGCTAAATTTGGTATCGATCCGATACCAAGTAAATACAGGGCCAGTATCGCCGATACCGATACCGATACCAATACCGATACTTTTTAATAATTAAGGTGGATGCCTCTTCAACCTAAATCTAAATGAATTTTCATGACTTTTGTTTTTGTGATTTGCATTTTGGGATATTAATCAGTTAAAATCATTACTACAAAAGCTTTTGTTCAGAAACAACTTTTGGTTACTTCTGTTTTATTTAAACAAAGTTACAAAATTATTACTTCACAAATATAAAAAATGTACTGTAAAAACAAATTCTCTTTTCAAGTAGCATGTTAACACAAAATGTTTCTCTTCTTTAGTGCACTTCTTTTCAGGATTTTTTTCTTTAATAAACAAAGTCACAAGTTCTCCCCGTCTCTGATTGTGCTGCTGTAGACTAGAAATGCGCGGCCGCGCGCCTGACTGGTGGTAGTCCTGGAGCGCGCTAGCTAGTGGTGAGTACAACACAGGAGAGGGGGACGAGAGCAGCACTAGGATCACAGAGAGCTTGCTCTGCTCTGTGACAGCAGCAGCATTTTGACAAACACGGTCAGGTCGCAAAACGAGAGAAACTGAAGCTTAAGTATCGACATTTTCACGTTGGTATCGATCAATACCGATACCAACGTTGGTATCGATATTATCGATATTAGTATCGATCTGCCCACCTCTAACGGCTGCATCGAGACATTATGCATCGAACTCAAATCTATGATCGAACTTCCACTGTAAACAGGGAGTGGCGCTTTTGTAAGGGCTGCAAAATGTGTGCCAACCGGGAATGAACAATTCACAAACTAGGTTATTTATATGAATTACTGAGTTGCAGCCGCCCCGCAACGTCGGTGTGCCCCGCTCTCAAGAGTCATGACTGATTTAGCTTCCGCCGCCCCGCAGCGCTGCGAGGGCGAGGCCGAGCCGCTGCTCTTGCGAGTCATCAATAGGAAGTTCATTTTACTGATTTTCTGAGTCATTCGAGTCATTTCGTTTATTTAAGTGGCTCAATGTTATAATTTTAACAGCCAAATTCCCCGATCACATCCACCTACGCAATGTTGATCATATACTGAATTAAAAAATCATAATGCAGTAAAAATGATTTACAGGGAACATAAATAATCACTTTACCTTCCGAGTCTTACGTTCATTTGTCACGTGACATAAACAATGAACAGACCGTTCATGAATCACATATCTGGGACTAATGCAGCAGGATGTCGAAACGACATATGGTGGATTATTATTATGATAATAATAATATGATAATAAGAGCGCACCAGGAGCGTTCACAGCCGAGGAGACCGACTTTCTTGTCATGGCCATAAAAGACGGAGAACTGACGTTGAATGGGGGTAAGTTATGTCCTTATTTATGCGTATAGTTATGGCCAAACAGGTCTGATCCGTCATTACTACAATTAGCCTGAAAAAATTGGGTAGCCTAAATGTATCAAAAGTGTATGCGCGTTGTGCAAGCTACATAATGGCCAAGCATGCTGGTTTTTGCTGGTATACTGTACGTTGCAAATAGAGGGGCAGCAAAATTGTTTGTTGCCTAGAGAAGTGCACACGCCGGTCCTAGCTGTAAACACTGATGATGCGAGCGAAATACCAGAGTGAACATGGCTGTAAACGACCTTTGCTTCAGTTTGAAAAACCCCAGAATGTTCTCCATAACAGAGCGAATTGCATCCCGTGTCTTGTTTCCCATTTCTGCGGATGTTTCGGTTTTCGATTTCTCTAACCTACAATGTAAACTCGGCGCTTAGCGTCTACGTCACGGCTCTCAGCCCGCCCTCTGTTCGTTGATTGGCCGGCTGTTTTCAGGCCGGTGGAAAACTGAAAGATAGGCAGCTATCTCAGACTCACTACAGGAGCGAAATGACATTAGCGGAAGTAGGAAGTGAGACGTAGTCAGGCTAATAATGCATAGCCTAAACAGAAATCAGCTGCTTGAATGACAATTGCTGTTGTTATTAGATTTTCAGGTGAGATTCTCACTTAATTCAGTTAACGGATGCTCTGAAATCACTTCATACGTTTTCTGTATCCGATCTTGAAAAGACCAGGTGTAAATGCCCTCCGAAACTCTGATCACTCAAACCACATCAGAAGGTAGTCTTGGCCACATTCCAGACGAAACTGGACATGTGTAAATGCATCTGGTTGTTGAAACCACATATGTAAATGTTACTACTCCCAAAAATGCTAAAAAATAAACGTGTGAGAGCGTGTTATAGGCCATATGTCATGTTATTTTAGTCAGATATGACGGCGCTACTGCGATGCGCATCACCTCAGATGAGCAGCTGAGTGCCTATCAAGCCAGCGCGCCGCAATCTATCGCAAATCAAAGTGAAAGTAAGTCGCAGACACTTAACACTACCATCTTCATTAAAAGTAAAGAAACTAAATGATCATACCAGGTTGCCGCTCTCTCTTATTGCCGTCTTTGCTGATTTTGAAATTAGCCGATGATCAAAATGCAGCTCATATCTGTTGCTTTCGGTGACGTGCACTTCATTAAATCCGCATATAGCGTGAGGGAATTGAAGATCGGATTTATATCCGTTTTGCAAAAACACATGTATGTGACCAGGTGTAAATTGAATCGTTTTGATAAATCAGATAGCTATCCGATCTGAGAAAACGCATGAAGTGGCCAGGTACAGCCCCCTAGACGCGGCGCGGCGCTTCTCGTTCGGTATGCGACCCCTTTTACGGATGTGTATTTCCCTCATATTAAATATAAAATGCATCTCTGATATTTTCCTAATGTCTGGATAAACAGACGTTTCAATATATTGGTTTTAAATGGCCCTTACAGTACAATTCGACTACATCTGAGCAAAAATATCAAAGTGAAAGTCATCATAGCTTGCGTGGTATATTATTGTCAGACCGCGGTCAAGCCAGCCGCAGTTTGCAAATAGACGGTCAAGCCAGCCGCTAAAAATAATATGCGTGCGCACAGGTCTATTACTATGAATACGGTAATTTTAGTCACAGCTGAGGAAGAATGCGCTTCAGAGCGCTTAAGTTGCCCAGATCAATCCTTCCATTCGTCCGTCTGTATATCTATCTCATTTCTTTCTTTCTTTCTTACCTTCTTTCTTTCTTACTTTCTAAATATTCATCTATCTATCTATTTCCTTTTTCTCTCCATCTATCTTTCTCTCCATCTTTTTCTTTATTTCTATCAATATATTTATCTATCCTTTCTTTCTTTCTATCTATCTATCTATCTATCTATCTATCTATCTATCTATCTATCTATCTATCTATCTATCTATCTAAATATTAATCTATCTATCTCTTTCCTTTTTTCTCTCCATCAATCTTTCTCTCCATCTTTTTCTTTTTTTCTATCTATATATTTATCTATCCTTTCTTTCTTTCTTTCTTTCTTTCTTTCTTTCTTTCTTTCTTTCTTTCTTTCTTTCTTTCTTTCTTTCTTTGTCTTCTATCTTTTTTATTTCTATCTGTCTGTCTGTCTGTCTGTTACAAAAAAGACCTCATTTGTATAATATGAAAAAACTAATGGGCAATTCTTATAGGTGACGTCCCATACAGTATCACTTCATATCAAACAATCTTATTGTAGCATTTTGGAGAAATGTCCCATTATTCGACTTCAGAGGGCCATAAATATCTTATTTCTAATAAGTAGAAAAAAATAACTGTCAGTTCCTGTAGGGGACGTCCCATACAGGATACACACCACATATCAAACCATTTTGCTGCAGCATTTTGGAGAAATGTTACATTATCGACTTCAGAGGCCCATAAATACCTCATTTCTAATAAGTAGAAAAAACGAACTGTCAGTTCTTATATGGGACATCCCATACAGTATACACACCTCATAATAAACAATTTTACTGCAGCATTTTGGAGAAACGTCACATTATTCGACTTCAGAGGCCTATAACTACCTCATTTCTAATAAGTAGAAAAAACGAATGGCCAATTTTTATAGGGGACGTCCCATACAGTATACACACCTCGTATCAAACCATTTTACTGCAGTATTTTGGTGAAATGTCCCATTATTCGACTTCAGAGGGCCATAAATACCTAATTTTCAATAAGTAGAAAAAAATAACGGTCAGTTTTTATACGGGACGTCCCATACAGTACACACACCTCATATCAAACCATTTTACTGCAGCATTTTGGAGAAATGTTACATTATTCGACTTCAGAGGCCTATAAATACATAATTTCTAATAAGTAGATAAAACGAACGGTCAGTTCTTATACGGGACGTCCAATACAGTATACGCACCTCGTATCAAACCATTTTACTGTAGCATTTTGGAGAAATGTCCCATTATTCGACTTCAGAGGCCCATAAATAACTAATTTCGGTAACACTTTATAATAACTGCACGCTACTAATCATTAGTTAAGCATGAGTAAACCATTAATTCATCATTTATAAAACATTAATAGACATTAATAAGCAGTTTATAAATATAGCTATAAATGCTTTTTTATTGATTTATAAGCATATCTATAATGCGTTTAATAATTGTATTTTCATACTTTGTTAATGATCAATTAATTTCTAAATGAAGTATAGCATTATTTACAAACCAGTTGTTTAAGAGTTGTCAGTCATTCATAAGATCACTTAGAAAGTGTAAGTAAATATAGTAAATACAGGTAGTTATAAAGCATTTAGTAGTGGTTAGTTAACTATTTTTGTGAGCTAATCTAAAGTGAGGACTATTCATGCTTTGTAAAGCATTTCTTGGTCAGTGGTATAAAACTGAGCCCCTTTGTTCGAAAAGCAGGAAGAGATGATAACTATGCAGAATGTAGACCTCTGTGTCTCTTCCTCCTATGTCTTCTAAATATTATAAATAAATTCGAGAGATCTCTTGGCAAAATCACAGGTGTCTCTTTTCATGGGGAAAGAAAAAGAAGTTTTTTTTAGATCTACACTGGGTAAGCCGAGCGAACAAATTTATCTATATAGCTATATAAATTTGCCTCTTAAATCTGAGAGGGCACGTGCCCCGCAGTTTGAATAGGCACCTCTGATCGTTTCATAATGTTTTTCTCACCTTTGATTAACACATGTGCAACCCCACCCACATTCCACAGCCATGTAAAAAAAAGACTAGTGCCATATAACTTTATCTGAACTTCTTTTAAAAATTGAACTGTTATCAGACCATGAACACCTCTTCATTTTACAGTTCCAGGATGAGGAACACAAGAAAGTAATAATAAGGCATATTGAACAACAATTTTATTGTTGTTCAATGTGAATTTAAACCGCCTTCTGCTTTTAATTATTATTTATCACATTATACAATGTTTTAATCATTCCACATTGTTGACAGAATTCGTTGGGATGAAAACAGTCCCCCTATCGATACAGCATTTTTTTTTTTAAAATAAACAGATAGTAAATTTAAATTTTAAAATTCAGCAATTCACCTTTGGCTAAGCCACGGCCTAGAATGTAGATTGACGAATCACAGCGCAGCCAAGAACGAGCTCCCACAGAGCTCTGACACTTTTTCACAGCGCTCCACTTTCAACACAGGCGTCTCATATTTGTGGTCTCAGCAGGCTATTACCGTCGTAGTTTTATCCAAAATATTAGGGGTGCACGATTCAGAAAATGTCACGATTCGATTCGATACCGATTTTTTGTCTCGAGATCCGATTCAAAATCGATTTTCGATTCAAAAACGATTCTCGATTCAAAAAACGATTCGCAGGTCTACATAAATGTAGTTTACTTTTTCCTATGTGATTGATTGCAGTAGACATAATTTAAAAGAAATGTTTGATATTACTTTATATGTCTTCATACAAAAATAAAAACTTTTGCAACTAAAAAGTGCGAAGTGCCAAGCTTTGGCCAGCTTTTAAATACATTTAATTCAAGTTTAAAATAAAACTTAAATAAAAAGCTTTTACATTTAGCTTTAAAGTGCTATAGTCAGATCAAACAAACAATTATGCTAAATGTGGTTTAAGGAGTAGGCCTACTTCAGCTACCAGGTTGACTGTTGAAATATATAACTCGACTGGGCACATTGAACTTCCTAAAAATATATACTAATTTCATAGTGTCACAGTCCTTCGTCTGCACCATCCTGTCTGCGTCTCCAGCACTACACTTCCCATGATCCTCTTGTCTGCACACCTGAACTCACTCCCTCATCAGCCTCCCGTTCAGCGTCCTGTTCATCTGTTTCACCTGTCTTCACCTCATTATGTCTGATTCCTCTGTGTATTTAGTTCCCTCAGTTTCATTCTGTCTTTGTCGGTTGTTGTCTATAGATGTATGTTGTTAGCCCGTGTGGCGCCTGTGTTCCAGTCTTCCTGCCTGTTTGATTTATATTAAAAACCTCATCTTTACCGATACCCCGGACTCCTTGTTTGTTCAGCCTGCACCCGCGCCGTGACAGAACGACCGACCGACCAAACCATGGATTCCTTCGTGGCGGTTCGACTGCTTTGCCTGGAGCAGGAGGACCGGTCCCTGGAGGACCATTTGACGGATTTCCTCTCCCTCATTCCAGCCACAACCTTCCCGGACGACAGCCTCTGCAGCTTTCTTTATGCTGGCCTCAACACCGCCACCAGAGCGCAGTTGTCCGGGAACGGTCCCCCGGGGAGTTTTGCAGCATATGTGGAGTGGGTGCTGGTGTCCTGCGGATCTCCCTTCACCATCGATGATGGCACCAGCCCCACTCCAACACCGGAGCTCTCTCGTCCGCTGGTCCCGCCCAGCCACGCCGAGCCCGGGCTCTCTCCTCCGCTGGTCCCGTCCAGCCTCTCCGAGCCCGGGCTCTCTCCTCCGCTGGTCCCGCCCAGCCACGCCGAGCCCGGGCTCTCTCCTCCGCTGGTCCCGTCCAGCCTCTCCGAGCCCGAGCTCTCTTCTTCGCTGGGCCCGACCAGCCCAGCCCCAGAGACCGTCCAGCCAGCGCCAGAGACCGTCCAGCCAGCGCCAGAGACCGTCCAGCCTGCGCCAGAGACCGTCCAGCCAGCGCCAGAGACCGTCCAGCCTGCGCCAGAGACCGTCCAGCCAGCGCCAGAGACCGTCCAGCCTGCGCCAGAGACCAGGATCCCACCCAGCCTCCCTCTCCCGCCTCCTCTCATCTGTCCTCCATCTTCTCTCCTGCCCTTCAGCTCCCCGACACCAGCTTGGTCAGTGGATCCCCGGTTTTCGCCTCGCACCGCCTCCACATGGACACTTCCTCGGCCCTCTGTCCCATCAGCTCCCCCGTGGCTCCTACCTCCCTCAGCTCCTCCATGGCCCCTCAGTCCACCAGCTCGGCCAGGCTCCCTCGGTCCTCCGGATTCCCTTCACTCTCTCGTCATCCTCCCCTCACCTATGGAATTCCTTCCTTTGGCTCCGCCTCGTTTTGTCACCCCTCCGGTTCAGTTGGACTCCTCACTCCCTCCAGTCACCCGTCAGCCCTCACGACCTCTGACATCACCGTGTCCCTCGGTGCCCCTGTCGTCACTTCAGTCACCAGAGCCTACGGTGTCACCATGGTCCCTCGGTCCCTCCTCAGCACCCAATGTCGTCTGTCCCTCAGCTACACCCTTCACAAGCTTGCAATTCGATTCGATTTCGATTACGATTCGATTCAATATCGATTATTTTGGATATCAGTTACAAGAAATGGCAATTTTTCTCAAGGGAATCAAATCTCTTAAATGCTGTAAACTATGGTCTATATATACTATATATATATATATATATATATATATATATATATATATATAGTCTAGTTGTAGCCTACTAGGCTTCATTAGCCTAATATGAAGGTAATAATGAAATGTTTATTTATTTTTATAATAAGAAGATTACATGAAATATAAACATTTAAATAGTGGCTGTCATAAAAAAATTGCCAGATTTATTCAAATATGCATTAAATATTTAAGAACACTAACGAGTGTGGACTAACGAGTTTATGTGGAGTTTTCTGAGGTAAATATGACGATACATGACATTGATTACAAGCTGTTTAATTGACGTCTTTCCACAGTTGAAACGCAGATTGAGCGAATCAATGTGACATGGTAGGGATTTAGATAAGTTGTACTCTATCTTTTAACACACTTTCAGATGCTCATTCATGTTTATTTCGCGCTGTAGCTGGTATTATTTACCCGGAAGAGAGATCAGCGCTGCTGCTTCTCAGGTGCTGCGCCAGAGCGATCTCACGCCACAGCGCCAAAACGGCAAAACGCAATTTATGTTTTTGAATTTCTAAAGAAAATGGACGTAATTTGAAAATTGAGACTTTGTTTCATATCAATAGTAACAAAGGACAAAGATTATTGTGATTTGTTGGATGCGCACAGCCGCGATACGTCTCATTCATGAAACAGGATGACTAATCGATTCTTGAGATTTAAGAATCGATATCGCTTTGTAAAAATGAGAATCGATTAATATCGAGAAATCGATATTTATTACCCAGCCCTAATTGACATAGCCTTTCTAAATTATTGAAAAACTGGGCACACAGCCTAATGTTGAAGTGTGCCTACTTTGCTTAAATTTAATGGAATAATAGAGGCCTATTTTTACTTCACATTTATTTCATTTGAATTTACTTTTTTCAGTATTGTGATTATGAATTTGTTTAACTACAATGTTGAATTAATCTGCGACCTCAGCTCTCAATGAGCAGTGGCAAATTATGTCGGACACTTTAAATAAATAAACAGTTAATAAACTCGCTAATAAACAGCTACCTATTTAAGCTTCAAGAACGGTAAAACATAAAAGCTGTAGGCCAACAGCATGTAATGAGGTTCGATCTCAGGTCGTTTGGAGGTCCATGAAGTCGAGGTTGATGCGTTACCGACATACTGTTAAACTGCTGATGCATTATCGTCTTATACACTTGTAAAGCCTCATTGATGTAGCCTAATATGTTTGTACGCCAATGTTTTACGTTTTCATTATTTATTCAATTTAATTTCAGTATTGTGATTAATTAATTAAATTATTAATTTAACTACGTTTCACTTGAATTAATCTGCAACCAACTTTCAATCGCTCTGAATGAGCCGCAGCACGGCTGCAGGAGATTACACAAAAAACGGCCACTTTTCAAAGTCTGTGATTGTAGCGACTCCTAGCGGCAAAAGGCAGTAAATACACCCCAAATTTTACCGCCGCGGCAGAACTGCGGCGGTAAAAAACACATTCTGGTTGATTACCTTCTGTACATTCCCAGAAGGGGGCAACACAGCCGTATCTTCATCTCCAGAGGACTGAAGCTCCCCCTCCGATGCTGCGATAGACATCTGGTCATCAGGTGGAGCTCCAAAGGACACAGCTGGTCGTCCATGAGAAGGATCAGCCCGTTCCTTTGGAGGCTCCCACGGTGGCAGCGCTTGTGAGGCGTGAGGGACCCTCGGCGGGTAAGCCCTCACGGTAATCCTCAGATCACCCTGACCATGCACAGAAGTAGGTCTATTCTGAGGTCCAGCATAGACACTAGATCGAGGCATAGGCGAGGGGACTCCACCTTCCCTGAGGTAAGGCGAGTTTCGATCTCAGCGCTGTCATAGTCATATTCCCGCAATGGGAACATGAACTTTTCACAAAGGCCTGCCTCAGCGTGCTGAATGCCCAAACATGAGAGACAACTCTTGTGGCCGTCTGCTGGCGCCAGGGAACGACCGCGTGCAGAATGACATCCTGAAAAGGACGCAGGGTCACATTTATGTTGCTCTTTTAGTTGAAAAAAAATGTGTATAATAATGCGGTGTAATCGAGGTACACACTCACTAGAGGAACGCCCAATGAGACCAACACACACAGACACACACACAAGCAATGCTGTGAAAACAGCATTTGAGAGCTGTAATGCTCGCAGCCACCGCTGATCGCGCCTTCACACCGGCACTGGAACAGAGTATTCTCCTTTCTTTAGTCTCCAACGATGCAGCAGTCTGCAGAAACTCAGAGTCAAAACGAAATGTGAATGACATTGAGTGCGTGTGCCCGCTTCCGGTTTATACCTGCACTGTGGGGCGGGGCGCATGGAGCTTCTCACGCACACCAACGTTCATTGGCTCGTTCTGTAGATACTCGAAGTTGATAGGGCTCCCTGAAGTGATCCCATTACATTGTCACAACCACGTGTGTTATGTGGATGGCTGATGAACCCAATAGATGATGTGCAAAGGGTTTATTTGTGACAAACAGGAAGATAAAACCCACGAGGGGGCAAAACAAGGCAGGGTAGAACACACCAGACTAAGACTTGAAACTAAGACAGGAACAAAACTACAACATGAACAGACTCTTCTCAAATAACAGCTTACTCAAAGAATTACTCACAGCTTGAAACATGCAACGTCAAACAATGAACCGACACAGGACAGCAAACACAAGGGGATTAAATAGGGAACACTAATGACGAGGACAGGTGAAGCTGACTAGACAATGAAGCACTAGACGAGGATAACAAGGGGGCGGGGTAACTTAACGAGACAACACAAGCACATGGCCCAAACAGGCCATGCGCTTGCACACAAAACATGATTCTGTCATGATCCTGCCTCACGACTAGAGGAATTCAAGGACAAGAAGGCAGAATCATGACAACGTGAATGACTGAAAGGGAACCAGCGGCGTTCAATAAAAGGGATTACTGAGCCAGCCTCAATTTCCATTAAAGGTGAAAAACCCCAATGGCATCACATCACATCATCAACGGACAGGCTTTTTAGGCATGACGATATTTCTCCACTTTCTTCAGTCCTCTTTCTTTCGACATGCTGGTCAGCTCTTCGTGCAGTCATTCTTTATCTAGCTCTAGATATTTATAGTGCTGATAAACGTAATCCCTGTATGATATTCATGATCAACCCCCCCCCCCCGATTTGATGTGACTTCCGACTTGTAAAGAACATATATACAACGCATTCTCATCCTTTAACGTCATATAGAACGCTATATGCAAAAACAGCGCTAAACTACGCACATGGCACCCGTTATCGTTAATATAACACGCGCTGTGAGGGCTAAGTTTAGGTGTGGGGTAGGGTGTGCGTGTCGTTCACGCTAAAGGATTTATGACGTCTTGGGTTCGCGTGTTATATTAACGATAAAGGATGCCATGTGCGTAGTATAGCGCCGTTTTTGCATATAGCGTTCTATATGAAGTTAAAGGATGAGAACGGGCTGATATATATGCACTGGTTCATTGTTTCCCATGCGAAAACAGTGTCCGATGAACTGGTGCTGCCTTCTCCTGATAATGTCACTAATTAGCTGTTGATCTGTCGTGCTGTACAGTTTTTCATTTGTCATGTGAGACTCTGCTTGGTTGATTTCCAACATGATTCGGTAGCACTTTCTAGCAAAGATGTTTAGTTTCTCGTCTAAGGCTTGAGTGAGCACCCATGACTCGCATCCGTAAAGAAGCACTGATATGCACGATGCATGGAATAGGCGCATCTTGAACTTTACATGCGGCTTGGGCGATCTAAAAATGGTCTTAAGTTTCGTGAATGCGACCCAAGCTAAAGCTATACGGTTGTTGACATGTTTTTCGGTCGACACTATGTATGATCCCAAATACTTAAACTCGTCCGCAATTGCGATCGGCTTTCCATCAATTGACAGATTGGTCTTTATTTGGGATTTATCGTTTAGTTGGACTTGAACGGTATTTTCAATGCGGTATTTTCAAATCTTCTTTCAAAAATTTTTTTTTGCTGCATTACTGTTAGCTGTTGTTGTGCTCGGGTTAGATCGTTCTCGAGTAGCGCTATGTCGTCTGCGAATGCGAGGTCGTTGAGTTTTCGATCGATTTTTGTCTCTTTTCTCTTTTTGGCACAAGATCGTTGTGGCCGTGCATTTTCCGATCGGGCTGGGGTACCCTTGTGTGTTAGGTAACCGGATTCGCCTGCTGATTGCTTTGAAACATAGTCGATGACAATTATGAATAGGTACGGTGCAAGGGCGTCTCCTTGTAAAACTCCTGTTGTGATTGCACAGGGCTTCGAACGCTCTCCTCCAATGTATACTTGGCTTGTCGACTTGTCATACATGATTCTGATTGCGTTTACAATTTACGATGGAATTACGTAATTACGTAGGATGGCAAACATCATCTCTCGATCAATTTAATCAAACGCTTTCTTGAAGTCGATAAAAGTAGTATACAGTACATTGGGATGTCTTGTGCACACGCTCCATCCATGACCCTACGAAGCATGTGGATCTGTTGAGCACATCCCCAGCCTGTTCTGAAACCTGCTTGGTTGTTTCTAAGCAGTTTGTCGACCAGGCCTCTTATGCGATTGAGAATTACTCCATTGTAAACTTTGACTGCTATTGACATTAAAATAATGTCAAAATAATGACATAAAATAATGAAATTAAAATAATAAATAAGATCAACCTCTATTTCTTTTTCTCAATAAAGATATCTGCCATGTGTCTCACAGCCCATTCTTGTATTGGACTCCTTTTTCTCAGTATTTTCTCATGTCTCAGTTGTGTCTACTTTTATTTCTCCAAAATAATTATAGGAGATACACCTAGACACTGCTGCTCCAAAATTAAGAGATATTTGAGAATCACTACTGAGACACATGAGCTTAAAAAAAAAAAAACCCAGAGCAATAAAAAAAAAATATTCCTAAAATGGTATCTTAATCCTTCTTATGTCTCATTTGTGTCTACTTTTGTTTCTCCCCAAAAATCTTAGGAGAAACATCTGAAATGCTGTTGATATTAATTTTATATATATAATTTTGGGGAGAAACAAAAGTATCAGAATCAAGTTTCCTGAGCTCATAAAGCAACCATTGAGCAATGCATTTTTCCTCTTTCCTCTGTGCTGTTTGGCATATACTACTACAGTATAGTCATAAAAGGACCTTCCTATGCACAAATATGTATTTATATCATGGATTTTAGAATGACATGTAATGCTCGTTGCTCACTGTTGATTTTTGAGTGCTTAGCATTTGTAAGAGGTCCTTTGGCAGAGGCAAGTCCTGCAGAGCATTGAGGTCAATAAAGCCACAGGATAATATGGGCAGCTCACTCAAACACACGTGAAGCATTTGTGGAAAATAATTGACGGTTTGAGTACAAATTCATATATATGCAAAATTAAATTAGCGCATCACAGAACACCAAAAACTAAATGTAAGTGCTTACCTATGCAAAAGTCGCCTCCACAATGCTAGCATGTTGTGGGTGGTCGTCAGGGTACTTGGCAGGATGCACTTTCCAGTACACACTTAGTATATCAATAGCCCCTTTCACACAGAGATTCCAGAAAATACACGGATAATGTGACCCAGCATTTGTCCAGGGATTGTTTGATTTCGGTCCATTCACACTGCCAGTGATTTGCCGGGATCTGTGAGTGCGTTCACACACAACCCGTAAAAATCCCGGGAAGACACATCAGGGAAAACGTCAGGATGAGACGTATAACGGACGCATCGAAAACATGTACACGCTCATACCGTTTCCACAAAGCTAGTGAATGATCTCAGCTTCAGTACAGAGAGGAGCTCCTGGTCTCTGCTTCGCTCCAGTTTGCAGGTATTTGTTCATCCTTTCTTTGTTGATGACGAACACAAACTTTCTTCTAAGCAACAGAGTCGCGCGATGGCACGAGTGTCATCACTATGACACACCCTTTACGGCATTGGTCCTGGCTTTTGTTCACACAGCGCGCGTTCCCGGACTGATTCCGGCAATGTTACTAGGTCCCCAACCCTGGATATGTCCCGGTATCAATCCCGGGTCGTGTTTGCGTTCACACAGAAGGTGTTCTGGCAATTTCCCGGCAATTTCCTGGGATCAACGGGGTGTGTGAAAGGGGCTAATGTGAACTGAAATTCAGTTGTTTTTGAACCATTCTATGCCTCTCACTCTTTCTCTTTTCTTTCAAACACATACACTGTGCTAAATGCTAGTGTGCTGTTAAGTGCCTCCATGTGTGAAATAGCTTGTAAACAAATTAAACTAATGAGTTGGGAAATTTGCTTCCTGCAAAATGACTGCTGCGAAACTCTCCAACTGGTTGTCAGGTGCCTGAAGCTCCAAAGGTGTCAAACTCCTGAAGAAAAAAGACCTGGTGAATCATATTCAGCATGTAGCCTTAACTAACCCACGCGTAATACTCATGAACTACTCACAGCATGTATTTGAAAAGGCCAGAGAAGATGGGAATGTAAGTTTTATGCATATCTCTTCTTATCACAGGACATTAAATCTCACTTTTTCAAGAAGGATTTTCAACCTTGAGTGTAATTCCAATTTTAGGAGGTTGATGGCTACCAAATTGTCTATGATGCAGCATTGTGTTTTAATGAAACATTTCGAAAACAAAAATGTGCATATTTAATTTAGACTGTAAAGACATCGAAGCATCAGGAACCACTGTATACTACATGAAAAAGACTGCCAACAGAAACAGAAGGTTTAAGGTGGGTTTAAACTCTCAGTCTAGCATGTTAAACAGAGGGAATATGTTTGCTCTGAACAAATCTATAATATATTTTAGGACATTCTAAAACCAGCGTCAGACCACTGCCATCAGACAAAACAGCATTATGCCTCAAACTAAAATCCTTCAGGTTTACAGAAAAACAAAAACAAAAAACATGCAGAAATATAAAAGTTATACAAGGCAGCCTCAGAGAAAAGTTAAGTTTAATAGTTTTTAAAAAAGCTCCTGCTTCCAAAACTCTCTAAGGACACCATTTTGAATAAAATGTAAGTTATTAATGCCATTTCATTTCTAAAAGACTCAGCACTTCATTTCATCAGGTTCTTCAAAGGCTCTATCCCAGGGGTGTCCAATCCTGCTCCTGGAGGGCCAATGTCCTGCTGAGTTTACCTCCAACCTGCTCCTCCAAGAAAGTTTCTAGTAGGGCCGTTGCGTTCTTGTCTGTACTTGTGTTCTTGTGGACTTTACAGTTCAAATCCTCTTGATCCGCCCCTTTTATTGAGGATGCTTCGAGAGGTGACTTGTGTGGACTTGAGTCAGCCAGGTATCCCAGAATGCATCTCGCACCAACCAGCAAGCGTCAATAGCAGAGGAGAAAAGCCACATAATTTAAAAATACAATACTGTTATTGTGTTACGAAATGTAGTTTTAAGAGTTTTTCAGACAAGAATGTAGTTGTTTAAAGCTCAAATCTGAGGTTTATTGATAAAGATAAAGAATTGATTCTATTTGAATATATATGTGCGCAGGTTTGTAATTCCCTACAAAACCATGCCTGAACAAACTACTTGTCTATAAATTTGATACAGAATTTTGTTTTATTTAAATTACAACACTTTATCTGTAGAGTGGGAAAGGGATCCTCCATAGGGAGAGGCTAGTTGGCACTTCAGCACTGTATTGTCATCGAGTCCAGGGGTAACACTTTATTTTGATAGTCCATTTTAGACATTCTACAAACTATAAGTAACTTTTCAACTACATGTCTACTAACTCTTATTAGAGTATTAATAGACTGTCTTCTTAATGAGCCAACTGTCTATTTCTGCAGATATATTAGTCTATATTCGCCATTCAAAAAGGAAAACAGACGCTGCCGGCTGCAGATACACATAACGTAAACAAAGCAGCGCGTGCTTACCGTTTTGAATATCAATCCTGCTAAACACTTTCTTTATTCCACTTCGCTCATGTTAATATTGAAATATTCGCCAAGGAACACTCGGGTAAGAAGACGTAACATAAGAACAGCCTTCTATCTTTACCGTTTTGACTTCTTTTCTTGCTGTTTTGCTTTTATTCTCGTGCACTGACTCGTTCACTTAGCTGAACAGCCAATCAGAGTTCTCTCTTTCCCCAACGGCCCGACGCCGATTCAACATGTCGAATCGGGCAAAACAAAGCCGACGAGAACTATTTTCAGCCAACGGCTCGGAACCATGCGTATCACACCGAGGAAACTTAGTTGGCCGACTCACAAAATCTTCCAGACGGCCGACCGTCGGCTTGGTGTGTCCAGGCTTAACAGACATTCAACTGATTATATGTAACTTGGCGACTACAAGTAAACTTATTCTCCTAACCCAAAGCCTAACACCTAACCATAACCTAACAGTCTACTGACAGTATACTATAATATACTAATTCTCTAATGAGAGTTAGTTGACATGTAGTTGAAAAGTTACTTATTATTAATAGAACGTCTAAAGTGACTATCGAAATAAAGTATAACCAGTCCAGGCTAAGATCTGGATACGGACTGGATCCGGCAGGCTGCAGGAAAACCTTGGGATAAACAAAGACACTCAAATTAGCGTAGATGCTATTCTTCTGGAAGTGTTCCCAGTTCCGGCTGACCTAATCTATGCACCCTAACATTGAATTATAGAAGTCTATAATGTTTTATGTGTATGCTAGGGCAAAGAAATGTGTCTTTATTCAAGCTTTGAACTGACAGAGTGTGTCTCCTTCACAGACAATGGTAGGAAGACTATTCCACAATTTTGGTGCTGAATAGGAAAAGGATCTACCGCCAGCAGTCGATTTTGTATTCTAGGTATTATTAATTGGCTGGAATTTTGAGATCACAATAGATGTGAATGCGTTAAGAGCTCGCTCAAGTACTGGGGAGCTAAACCATTTAGTGCTTTGTAAGTAATCAACAATATTTTAAAATGTATACGATGTTTAATAGGCAGCCAATGTAGTGTTGACAGAACCGGGCTAATATGGTCGTATTTCATACAGTAGTTCTGGTAAGAACTCGAGCAGAAGTTAGGGGTGATCAAGTTAGGGGTGATCATGAGTGGTTGCTCGGCGAATGCTATTTGGCCGGACCATCTACTTTTTAGCACATAATTGGCTAAAAATGTTTTGTACTAGCTGTAGTTTGTTTTGTACTAGCTGTAGTTTGTTTATTAAGAGTGCAGGGCAACCACCCAGTAGAGCATTACAATAATCTAGTCTTGATGTCATGAAAGTCAATGAGAGCATATGACGGAACTTAGAGATATTTGTAAGATGGAAAAATACGGTTTTACAGATACTAGACACGAAACTTTCAAATGAAAGATTGGCATCAAAGAGCACACACAGGTTCCTAACCGACGACAAAGACTTAACAGAGCAGCCATCAAGTGTTAGACAGTATTCTAGGTTATTACGTGTGGATGTTTTTTTCAGAATTCAGAACGCTCTGTGTGATTGCGTCGTGAAGCACTTGTATAATCAGTCCAATGGAAGAGCAAGACGTCATAGGCGGGTAACGTCATAGACCAGGAAACTATAAAGCACCCCCGAAAACAGACCACGACAGTTTCTGTTGCCTTCACCAAACGCTCTCTGTATTTGTCTGTCCTTGTCTATTTATTGTTGTTTGTCAAGCCCAGCATTCATTATTATGGGGAGCAAGCAACTTTTAGACGTTGTGTTGTTCCCTTCCCTCGTTATATCACAAGTGGGGACACACATCAGCTTTTTGTTGCTGTTTGAGAGTGGAGCATTCCAACAGTCAGTTTTCGAGGGGGCTGACTGTGAGCATTGCGACAAGCTGTCCGTGAGCTTCTCCGTCCGAGGAGGACGGTTCGGTTCACGTTCCCTGTGCGGGTCCCGCTGTTGCCGAGGCACGGTGGCGACTCGCATTTATACAGAGATCGCTTGCTTTACAATATGTGTGGATGCAGCTCTGGCTCCTCTGAGACTCCAGGGCATTTGTGTATTATACTACGTATATCAATGATTGGTTGATCCTATCTCAATCTGAGCATAAAGATGTCGTTCTGTCTCATTTAAAGATGTTGGGGGTTGCCGCTCAACACCAAGAAGAGTGTGCTCTGATAACCACTTTTCTAGGTGTAGCAATTTTCACAGCTGTAAATGGGGTATATCTAGGCCAGTCACTCACTGTAAAACAGTTTCAGACTGGTAGGTCTCATGGCAGCTGCGTCTAACGTAATTACTTTTGGCCTTCAGTACACGTGACCCCTACAGTGGTGGCTCAGGACCAAGGGGTTTTCTCAGAGGAGAAATACGTTTTCGCATGATCAAGGTCACACGACTATGCCTTTGTGACTCAGTCATGTGGAAGAACCTTGATTCCTCATCCAGACCCAGTGTTGGGGGCTTCTTGTCGACGCATAATGCTATCAACAGATGCTTCCCTCACAAGTTAGGGGTGATCATGAGTGGTTGCTCGGCGAATGGTATTTGGCAGGACTATCTACTTTTTAGCACATAATTGGCTAAAAATGATGCCGGTATTCCCGAAAATCTCAATACTTCCTGCCAGACCCGAGAGGTCACCATGTGTTTTTCCTTTTGGATAACACACTGATGGTCTCGTATATCAGAGCAGATATCCTGTTGTGGCAGGAACTGAGGCCCAGGGAATGGAGACTTCAACCTGAGGTGGTGAAGCTTCTTAGGGAGAACTTTGGTCAAACTAAAGTCAAGTCGACCTTTCACATCATTTGTACAACGCATTGCTCTATTTGGTTCTCCCTCACACATCTAGCTCTGCTTGGACTGGATGTGATGTATTAGGTGTGGTTGACGCTACACCAGTACGCGTTTCCCGATATCTTTGCTCCCGCGAGTTTACCCTCATTTGGAGTTTTGGATACTGTGGGCTCGGCCTCTGAGGGGGTGATCTCTGATCATTTTCCAATCTAGAACTCCTTCCACGAGAAAACTATATGCAAACTATATGCATATTGACTTCTTGCAAGACCATTTCTCTGCTGGATTATCTCCTTCTACCTTAAAGGTTTACGTGGCGGCTATATTGGCCGACCACACCCCTCTGAGGGGTACTTCTATCGGGAGAGATCCTCTAATTACTCGTTTTTCTCCGTGGTACATTGATGTTGAGACCTGCACTGCACTCAGAGCACTGGCTTGGGATTTGGCCATTGCACTTGAGGGTCTGGCTTTGACTCTCTTCGAGCCCGTTGAAGAGGTTTCAAAAAAATTCCTCACTTTGAAAACTTTATTTCTCCTTGCTATTTCATCTATCAAGAGAATTTGAGATTTGCATGCCCTGTAGGTTGATCATTTATGCCTGGAATTTTTACCTGGTATGGTGAAAGCATTTCTTTACCTAAGACTGGGTTATATTCCTAAGGTCCCATCTAATGTTGGGGGCCCAATAGTGTTGCAGGCTTTTTATCCTTCACCTTTTAATACCCCAGATCAGGAACAACTTAATCTGTTATGTCCAGTTCGGGCATTGGATGCCTACGTTCACAGAGCTGCCCTGTGGCGTAAGTCTGAGCAGTTATTTGTCTGCTTTGGGTCACTCAAGAGAGGGTGCCCTGCATCTAAACAGGTAATGAGCAAATGGATAGTTGAGGCTATCTCATTGGCTTATGAAGTGGCCGGGCAGCCTTCACCTATGGCTGTACAGGCCCATTCTACGAGGAGTATGTTGGCCTCTATGGCTTTAATTTCGGGTGTTACCCTTCTTGACGTTTGTAATGCGGAAGGATGGTCCTCTCTGCATACATTTGTCACGTTTCATTACCTAGACCTCTCCACTCCTGGGGCTAGGTTGCTTGCTTCTTAGTGTGCGCAAGGAGTTCACACAGAACAGGCATTTCTCATTATGGTGTAGTGGGTATGGGGTTCCCAGTGCGTCTCAAACCGTGTCTCAAACACAGCTTAAGTTCCCTTGAAAGGGAACGTCTCATGTAACCCTGGTTCCCTGAGAGGGAACGAGACGCTGCGTTCATCTGCCATACTTCCTGCATGCCCTGATCGACTCGCTTTGGGCTTTTTCAGAAGCTGTCGTGGTCTGTTTTCGGGGGTGCTTTATAGTTTTCTGGTCTATGACATAACCCGCCTATGACGTCTCGCTCTTCCATTGGACTGATTATACACTGTGTGCAGAATTATTAGGCAAGTGAGTATTTTGACCATATCATCATGTTTATGCATTTTTTCCAACTCCAAGCTGTATAAACTTGAATGCTCATTGGATTTAAGCATTTCAGGTGATGTGTTTTTGTGTAATGAGGGAGGGTGTGGCCTAATGAGAAAAAACACCCTATATCAGGTGTGCATAATTATTAGGCAGCTTCTTTTCCTCAGGAAAAATGGGCCAAAAAAGGGATTTAACTGACTTAGAAAAGTCAAAAATTGTAAAAAGTCTTTCAGAAGGATGCAGTACTCTAGAAATTGCTAAGATATTGGGGCGTGATCACAGAACCATCAAACGTTTTGTAGCAAAACCTCAACAGAGTCGCAAGAAACGTGTTGAGAAAAAAAAAACGCAAATTAACTTCCAAAGATTTGAGAAGAATCAAACGTGAAGTGACCAGGAACCCATTATCCTCCAGTGCGGTCATATTCCAGAACTGCAACCTACATGGAGTGCCCAGAAGTACAAGGTGTTCAGTGCTCAGAGACATGGCCAAGGTAAGGAAGGCTGAAATCCGACCTCCACTGAACAAGAAACATAAGTTGAAACGTCAAGACTGGGCCAGGAAATATCTGAAGACAGATTTTTCAAAGGTTTTATGGACTGATGAGATGAGAGTGACTCTAGACGGACCAGATGGATGGGCCCGTGGCTGGATCAGTAATGGGCACAGAGCTCCACTTCGACTCAAACGACAGCAAGGTGGAGGTAGGGTATTGGTATGGGCTGGTATTATTAAAGATGAGCTAGTTGGACCTTTTCGGGTTGAACATGGACTCAAAATAAACTCCCAAACCTACTGCCAGTTTTTAGAAGATACTTTCTTCAAGCAGTGGTACAAGAAAAAGTCTGCATCTTTCAAGAAGTCCATGATTTTTATGCAGGACAATGCTCCATCGCATGCATCAAAGTACTCCACTGCGTGGCTAGCCAGTAAAGGCCTTAAAGATGAAAGAATTATGACATGGCCCCCTTCGTCACCTGATTTAAACCCTATTGAGAACTTGTGGGCCCTTCTTAAACGGGAGATTTACCGTGAAGGAAAACAGTACACCTCTCTGAACAGTGTATGGGAGGCTGTGGTGGCTGCTGCACAAAAAGTTGATCATCAACAGATCAAGAAACTGACAGACTCCATGAATGGAAGGCTTGTAACTGTTATTGAAAAGAAGGGTGGCTATATTGGTCACTGATCTTTTTTTAAATGTTAGAAATGTTTATTTGTAAACTGAGTTGTTTGTTTCTGTAATTCTCACTTTAACAGATTAAAATAAACTGTTGTTTATTTTAAAAAAAGTGAGAAGGGAACATTTTCATTTTGCTGCGTAATAATTCTGCACACTAAGAGTTGCCTAATAATTGTGCACACAGATATTCTCCTAAGAAAGCCAAAACCTCACTTTCACTTTCTTAAATATTCAGGATTGAGGGTTTATTAATGTTTTGGATTGACTGAGAGCACATTATTTGTTCAATAATAAAATTAATCCTCAAAAATACAACTTTCCTAATAATTTTGCACACAGTGTATATGTGCTTCACAACGCAATCACACAGAGCGTTCCCACCGCGCCTCAAACGTAGCGTCTTGTTTCCTCTCAGGGTTACATACGTAACCTGAGACGTGTTCCAGTCTATTTAAAAGAATGTTGTGGTGAATTGTGTCAAATAGAATAACTGCAAAGCTGAGTGACGCAATCAAGAACAACTGCAAATTCTCCATTTGCAGAATAACTGGAAGTCTAAGGTTTGTGTACTTGGTATATAGATACGCACTAGATATCATGAAGATCTGTTAACCTGGTTCAGGTGTTAATTTAGTGTTGGAGAAAAACTCTGCAGGATTGTGGAATAAGTCTGCTCTCCCACAGTCCCACTACAGGACCTGTACATCTGGACCGGAGCGCAGGCACGTTTCGCCGTAAAGGTAATGGGCATTAACCTTCAGGACAACGTGCGCGACAGTTTAGCCAATCACCACACACCGACCCAAACTAACCAATCTGAGCCCGCTGCCTGTTTCTGAGGGAGTGTTTTCACAGACTCAGGAAGTCAGGGTGGTGAAGACCCCTCGGGTGGCCAGGGCGGTGAAGACCCCTCAGGCGGCCAGGGCAGAGCAGACCTTTCAGGTGGCCAGGGTGGTAAAGATCCCTCAGGCGGCCAAGGCGGTAAAGATCCCTCAGGCGGCCAGGGCGGAGCAGACCCTTCGGGTGGCCAGGGTGGTGAAGAAGGTATTGAAGGAGATGCATCCTGGGGAGCAGACACCGGCTCGGGAACAGGCATTGGCTCTGCCTCCGGCTCTGGAACAGGACTTGGCTCTGCCTCCGGCTCTGGAACAGTCACTGGCTCTGCCTCCGGCTTTGGAATAGCAGGCACCGGCTCAGGAACTGCCGACAACAGCTCAGGAACAGCCACTAAAACAGAAATGGTCACAAGGACAGACACATCTCCATCCAATCTGATGGAGTTTGGTTCCTTGCCACTGTCGCCTTGCTTTTGGCTTGCTTTGAGCTTGCTCAGTTGGGGTTATTTAGTGTTAAGCAATGTTGTTGATCTGTGTTGTGCTACTTTCATGTTATCACTGTGAAGCTGCTTTGATACAATCTGTATTGTGAAAAGCGCTATATAAATAAATGTGACTTGACTTGACTTGACACAAACACAGACACAAACACAGGGTCTGGAACAGGCACTGGCTCTGCCTCCGGCTCTGGAGCAGGCATTGGCTCCGGCTCTGGAACAGGCACTGGGTTCAGCTCCGAAACACCGGACACCAGCCTCTCCAATATCCGAGCCAGCCACTCCAGATAGTCCCAGCTCAGAAAGGCAGATGGGATGCGAACAATCTCTGACTGGGTAGAAGGGATATGAACAGTCTCTGACTGAGCAGACGTGACGTGAACAGTCTCTGACTGAGCAGACGGGACGTGAACAGTCTCTGGCTGGGTAGACGTGACGTGAACAGTCTCTGGCTAGGCAGACGGGATGTGAACAGTCTCTGACTGGGTCGACAGGACGTGACCAGTCTCTCGCTGGGCAGACGGGACGTGAACAGTCTCTCGCTGGGCAGACGTGACATGAACAGTCTCTCGCTGGGCAGACGGGACGTGAACAGTCTCTCGTTGGGCAGACGGGACGTGTCTCCTCCTTCTCCGGACCACCGGACATGGAACCACCGGAACAGGGACCACCAGACTCGTGGCGGCGTCGGCATGCCGAGGCTCCGATACATCCCACTGACTCCGATGCTCAAGGTATCTGATACAACACCAAAAGTCCAAGACTTCCAGACCCTTCACTTCCCACCCCGGCAATGGGTAATCAAGACAGGTATTAAAAATTCTCTTTAAAGCTGTCTCATTGTAACCCATTCCCCTCGAGAGGGTCCAAAATGACTGAGCTATGCAACCCACCGGCAGGCCCTGCTGACGAAAGCTCATCAAATTTTGGACACCCCCCTTCCTCTCCTTCTTCGTGGTAGGGGGAAGTATACAGAAACCCATAATGCTGTATCTCTTAGTGATGGAGTCCTTCTCTTTCTCCGCTGAGTCCTCAAGTGGTCGGTACATTCTGTCACGGTATGTGTAATCAAAAAGGTGTCAGGACTCAAGTGCTGGAGAAAATATTAATTTATTGCCAAAACAAAACAAACACAAAGCAAAAACCCACGAAGGGGAAAAACACAATGAATAAAAATAAAACAATAACGGAACCTGAACAGAGGGTCACGGGTAATGGGAGTCATTAGACAATGTACCAACACAGACTGCAAACAAGAGGAGACTTAAGAAGGGGGGGGGGGGGTATTGCATTTTTACAATACAGATTGTATCAAAGCAGCTTCACAGTGATAACATGAAAATAACACAACAAGTTGTTTCTAGAAGAAAATTGTGTCAATGTCCACCTTAATAAGGCAGATCAATAATATTGTTGAATATTAAATGTCCCTAACTAATGAAGCCAAAAGCCAAGGCAACAGTGGCAAGGAACCAAAACTCCATCAGGTGACAGAATGTAGAAAAAAGGTGAAAAATATCCATATTTAAAACTTTATCGACTAAAATAATTAATAATCCTGATTTTGCTCCCAAAAATCGCAAGTTGTGTTACAAATAGCTCCGAAATGTAAGATTGTTCAACGCATTCTCATCCTTTAACGTCATATAGAACGCTATATGACAAAACGGCGCTATACTACGCACATGGCACCCGTTATCATTAATATAATACGTGCTGTGAGGGCTAAGTTTAGGTGTGGGGTAGGGTGTGCGTGTCATATTCACGCTAAAGGATTTATAACATCTTGGGTTCGCGTGTTATATTAACGATAAAGGGTGCCATGTGCGTAGTATAGCGCCGTTATTGCATATAGCGTTCTATATGACGTTAAAGGATGAGAACGGGCTGGATTGTTGTATCATAATAGTAAAATAAGTACCCTTTCGTTTTATAATACTTACGGTACTTTTTAAATTCTCCTGCTACCCCTTTATTTCCCTAACTTTACATGTTGTTCCCTTATACTTATATGCAAGTACTTTATAGGTACACTTTAATTACTTAAAGTGACATTTTGGGTCATCTCGTGGCCTCCTTGGGCAGCGAACAAATGCATTCTGGGAGTTGTTGTTTTTCCACATAAGCCAAAAATACATTTTATGGCTTTTCTCAGTCTAGAAAGCTCCAAATTAAAAAAATTATTTCACATTTCTTCTACATAAATTTCCCATTTTAAATACATGTATCTTTCCAGAGGTGGAGTGACCCTTTAAAGTCACGTTGTAAATTCGTCTTAATTACACAGTACATTGCATGCTGTAATCTAAAGCATTACCTTTTGTTGTTGTCTGTGACGTATGGAGCATCTGATGTCTATCACTAAAGTCTGAGGATATCCTGAAAAGAACACTGTAACAAACAAGCTTGCAGAACCATGAGGTTAGCTAAATGAACCACATTCTCTGGATATTACTTCACTAATTCCTTCTCATTGCTCTCTTGTGTCCTCTAGCCATCAAAAGAGTTGCCTGCAATACTGCAAAGGTAACAAACCTCTTTCCCTTGGGCTCTGAGCTTAAGTCAAATTACAGTAACATATTCTGACAGCCCGACCTGCATACACAGCGGGAAAGTCTGAGAAGGTTTCAGTGGCACCATATCAAACATTATTAATAATTCAGCTGCTCGGTTCATGTTACCAATCAGAAAAGCAACATATTTTTTGTTTGTTTTTGCTTTATTTCAAATAGAAACAGGACAATATAGGGTTGGTTTGGCTGGTTAGCATTGTCCTCTTAGCACTGTCCTGTTAGCACATGCACACTTTGCTAGGCAAAACTCAGATCTGTTGGATCCTAAAATATATATTTTTCCCCATTTTATTTTAGTGTTAGACCTCCTTGATTTGTGATGTCAGCCAAAAGGGAATGTCATTTATGACACTGACATTTTGATTAGACAAAACGAAAAAAAAAAAACTAGAGCACAGATGTGAAATACTGTGAAACGTTTAGTAAAAAGAAACATTGCACAAATATTTTGGGAGTTCTTCGCCTGAAAATGCAGTCATTTGTGTGATTTACATGAGACATCTGGAGAAATAAGACTTATCAATGCGTGATCAGTTTCTGATCTGCAGCTGTGGAGTGAAGACAGAAAACTGCTGGATCCAAAATGAGCAGTCTTAGCTCATTAACAAAAACATAGCATGTAGCAAGGTTTCTCCTGTTGTGTGTACAAAAAAAAGCTGATGCTTGTCTGTTTGTGATTAATAGAAAGTTATTTTTTTTTTTATCCACATAAGCCTAACAGATGTAGTATGCTTTTTTTTAAGCTTCTGATTTTCCTCTTTTCCATGCACAAGAAGCTTCATTGTGCTTACTATACTGGGCCTCACAAAGATAGATAGTACCTGAGTACTTGAGTTGCCATAGTAACACTTTATCCTCATTATGGTCGAAAAAGGGCAAGGGAGTAGAAAAAGCCAGTATTATCTTTTTCTTAAAACACTGAAGAATCCACCATTTCCGCAAAGAAAGCTTAATATGACACTTTAATCTATGAGTAACTTCTGAGGCTACATTCATAACAGCCTGAGAAACACACTTACTAACTCATTCTCTTTTTGTCTAGTCATATTTCTGCCTATAAAGGACTAAACATAGCAGCTTCCAACCAATTAGTCTTGAAGCATTCACTATGGTCTAGTGCGACAACCCTTTGGCAATGCCCAAGACAACTGGCATTCAAAGAATGGGCTGGAGGGGGAGGCTTGCCTGCCAGCCTGGCACTGCCAGCCATACCTCACTTCACAATTATAACCTAACCCAACCTGGCACTGTGATGATTCTTGCAAGCTGCTCAGGCCCACGAGGGCTAGCCAAAGCTTGTGCACATCTCAAAGATGGTTAAATGTGTACAACCCGTCAAAAACCTTTTGTGATTTGATATCACATTATACATGGAAACACAGTGGAATTATTACAAGATGTATACTTATATTTTTTTATATGATAAATGAGTGTTTAGTTTAACACATGCTAGAAATTTAATCCTTGTATTCATTTTGGCTTTGTATGATTTTTGAGAAAAGTTTACATTTAATAAAAATGTTATGTGGTGTAAACATCAAGTAAAAAGGTGTACATACACATGACTTAGATGCAAAAACCTCTAAGTCCATCTGACATTTTTATGTTTTTAATTTTACTCTTATCAATGACATTTTTTTTTAAATTAAGGAATTTCAGTGACTCAGTTCTAAACTTTGCATTGCCATTAAAGTGAAATTACTGAACCTAAACATAGGAACCTGATAAAAATAATAATTTAAAAGAAAATGTCAGATGGACTTTGAGGTTTTTAGTACTATTAATAATAGTTTTGGGCAGCCACGTCACCTTTTACAACCCAAACTAACCTTGTAATGTAATTAGGATATTACTGAGTAATATTAATTAACACCATATACTTCGTTTAGGGTTAAGATTGGGGTTACACTTTATTTTAAAGTTACAGTGTAATTATACATTTAAGTACTGAGTAATAATAATTAACTACATGTATTTACTTTAGAGTTAGGGTGTGTTTTTGAGTTAGTTGCATGCAGGCCCGTTACTTTTACTGCTATAGGTACGTGTAAAAATAACACTATAAGAGAAAGTGTTTCCAATTATTATTTACCTTGACCATCATAAGGGTCTGCAGGGGTCTCCACTATAAATGTATAATTTTTCCAATCATATTTTGACTGTAATATAAGGACAATTTTCAATTGATATATTAACCTTTATGTCCTTTATACAAAAAAAAAAAAAAAAGAAAAGAAAAAAAGGATAAACTTGCTTTGGTCAGTAGGAAATATGTATATAAAAGGAAATCGAACTACGCTTATAAAGCAATTGCATGGAGTCTTTAAAGACAAATTTATATTTGTGCTTGTACAAGCTCTATTCTCCACATTTCTTTGCCTTCACACTTCAGATTTTGGTGGTTGTCCTTTCATCATAAATAAATGGTGGTGATGCAACTACTGAGCAAACTGCAGGAAGCAGAGCAGTCAAACCGGGACTTTTCTGCCATTGTTTCTCTTTTTTTTTTAGCACTAACTGTTCCCTTGTCATCTTGTCATGTTGAAGCTCCACCCAGCACTAGTGGTTTTACTTAGATCGGTCCACAACAAGCCTGAAAATGTTCTTCTCACGTGTCTCTAACCCCTCTGGCTATTGCCTCATTATACACCTGATGCTTGCAGTCAGTCGGAGGTCTGGAGGCCTGAAAGTTCCCTATAATAACTGGAGGGCTTTATAGCCCAGAGCAATGGGCTGTGCTTCTGCTAGCAGAAAGCACACATGGTGGGTGGTGTGTCTAGGTTGTTCTTGAATTCTGAACAGTGTACTCTGTCAATCAGGATAAAAAGGTGGCTTTGATTAATGTTTGCATAATGCTATTTTAATTTATTCTGATTCTAATTGAATCAGTTTTAATCTCAAACTAAACACAAGGTCTCAAAGGTTGTGATGGACTTTTACAGTATTGTAAAAGTTTAGAGTGCAAAACTCAAGGGGAGAGAGTTGAATATATATATAAATATACCCAATTACCTAGAGTACCCCCTTAGGGCAAGAAAACATTGAACACATGGTCTACAAGTAATGAAACAAACTTTCCATGAGAGGAGAAAAGATAATGCTGTCCTTCATGGTTCAATATGAGATCGCTGATAGTTAATAGCAGCAATTGCCAGCAATTTATCCATTAAAATAAAACTAGGAGTGTCCTCTCCCCGAACACCTTTGATTCAATATCATCTCAGGGTAACTATATAATATATATATATATATATATATATATATATATTTATGAGAACCAAATTTCTTATTCAAAAAGGGTTGCGGATGTTGTAACGAATCAGCTCTTTGGAATAGTAATAATCAATAATAACTTGTTATTATTAATTATGAATATTTGGGTCAGTTTTATGGGTCAGTTTTTTTCAATCGCTAACAAGCGCTTACCCATACTTCAGATACCTTTTCTAAACTCTTAACACAGACTCACACCTACAAAACACAATTGGCCAAATGGATAATTTTCTTCTCAAAAACACATTTCGTTAAATATACACTGACTCTTCATTTCAAAATAGAACACATCTTTCTCTGCACACACTAACTTTACCAAAACACTGGAAATATTACTCAAAATGAAATTATTCTGTCAGAGAATAACACTTGTTTTCACTTCACAAGGTACATGCAGTCAATCAAAGTACACCAGGTTTCAAAATACTGGCTATTATTGACATTACAAAAACTGCATAGACTTTGATGTTTCAGTTTTACAGGTTTTTGCATGAAAAATATGTAATCCACCTTTTTTACACTACATTTGTTGGTTGGGAACTGTCCACATGTACAGTAATGTTCACATTCAAAAGCATTCCAGTAAAAAAACAATTTTTTCCACGTTTTTTTTTCACCTCTCACTGCACCTGCATCTCTCACTGCACCTCTCACTGCACCTCTCACTGCATCTCTCACTGCTCCTGCATCTCTCACTGCACGTCTCACTGCACCTCTCACTGGGCCTGCTCTTCTCCCTGGGCCCCTTGCTCTTACTCTTCCTCGTCCAGACGTTACAGTGTTTGTCTTCTTCTGTTTCCAAAAAACATTACTCTTTACTGTAAAGTCCTCCATTTACAAGAATTACATGCTTTTCTGACAACAGTCGGTATATTCACATGAGCTTCGTGTTGATCAGCACACTTCGCCGTGATTATTTTATGGTGTAAATCAAATCAAAATCAAGTAATCTGTTAAAATGGGCGCCGAAATGAAAAAAAAAAAAAAAAAAAAAACAGATTATGAATGTTGCTGTGTCGTAACGTTATGTTTAATATTCCGGTGTGAAAATCCCTTATATTTCAGTACGAATAAGCTATATATCCTATATATTTTAGCTATAACGTTAGCCTAAGTTACTCTCTGTGTGTAATTTGCAAATTTGTTTTCATACTTCCTTTGTTAATTTTATTTAAAAGAAAGAGTTCCTGCACTCTGAATACTAAAATATAGTTTACATTTAAAATGCTGAAACATAAAAATGGTATAGTAAAAAATAAAATATTGTCACATGTGGTATTGTTTTAGGAGACACTTTGACAAGAGGACACTGGAAGGCCAAGTTGTGTCTGAGGAGAGCATTCAGCCCAGCTTCCTGTCTGGCCTTGCTACTGTTCACTGCATATTATTACATATTCAATCAGGAGAAGCCAGCCTGCACCTTGGAGTTCATTTAAAGGTAATTATTGCATTCTTAACAACCTCAGTACATTTTACACATGTACTCAATATCTGCCTTTTGATATATTATCTATTGACTTAAAGAGATCGTTCACTTTGAAATTAATTTTTTTATATGTTTTAGTTCACCTCAAGGGCATCCAAGATCTCGGTGTCTTTGTTTCCACAGTATTTTCAATTTTTACATTTTTAGGTTGAACCATTCTTGTCTTTAGTCATATAATGGAGGTCTATGGTCACCACCTCAAAGAGCATGCACAGAGAAGTCCAAATTAAACATGATTTAATGACTCGTAAATGTAAGTACACATTATGGCCTAAGACAAACGGAAGTGATCTCTCGCACGTATACGTCACTCGTCTCGTACGTCATTCATTTTCTCACACAAACCGATCGTTTCGTGTCTTAGGCCATCAATGTGTACTTACATTTACGAATCATTAAATCATGTTTAATTTGGACTTCTCTGTGCATGCTCTTTGAGGTGGTGACCACAGAAGTATTTCTTAGCTTGTACAGCGCTTTGAACATGTAGCCAAATCAAAATCGTACAGGGACTCTGTATTGCAAACAAAACAGAACCAAATACATATTATGTAAAAGTTTTATTAACTAAATATAGATATTTATATAAATATAAATAAACGAAACATTAGCATTTCATTTTCAAAGCATCAAATCAAAAGTATACTTGCATGCCTGGGTGGCGTACACTATTATCAAAGTTGTTTAAAACTGAAGTTGTTGATTCTGTGAGTGTCAAATGTTGAAGTCTCAATCATTTTCTTCTTTGTTGGATGAAGAAGATATGATGGTTAATAATCAAACATGGTTCATAATCAAACCGAACACGTGGTGATCACCATCCTGCTGGATAGAAGAGTTACTTTTAAGGACTTACTTTTCCAGCAAACTTGGATTTATTGGATTATCACTACTGTTGGATTGTATTCACTGGTGGACATTGGTCACTTTTAACACGCTAGGATTCTTATCGACTGTTCTATGGTATGGTGCAAAAGGACTCTTTTAACAGCTATTCTAGTTGTTCTAGTTTTATTGTGTTGTTGTAAGTTCCTTGTGTTCATTGTAAATACACCATTCTTCTTTTTAAATACTCCTTATCTCTCACAGTTCAATCTGACCCCATTTTTAATTTCTGTTTAGTTCAAACAGATAAGGACAATTGTTACATCTGAACCCAGCATAAGGCCAACGCACCTCGTTGAAAGTAGCAGACAATCACCAGATTATGTGATTAGATTCATTTGATAAATCTCGTCACACAGCTGGACATCTTATTTAGCAGGTGATGTGCCATCCTTGCAATACCAACATTTTCTTTGACAGAAAATTATACAGCGCTCATTAAATGGACCATCGAGCAAGACTTGTCTAAGACAAATGCTTTAATCAAATAAATCATCAAGTAAATCAATTGAGGAAGCTGATAGCTCCACAGCTTGCCTCCCACAAGTAGTTGCTCTAAGAAATTACAAAATGTGATACCACCATGTTTTGATGAGACATCATTCAGGATGTTTAACTATTGTTTCATTAGCATCAGACATTTTTTTAGATGTATTTCTTCCCAAGCTTTCTGGCAAGAAAACGGTAACGTATTAAGACTTTGAAGGTCTACATTGAACAATAAATTCATCTACAATAAATATTGCATCTAAGACTGCATTTATGAGTGAATTCAAAGACAGCGAGAAGATTCAAAAGGTATTTTGAATCAGCATGAGGTTTATTCTGAAACCCTCATGAACTTCCAAGTAAGATTATGTCAGCTTCTTCTCAACAAAGTCTTCTCATATCACCAGCTCCCCGACAAACACTTCCTCACATTGCATCTCTAGCAGTCATGATCCAGAAGCCCCCATGTGGTAAAGCCTAATTCCTTCTCTCTTCTCCGCTGAGGTCTCTTCTTTCATCCTTGTCCAACTCTTCCATCCTTAGCCAGGATTACTTACCTCTCTCCTCTGCTACCTCTGCAGCTAGGAAGAGGAAATCACACTTCTCTGAGTTCACAACACTCTAAATCCACTGCATGCATTCCCCATTCACAAGGATGATTCCATAGAAGAAAAAAAGCTTTCGT
The DNA here is from genome assembly GCF_988280905.1 of Pimephales promelas. NCBI lineage: Eukaryota > Metazoa > Chordata > Actinopteri > Cypriniformes > Leuciscidae > Pimephales > Pimephales promelas. Next base: position 10,208,603 of record NC_142777.1, read on the forward strand.
TCTAGCCAAGAGCTCTCTTTTCCTGACTTGGAACCCCACGTGGGGCTGTCTTGACGTTTCCACTCCAGCTTTGAATCACTTTTTTTTACATTTCTGGGGAGAAATGTGAGCGAGAGCTTGCAGAAAGCTTTGTTTTAGGAGCAATATGGTCGGATGTGACCTCATTTGAATTCCCAAGAAGGAGTTTGCTAAGCATATTAATACAAATATATTTTTAAAGCTTAGTGATGTGATTGGGATGTGAAATAGTTGATCCAACTACACTGCTTTATTGTTCTGGTCTTACACTTCTTTATTGTTCTGGGCTGATGCCTAGAAGCCAGCCTGAAGCCAGAAGCCTTGAATTTATTGATCTTAAAGAACGCGGTGGATTGTAGGGGGAAAGAAGGTCCGTTAAGTACATAGGAGCTAAACCATTTAGGGCTTTATAGGTCAGTAGTAGCATTTTGTAGTTGATACGGAACTTAATAGGTAACCAGTGTAGAGATGATAAAGTCGGTGTTATATGATCATATTTTCTTGACCTAGTAAGAACTCTAGCAGCTGCATTTTGTACTAACTGTAGCTTGTTTATTGAGGATGAAGGACAACCGGCTAATAAAGCATTACAGTAATCTAGTCTCGAGGTCATGAATCCGTGAACTAATTTTTCTGCATCAGAAGTAGATAGCATGCTACGTAGCTTAGCAATGTTTCTAAGGTGGAAAAAGGCTGTTCTTGTAACATATGAAATATGATTTTCGAAAGACAAGTTGCGGTCTAGTATAACACCCAGGTCTTTTGCTTTAGTGGATAAAGTAACAGGACATCCGTCTACATTAAAGTTGTATTGTAAGAGGTTTTGTGAGTAGTTTTTTGGACCAATAAGTAATACCTCCGTTTTATCTGAATTTAATAGCAGGAAATTACGCGTCATCCAGCATTTTATATCTTTGAGACACTCAGTGTTTTCATCTGGTCGTGATGAAATATATGTCGTCAGCGTAACAGTGAAAATTAATTCCATGTTTTCTTATAATATTACCAAGTGGCTGCATATATATTGAGAATAGCAGAGGGCCTAAAACCGATCCTTGCGGTACTCTATAGTCTACAGACGTTATCTTTGATTTTTCCCCATTTAAACAGACAAAATGATAACGGTCTGATAAGTACGATCTAAACCAGCTCAATGCCTGTCCCTGAACACCAGTGTAGTTTTGTAGTTGATCCAAGAGTATTTTATGATCTATAGTGTCGAACGCAGCGCTAAGATCAAGTATTGATTAAGAACTAGTATTGAGATACCACTTCAGGCGTTAAACCCTATTTCTACAGCTCCTGCAGTCTTTTAGCATCTCCTTACAGTTTTTCCTTCCGGCCTGTTTTAGAAGGGGGAAGTCCTGAAAGAATTGACTACTCTGGACCTCAATAAAACGGCTGGATCAGATGATCTTGCCGCCTTTTTCATTAAAATTGCTGCCTCGGTTATTGCGGCTCCTCTAGCAGCCCTCATTAATCTATCCTTTCATACAGCCGTGATTCCACTTGGTTGGAAAGAAGCGGTTGTGCTTCCTCTGTAAGGGCGGTGATCAGGCTGACTTCAACAATTACAGGCCGATCTCCATCTTGCCTTGTGTGTCTAAAATTATGGAAAAACTTGGTAATAAACAACTAGTCAATCATCTTAATGTGAACGGTATCATCTCCGGGGCACAGTCTGGCTTCCGATCAGGGTATGGTTGTGTTACAGCTACCACTAAAGTGCTCAATGACATTACATCAGCGTTAGATAGCAAACAACACTGCGCTGCTATATTTATTGACCTTGCAAAAGCCTTTCACTCTGTGGACCATAACACACTCATCCACAGACTTAGCAGCATTGGTGTCACTGATCACTCACTGTTTTGGTTCTCAAATTATCTTTCTCATCGGGTTCAACATGTAAGATTTACCGGTCACCATGGGTGTCCCCAAAGGCTTCATCCTTGGCCCTACACTTTTCTCAATTTATATTAATAACATTCCCCAGGCAGTTGGTAATTTACTCATTCACTTATATGATGATACAATCCTTTATGCCACGGGTTCCTCCCCTGATGCTGTTCAAGCTACCTTGCAAAATAAATAAAACAAACTAAATTAGAGGTCTTTAGAATCGCGTGGAAAGACAGTATATTACGTTATAAAAAGACACTAAAAACAGTCAGGGCTGAGCATCTCCGCAAACTAATCGAAAATAACCAAAATAATCCAAGGTTTTTATTTAACGCCGTGGCTAGACTAACAAATAAACAGACATCACCAGAGCAAAATATACCGTTACAGTTTAGTAGTAATGATTTTATGAATTACTTCAATGAGAAAATAGAAATCATCCGAAACACAATTATAAATGTACAATCCTCTATGGTGTCTTATGATTCAGCTTCAATTATGGCCCCTCTAGAACAACTAAACCGCTTTACAACGATAGGACAGGAAGAGCTAACTAAACTTATCATTGCATCTAAACCAACAACATGTTTATTAGATCCAATACCCACTAAACTACTAAAAAAACTATTACCTGTAGCGGAAGAGCCTCTCTTCAATATTATTAACTCGTCTTTATCTTTAGGTCATGTTCCAAAAATATTCAAGCTGGCAGTAATACAACCTCTCATTAAGAAACCGCAATTAGATCTAAATAACTTGGTAAATTACAGACCCATTTCAAATCTTCCATTTATGTCCAAAATACTAGAAAAAGTAGTGTCCGCTCAATTGTGCTCTTTTTTTGCAAGAAAATGATATCTATGAAAAATTCCAGCCAGAATTCAGACCGCATCATAGTACAGAAACTGCGCTAGTTAAAATTACAAATGATTTACTTTTAGCTTCTGACCAAGGCTGTATCTCAATACTAGTTCTACTTGATCTTAGCACTGCAGTCGACACCGCCCTTACAGAGGAAGCACAACCGCTTCTTTCCAACCAAGTGGAATCACGGCTGTATGAAAGGATAGATTAATGAGGGCTGCTAGAGGAGCCGCAATAACCGAGGCAGCAATTTTAATGAAAAAGGCGGCAAGATCATCTGATCCAGCCGTTTTATTGAGGTCCAGAGTAGTCAATTCTTTCAGGACTTCCCCCTTCTAAAACAGGCCGGAAGGAAAAACTGTAAGGAGATGCTAAAAGACTGCAGGAGCTGTAGAAATAGGGTTTAACGCCTGAAGTGGTATCTCAATACTAGTTCTTAATCAATACTTGATCTTAGCGCTGCGTTCGACACTATAGATCATAAAATACTCTTGGATCGACTACAAAACTACACTGGTGTTCAGGGACAGGCATTAAGCTGGTTTAGATCGTACTTATCGGACCGTTCTCATTTTGTCTGTTTAAATGGGAAAAAATCAAAGATAACGTCAGTAGACTATGGAGTACCGCAAGGATCGGTTTTAGGCCCGCTGCTATTCTCAATATATATGCTGCCACTTGGTAATATTATAAGAAAACATGGAATTAATTTTCACTGTTACGCTGACGACACTCAATTATATATTTCATCACGACCAGATGAAAACACTAACTCATCTAAATTGACAGAGTGTCTCAAAGATATAAAATGCTGGATGACGCGTAATTTCCTGCTATTAAATTCAGATAAAACGGAGGTATTACTTATTGGTCCAAAACACCTACTCACAAAACCTCTTACAATACAACTTTAATATAGACGGATGTCCTGTTACTTTATCCACTACAGTAAAAGACCTGGCTGTTATACTAGACCGCAACTTGTCTTTCGAAAATCATATTTAATATGTTACAAGAACAGCCTTTTTCCACCTTAGAAAAATTGCTAAGCTACGTAACATGCTATCTATTTCTGATGCAGAAAAATTAGTTCACGCATTCATGCCCTCCAGACTAGATTACTGTAATGCTTTATTAGCTGGTTGTCCTGCATACTCAATAAACAAGCTACAGTTAGTACAAAATGCAGCTGCTAGAGTTCTTACTAGGTCAAGAAAATATGTTCATATAACACCGATTTTATCATCTCTACACTGGTTACCTATTAAGTTCCGTATTATCTACAAATTACTACTACTGGTCATTCCTAGGATATCTAAGTCCAGTAAAGGAGGGAGGGCATTCTCGCATTTAGCTCCAAAACTCTGGAATAGCCTTCCCGATACGGTCCGAGGCTCTGACTCGCTGACACAGATTAAAACTAGATTAAAGACGCATCTCTTTAGTCAAGCATTCACATAATTCTTACCTTTTAGTCCTCTGTTATGCCATATGGAACTGTTTGCTACTGAAACTGCTTAACGCACCAGTGGGGCTCGACAGCCTTTTAGACAAAACGGGTCGGCGCGTATGGTTGGGTTGCGGAGAGTTTGTGAGAGTGTTTTTCTAACACCGACTCTCGTATAATGGAAATCATTATGAACATCAGCTATGCTAATTATTTCCCATCTGCCTTTTTGCTGTTATCTCGGGACACTTGTCCCGAGAAAAATGGCGTTCGTCAGGTTCTCACAGGGATTTCAGATGCCCCACCGCCTGTGATGAGAAGACCAACGCCCGTGAAGAGACGACTCAACGCCAGTGGCACATAAATCATAAATCATTTGGAAATGATGGTGGTGTTTCTAGCTCTCAAGCACTTCCTGCCAGATCTGAGAGGCCACCATGTGCTTGTCCGCACAGACAATACATCGGTGGTTTCGTACATAAACCATCAGGGGGGTCTGAGGTGACGTCACCTCTGCAAATTGGCTCATCAGATCCTTCTGTGGGCCCAAGGGAAATTGCTGTCTCTCAGGGCAGTTTTTATTCCAGGGCATCTGAATCAGGGAGCAGATATCCTGTCAAGGCAGGGGCTGAGGCCTGGGGAGTGGAGACTTCAGCCCGAGGTGGTGGAGCTCCTGTGGGAGAAATTTGGTCATGCTCAGGTAGACCTTTTCGCATCATCAGATTCAACTCATTGTCGAATGTGGTTTTTCCTCACGCACCCAACTCCTCTCAGACTGGATGCGATGGGTCAGGTTTGGCCGAGGCTGCTCCTGTACGCTTTTCCCCCGATATCTCTGATTCCGGGAGTTCTGGAGAGGGTTCGCCAGGACAGGGTCAGTCTTTTGTTAGTAGCCCTGTACTGGCCGGCCCGAGTCTGGTTCTCGGACTTATTGTCTCTTCTAGATGGTTCTCCATTGAAGATTCCGAACAGGAGGGACCTGCTGTCCCAAGCAGGGGGCTCAATTTATCAACCTCGCCCGGAGTTGTGGAAACTGTGGGCTTGGCCCCTCAGGGCGCAGAGCTCATAGAGTCAGGTCTCTCGACTGAGGTCGTGGAGACTATAGTCCAATCTAGAGCTCCCTCCACGAGAAGACTGTACTCTTTGAAATGGAAACTGTTCTCTTCTTGGTGTGTAGAACGCAATTGTAATCCTGTTAGCTGCCCGATTGGTACAGTACTTGATTTTTTGCAAGAACGGTTTTCTGCTGGATTATCCCCATCCACTTTGAAGGTGTATGTGGCGGCTATTTATGCCTACCACTCTCCTTTGGGTGGTTTATCTTTGGGGAGAGATCCCCTCATTGTTCGGTTTCTCCATGACACTTTGAGGCTTAGGCCTGCTCAGCACACGAGAGCACCGGCCTGGGATTTGGCCGTGGTACTGGAAGGCTTGGCTTTGGCTCCCTTTGAGCCCATTGAGGAGATTTCGGAAAAGTTCCTTACATTAAAGACTTTGTTTCTCATTGTTCTATTAAGAGAATAGGTGATTTACAAGCCCTTTCAGTTGGTCCTTTGTGATTGGAATTTGCTCCTGGCATGGTTAAAGCTTTTCTTCATCCTAGGCCGGGTTATATTCCTAAAGTACCCACTAGTGTGTCGGGTCCTATAGTTCTGCAGGTCTTTTGTCCTCCACCTTTTCTCTCTCCTGATGAGGAAAAACTTAATCTGCTGTGCCCTGTTCGGGCTTTGGATGCTTATGTCCACAGAGCTTCCCTGTGGCGTAAATCAGATCAATTGTTTGTCTGTTTCGGGTCAACTAAGAGAGGTTGCCCTGCCTCCAAGCAGGTTATGAGCAAGTGGGTAGTTGAGGCTATTACACTTGCTTACGAAGCGGCCGGTCATCCTTCACCTTTGGCTGTCCGCGCCCACTCGACTAGGAGTATGGCGGCCTCGAAAGCCTTAATATCTTGGGTTCGTTGCATGATATTTGTAGTGCGGCAGGTTGGTCCTCACCGCATACATTTGTTCGTTTTTATGACTTGGACCTAGGCTCCACTCCAGGGTCTAGGGTGCTTGTGTCTTAGTGTGCTATTTTATTTCATACAGAACAGGCATTTGTCATATGGGGTCGTGGGTATGGAGTTTTCTACCGTGTTCCAAACGCAGCTTGAGTTCCCTTGAAAGGGAACGTCTCAGGTTATGTATGTAACCCTAGTTCCCTGAGAGGGAACGAGAGCTGCGTTCGGCTGTCATACTTCCTGCGTGCCTGTGATCGACTTGCTTCAGGCCTTTTCAGAAGCTGATGCGGTCTGTTTTCTGGGGTGTTTTATAGTTTTCCTGGTCATGATGTTATAGCCCATGATGTCTCGTTCTTCCATTGGACTGATTATACACGTGCTTTACGGCGCAATCACGCAGAGCGTTCCCACGCGTTCCAAATGCAGCTCTCGTTCCCTCTCATGGAACCAGGGTTACATACAGTAGGTGGACAACCAGAATGTCGTTTACCGCCGCGGTAAATCTACCGCGGCAAAAATAAACCATCCGTATTTCAAAGTCGGTGGCGAAATGACCACCAGGTGGCGCAAAGGGACATTTAACGAAAGCAAAACGTAATTATGTAAAAGTAGCCTACATTTTAAAAAGAATATAGCTTTAACTAGAATATAAACTTTTAGGCTATAGGAGAACATTTTATTAATCAAAAGTTAAAATAGGCCTATCTCGTAGTCAGCAAAAATAAAGTGCTGCTTTCAATGACGCTATTGAGGAATGCGAAGACTGAAGAGCGCTTCTCTCGCGTGCGCACACTGACTGCTGAACAAACGAACTTCTGGGCTTTTGTCAGTGAGAAAAGTCGTGGTCGAGTGGTAGAACTTTGGTACAATCATTTTGATGACACTGTTTCAAATCCCGCATAAAATTACCTTGCATTTCTATTTTACATTAAGGAACAAATCTCTTCCAACAGATTGACTGAATTTGCATCTTCAAATACAGTTATGTTAAAAAAAATCCATGTAGATTTAAAAAAAACAACAAAAAAAAAACAAAAAAAAAAACATAACCAAGCTAAGCAAGTTGCGATTTGCTGGTGCCGTGGGGTATTTCCCCCTCCACAGTAATCAATGCTATAATTTTAAACACGTTTAAACAACAAATAGCCTAATAAAATCTGAACCAGTGCGTCTGCGCCTGTATTGAGACATAACATGCAGCGCGCGTTTCAGTTTCAGTGGCCTTAATATTGTTCGACAAACGTGGCGGTGCTCACTTGAATTTATTTTTCTCATCACAGCTATAATAAAATCATATTTTAAAACTGTAAGAGGTCTCCTTTTTCATGTAGCCTAAAGTAGCCCAGGCCTACATTCACAATAGCCATAACGACAAACCTTTTTCTTGCTCATTAGTGCGAACACATAGCTGAGTGGTAGAACATAGGCCGACGGTTCTACCATTACAAAGACAGGGGTTCGAAGCTTGATCAAACATGGTTTACTGTAGTTGTATTTTATATTTAGGCTATTAATGCTGAAAGATTTGTTCTAAAACTCTGTTACACCATTTAGTTTTTATGCTTATATTTATAAAATAAAATGACCATGCATTTCTATTTTACACTAAGGAACAAATCTCATTGACTGAATTTACATCTTCAAAAGCAGTTATGGAAAAAATTTAGAAAATAAAACTTAATGGGGTTCCATGTAGAATTAAAAAAAACATCCCCCCTCCACATTAATCAATGCTATAATTAGCCTAGGCCATATCAAATATAGCCTATATATATATATTTATTTATTTTTAAATATGCAACACACATGTTTAAACAACAAATCAAATCTGCTCCTGTATTGAGAGATGTCAGTTTCAGTTTCAGTGGCCTTAATACATTGATTCACGGATTTTTAAAATGTCACGAATTGTTTTGAGGTGGTTTTGAACGAAATATTGAAATATTGAAGTTTATAATTGAGTATTGACACACCACGCCCAGTGTAGGCCTATTCTAAAATCAGGTTTTATTCTGGCATTAATTGTGTTTGACAAACGCGGCGGTGCTCACTTGAATTTATTTTTCTCATAACAGCTAAAATAAAAGCATCTTTTAAACTGTAAAAGGTGTAAGTTTTTGTGTAAAGTATAGACTTACACTCACAATAGGTTAACGACAAAACGTTTTCCTGCTCATTTGAGCAAATACTTACTTCAGAAACATATGTTTGGACGTTTCTCCGTAAGTGAACACATAGCCGAGTGGTAGAACTTACGGTTAGAACATGATGATGACATGGGTTCGAAGCCCGATTTAAGATGGATAACTGTAGGCCTAGTTAAATTTTATATTTAGGTATTTATGCAGAAAGATTTTTGCTTGTATTTATATAAAAAAAAATGATATTTCCATTTTACACTAAGGAAGGAACAAAATATTATCCAACAGAATGACTTCTTTACATCTGTAATAATACCAATCATAATTTCAAAAGCAGTTCCGTAAAAAAAACCCCGAAACACCGCGATGCTTGCCTCACAGACCTGAGAACTAGAAACCTTTAAATGTCTACTTTTAAACAAAACAATTAAAAACGAAAATAAATTGGCAACTCTCTGCGTAGTAGGCTAATTCGAAGTAGCCTATGGTTTAGGCCTATGCGCGTTCACTGCGAAGGCGAGTCAGCATCATCAACTTTATCTTTGCTGCTGACACAGACAGAAAACACTAGTTTACTAGAGTTTAGAGCAGCATGTTTGCAACAATAACACAGTCAAACAGAATGTAAGCCCTGTGTGTGTGCATGTGCAGTTGTGTGTGTGCATCACACGTTAAATGTTTTAGAATGTAACACAACATTCAAATGCAAATATGCGCCCTCCCCCACTTGAAATGCCGTGTGTCCACCAAAGCGTTTTTCCACACGCCTGGCGTATATGTTTTCAATTGTTTTCAATGGGAGGCTCTGCGTTTTTTTAAACGCCATGAGCGTAATCAAAGCAGCTCCTGAAATTAGGCTGTCGTTTTTAGTTTGTCGTTTTTTCTTCGAACAATTCAAGAACAATATGGGCTTGGCTATAGGCTACAAATTGAACATGGTTTATTTTTTGTAAAACTTTATAACTGGCCTTTATTTTTCTTGGCGATTCCTCGGTAGCTTTTGTTTGAAGGCATTCAATTGCTCCAAAAACACTAACGTTAGAAACATAACTGCACTTTATCACAACGGATTAATAAACCGTACCCACAAGTTCCTAATCCGTGCTCTCAGATTTGTAAACCGTGCCCTCAGTTTTTGCAATCGTACCCACAAATTCATAAACCGTGCCCACACTTTCGCAATCCGTACTCATGGGTTTGTAATCCGGACTCACGGATTTGTGGCTCGTCCCCCAGAGTGTGCCGCATGATTCAACCAGGCCTCCTGTTTAGATGCGGGATGCATTGCATTGTTTTTAAAATCCTTTTTTTAAATGGATTTCGGTAACACTTTATAATAACTACACGCTAATAATCATTAGTTAAGCATGAGTAAACCATTAATTCATCATTCATAAAGCATTAATAGACATTAATAAGCAGTTCATAAATACATCTATAAATGCTTTCTTCTTGATTTAAAAGCATATCTATAATTTGTTTAATAATTGTATTTTCATCCTTTATTAATGATCAATTTATCATTTCTAAATGAAGAATTGCATTTTTTATGAACCAGTTATTTAAGAGTTTTCTGTGGTTCATACGATTACTTAGAGCGAGTAAGTAAATGATTAATAAACTATTTAAATGTACATTCATACAGCTTATCATTCAGACATATAGTGATGGTTGCTTAATGTGTTAATAAATGCTTTATTAACATATATTAATGCTGTAATTAAGGGTTAATTTGGGTTGTTATAAAGCAGGGGTTCTCAAACATTTTGGTGCCAGGGACCCCTTTCAGGGGAAAAAAACTTCCAAGGAACCCCCTCATATTTATAACAGTTATTGAGCACAAAGTTAATGTGTGAGCGGCAAATGAAATATTTTTGCACAAAATGAATGGTCTCCACCCAGGGTACTATGCAGGAATTTCTAAATAGCCTACTGAGGTAACGAAAGTGATCTTGCTAGGAATCACTTAGTTAGGATCCCTCACTTAGGAATTTTTGATGTTCTTGATCTACAAATGTGCATTTTAAGGTGTTTTAAGGCCCCACAATTGGATAACTATAGATTTAGTAGAAGCATGTCAGTCAGTGGCATACATTTTTTTTTTTTGTCAAGATGTCACGAAACACAATCACATATTCCAATCAGGAATGGCCTTAAAAGAGAAATGTTTCAATAATTAGGCCTATTCTGCACACAAATAAAGCCCATAAGCCTATAAATACAATGATAATGGCATTATGTTTAATAGGTGCGTGCGTTGTTAATTTGAGCTACTGTAATTAGCTAAAAAAAACATACAGTATATGTTAAATATATGAATCCATAATGTTAATCTTATGGGCACAGTATGTTTCTATTGACCTGCTTTTTCCTTTGTTAAAGTTGAGCATGATTAATACTTTGCAAACTGATTGTTTCAGTCGTTTTTTAAAACTTTTATCTAAAACAGCGGTTTAGTTTATGTTAATTAAGGCCTACATCTTATCTCGCACTTTATGACTGTTGACTGAAACGTCGTGCGGGGAACTTTGAGTTCACTCTGATTCAAACATTTTGACATTGACGAGCTATCCTTGTTAGTCTGCTGAAGCACCTCAGACGAGAAGGTCAGCATCATCGCGATGTGCATCCTTGCAACCTCAGTTGTGGGTACGGCCCTGTCACTATGCACTTTTATTTTGATAATGATCAGACTTCTAATGTCAAATCTACAGTAGCAGTGCTAGAACTGACTATTGTGCGCGCACGCGAGACGCCGGCGCGCAATTACATGGGAATTTTTCCTCAGCAGTGGAAACAGGAATACTCTTATTTATGGTCATAGATAAGACAAGAGTGCATCATCCGAAACGGTAAAGTGTCCATTTTTTATTTGTGTATAGGCTACATTATAAATGACTACAAAATGTCATGCCTTTTAAAAATACAGAAAAGAACCGGATGCGGGTTCATGCCGTCTCTCTGTCTCCTTTCTGGCGCACGTCCCGCAAAATCAACAGCAGCGAATCTACTTGACGCAAAGACATAGATTATCTATCTATAGAAAACTTTAAGTGTCTACTTTGTATTGTTTTATGTTAAATGCTTTATATAAGTTACTTAGGAATAAACAGCATGTTTTCAGATGATAAAGAAAACATGACTCATAGCATGGAAAAAAACGTTAGGTTGTAAATTATTTCGCGGACCCCCTGGCTTTAGCTCGCGGACCACCAGGGGTCCGCGGACCCCACTTTGAGAACCACTGTTATAAAGCATTTAGTAGTGGTCAGTTAACTATGTTCGTGAGCTCATCTAAAGTGAGGACTAGTCATGCCTTGTAAAACATTTTTAAAGGCTGTTAAATATTTCTATGTTCTGTATCACTGCGTTGTGTTTGTTACGTTTTACTGTTTAGAAGATTGACAAGTCTTTAAATCACCTTTATAAATGCTTTACAAAGCATGAATAGTCCTCACTTTAGATTAGCTCACAAAAATAGTTAACTAACCACTACTAAATGCTTTATAACTACCTGTATTTACTACATTTACTTACACTTTCTAAGTGATCTTATGAATGACTGACAACTCTTAAACAACTGGTTTGTAAATAATGCTATACTTCATTTAGAAATTATTAATTGATCATTAACAAAGTATGAAAATACAATTATTAAACGCATTATAGATATGCTTATAAATCAAGAAAAAAGCATGTATAGCTATATTTATAAACTGCATATTAATGTCAAGTAATGTTTTATAAATGATGAATTAATGGTTTACTCATGCTTAACTAATGATTAATAGCGTGCAGTTATTATAAAGTGTTACCTGGATTTCTTGCATTTAAAAAAATAAATACATTTAGGATACTTTTATCTTTAAAGTACATTTTTAGAGGAAAAAGCTCAGAACTAAGCGAAAAAAATAAAAATAAAATAATAACACACAGTTCAAAAACTGTAAAATATTTGGTTATAAGTTTTAAATTATTTTATGTTAAATATATTACTGTCTTCGGTGAACTCATTTATAAACGCAAATAATAATTAGCTAACAAATCAAAATGCATTTAGGCTACATAGACCTATTTAGAAGACGCTTTTATCCACAAAAAAAAGAACAAAGCAATTCGTCAAATGTCAGTCTAGACAATAATAATGGGCTAATAATGGGCTAAGATTCTAACAAACAAACACAGGTTTTTAACGCATATCCAACTGTTTGTGTGAAGCGCGCACTGCATGTCACTGCCACGACCACAAACACTTGCATGTTCCTATCAACAGTGGAACATTTTAAAATAATCTAGCATTTCTGGTCATGCGGAAAAAAATACATAATACATAATATATTATTTGCATCTACTTTTATTTGTGTAAACTCACAATAACAAGAAAACGTTGTTATTTTTCAGACACATTTATTATGATTAGCCTATAAATCACCTATAAATCATCTCTCTCTGGATCCCGAGACATGCTCTTCTCATTTAGCACTGCAGGCAAAATATAGTTTTTATAAAGTAAAATCTATTTTTTTTTTCATATTAATTTGCGAATATTTTAAATGTTTAATAAAGGCAAAAAGTCAATGTTATTTATTTTTTGTGCACAAACACTTAGCCTATGTGTCAAAATCTTGTGTTTAGGCCTATTTGTGATAATCTCAGCCCTGTTTTATTATAGTCTAACCAGTATTAAGACTGACATTTGACGAATTGCTTTGTTTCTTTTTTCTTTTAAAAGCGTCTTATATCTAAATATGTAGCCTAAATGTAATAATAATAGCATATTATTATTAGGCCTATTATTTGCGTTTATAACTTTAAATGAGTTCACTTAAGATTTAATATGTTAATCATAAAACAATTTATGAATGTTTTATTTTTATAGGCCTATAACTTTGTGTTTGTGTTAGGCTATATTTATTTTTATTTATTTTTTTGTATGTGAAGTCCTTTTAAAAACAATGCATCCCGCATCTAAACAGGAGGCCTGGTTGAATCATGCGTCACATTCTCGGGGACGAGCCACAAATCCGCGAGTCCGGATTACAAACCCGTGAGTACGGATTGCGAAAGCGTGGGCACGGTTTATGAATTTGTGGGTACAGGGTTCAGATTAAACCGAGGGAACACGTTGTGTGTATTTTGATTTGTGATTTCACCGGAACGAATGAAACCTCCACAACGGATTGCAGCGTGTGTCCGATTGAAGACAACACATTTCAGCACTAGATGAATGAAACGAATGCTGTTAGCTAAGATTTCAAAAGTGGTGGGGACAATATCGACCCTGGCAAAAAGTGGTGGGGACATGTCCCACCCGTCCCCAGGTACAGGCTAGAGTGTTAACCTTGAATTTATCTGCGACCTCAGCTCTCAATGAGAAGTGGCAAATTATGTCGCACACTTTAAGTAAATAAATTCGCTAATAAACAGCTACCTATTTAAGCTTCAAGAACGGTAGGCTAAAACATAAAAGCTGTCGGCCAACAGCATGTAACGAGGTTCGATCTCGCGTCGTTTGGAGGTCTATGAGGTTGAGGATGATGCGTTAACCACACAGCTATCACTAGACTGCTAATGCATTGTTGTACGATTGTATACGATTGTAAAGCCTCATTGATGTAGCCTAATATGTTTCGACTGCAATGTTTTAAGGTTTCATTATTTTTTCAATATAATTTCAGTATTGTGATTAATTAAATAATTTAACTACGTTTCACTTGAATTAATCCGCTACCATCTTTCAATCGCTCTGAAAGAGCCGCGGCGCAGCTGAAGATTACACAAAAAACGGACACTTTTCAAAGTCTGTGATTGTAGCGCCTCTTAGCGGCCAAAGGCAGCAAATACACCACAACTTTTACCGCCGCGGCAAAACTGAAAAATAAAACCTATTTAGTAGATCGCTATCAGTGTGTCTGCATGGGGAAAAATAAATCTGAGGCCACATTATTTCAGCAGGGTGTCCCGCAGGGGTCAGTGCTTGGACTGACTTTGTTTTGCATTTATATGCTCCCACTTGGTGACATTATTAGAAAATACGGTTTGGGGTTTCACTGTTATGCTGATGACACGCAGATCTATGTTAACACACTACCGGATCCAAATCTTGCAATCACAGCCCTGAGTGCTTGTACGGAAGAAATAAAAACATGAATGCATGCAAATTATCTTAAACTTAATGAATCAAAAACAGAATTTCTACTGGTTGGCATGCCGACAGCCTTGCACAAGTTTTATTGTCGAAACCTGTCCACTGTTTCTGATTTACTGGCCCCAGCCTCACAGGTGCGAAGTTTAGGTGTTATTTTTGATTCACATTTATCTTTTGATGCCCATATCAAATTGGTTTCCAAATCTGCTTTTTTTCTTCTAAAAAATATTGCCAAAATTCAGCCTTTTACATCCCTGCAAGATGCGGAAAAGCTTATTCATGCATTTATCACGTCGAGACTATGTTACTGTAATGCACTTTACTCTGGTCTCCCTGAAAAGTGTATGAAGAAGCTTCAGTATATCCAAAACTCGGCTGCACGTGTACTTACACATACAGCCGTTCGGCAGCATATTTCCCCTGTTCTTCACGAACTCCATTGGCTTCCAGTAACTGCACGTATCGATTTTAAAATCTTGATTTTAACATATAAACCGATTCATGGGATAGCACCGGAATATCTTTGTGGTCTTGTTGAACCGTACATTCCAAATCGTCCTCTACGCTCGTCTGACTCTTTTACTCTACAGCAGCCCACATTTAAATTAAAGACTATGGGTGGTCGCTCCTTTATGGTTACAGCTCCACGGTTGTGGAATAAACTTCCTTTTGCGATTAAAAATTCCCTAAACTTGGACTGCTTTAAGAGATCTTTAAAGACCCATCTTTTTAAAAATGTTTATTGTCTTTGAGGTTGTACTATGTCTGGTACTATTTGTATATTGTTGTTTGATTCTTCTGTTTTTATTATCTTGTATCTGTCTACTATACTATGTAGCGCTTTGGGTTGGAGAAAAGTGCACTATAAATAAAATGCATCATGTCTAGGGTTGGGGTTCCGGTTCCGGTTCCCATTCAATTAAAAATATTAGTAAGAGAAAAATCCACAATCCTTTTTGTGTTTATTTCTTATAGTACTTGACAAATTAGTTTAACAGACTGGTAATGTAAACAAACTCAAAATATTATTAAGCAATCTTTGCAACAAAATATATATATATATATATATATATATATATATATATATATATAAAAGGAAATTAAAAAATTCTGCATTCTCTATAATAATTTAGACCTCTCCTTTATTGTATCTCCAAGAGTGAAGAATACCCTCTCAGAAGGAGTAGAATATGCTTTAACACACATATGTGTGTAGAACAGATTATTTTTTAAAACGGTTTGAATGATTGATTCATAAAGACTTTACTTATTTCATTACTGGATAAATCGGCGCTCTGGCAGTTAATAAACAGAACTGCATGCGTCTTGCGGAAGAACATTGTTGCCGGAGCTACTTCTCTCTGTTTATGTCCATGACGAGTCACGCAGGCATTGGGCTACTCCGCAGCAGCTGCGATCCGCCGGCCAGTCTAAACAAGAAGTCCGAGTATTAACGCTTATTACAGGCTTTACGTAGTGATTCAAGATAAGACAAAAACACGGTTTGAAAAAAAAAACATTATGATGTACTCGCTCATTGTATATATTTTGTAAATTCTGAACACAAAAAATATACGGACTGCATCTGTTTTGACCACTACCGTCAATGTTTACTCAAACTATAATCTCACTAATTCTGTAACGGAAATCATTTGAATATGTGAAACAAATAAATATTGAGACTGTGTGATTGTAAAGCAGTTTCATATCGACAACTGCTCTCTCTCTCTCAGCGCAAACAGATTTGAATGTAGGCTAAGGCTAGAGAGTGACTCGGCGGTCGGCGCGCGCAGCGTGCGTGTGTCTGTGTGTGACAAATGCAGCGCGTGTGAGAGCAAATCGCAACTTCAGTGGTGAAGTTTTTGTCATTTAGGAATAAGACGGCGTCTTCTACTCCCAGCACTTCGCCCACATGATGATATCGCATACTTAGGAATTTTGCACGGTTCCGGTATTTTTTCAAAAACACAACCGGTTCTGGAAAAGAACCGGTTCTCGGTTCCCAACCCTAATCATGTCACTGTAATGTTCGAACCGTAAGTTCTACCACTCGGCCACGTCTTAACTCACGGCGAAATGCCCATACTTTCTCCACTGAGTGTTCGCTCAAATGAGCAAGAAAACGTTTTGTCACACAAAATTTACACCTCTTACAGTTTTAAAAGATGATTTTATATTAGCTGTGAAAATTTTATATTAGCTGAGAAAAATAAATTCTAGTGAGCACCGCCGCGTTTGTCGAACACTAACCAGTTAAGAAATGAGGGACTTTAAAAAAAAAAAAATTTAGAATTTTTTTTAGTGACACACACAAAAGTAAAGACTCATAACTTCAAAACTATAGTAAGGAAAGTCAAAAGGTAGGTATCGTTTGAAAGAACACTTTTCAAAAAAAATAAATTACATTACATTTGGAATTCCTACATTCTCGAAAGGTAATTGCAGTGACACATGTTAATGGTTTGAATTCCTTTTGCTAAATAAAACGTACTTTCATGTATGGAGTTTGAAATTGTCTTCCTTTCTAATGTTTAAGGAATAATATTTGCTAATGTTAATTTTGAGGTCATTTCTTGAAAATTAAGTATTACATTTATTTTAAAATGTTAAACAAATTTGGTATTAATTTCTAATTAATACAAATTAAAATTAAAGTGTATTAAATTAAGTAATTTTGAGTGAATCTGCTCTATAGATTTAAGTATCCCTTTAATCTGTGAGCCTAACATTGTTCCATGTATCCCATGTTCCGGTTGCTGCAGTGTTAATAAAGATAATTCATCTTTAAATTGCATTCTCAATTTGTTCTTGTATTTCTCAAATATACCTCAGATATCATTCTCATATATAGCTTCAGTAAGACATTAAAAAGAAATAATCGAGACGTTGGACACACAATAATAAGATCTCTTTTAAGGCTCATAATTCTCAGATTTGTCTCATTAAAGTCTTAGATTCATCTCATGTTATTCTCTTTAATTCTCCTTCAAATAACCAAGACATAATTGAGATCAGGGGTATACAATTATGAGATCTCCTCCGTTTATCCCACTTCTCAAATATTGCTCAATTGGTTTTCTCAATTTAACCTCCTTTGTCTTACTGGTGTCTTGTCTCTTTCTAGCTTATGTCTTGCTCTTAAGGGACCCTTAGGAGAAGTAACTCAGAAACAAATGAGCACAGAATGATATGAATATGAGAAGCTCAAATTGATCTCAAGAGATGAGATTGAACAACAGATGAGCAACACATTTTTCCTATGGGTAGGCATAAGTAGGCTAAGACTTAATAATTTTAAATGTATTTGCATGTATAATTTCAGACCTAAGGTCTTAGTTTTATCAAATGCCAGCACTGGCTTTATATCTACTTAGTTATGCTATTTCTATGACAAACGTGTACAAACATTTTGGACCTGAATTTGTTTGTGTACTACTGTTGTAAATATATATGTTATTTTTCGTTTTGATCAAGAAAGTATACCAGTGCCAACGCTGTTTGTGTATATAGTAGCCAGTTCGTTCGATGCTATTTGTGTAAAACAAATGTGTATAAAGTAAAAAAAAATAATAATAGGCAAATTTCCATTCAGTAACATTTTGTAAGAGCCATCTTTAGGGAGGTTCTGCTTTACTCTCTTCATCGCCGCTTTCTGGGTCTGATCATACCAGAGACAATACCAGACCTCATACCAGAGACAATACTGCAGTATCAATACCATTATGTACATTTGACAGGAACACACATACAACTTTCGCCCGTAAAGGTAATGGATGTTAAGTACCCAGACAATGTGCACTACTCAGTTTTGCCAATCACAACACACCGGCCCATACTAACCTGAGCCCACTGCCTGTTTCTGAGGGAGTGATTTCATAGACTCAGGAAGTCAACCAGTCTTTCCAATGACAGAGGAGAATGTGGCTTAATAAATGTGAAATTTATGAAAAATCAGAAAAACCACGAACACGTGTTATATTGAAGTTGATTATGCCCTGCTACTGCACTGATAGAGTGCTAGGTCGGAGTCACTGGCATTGCCCACAGTGCTGTAGCAAGACCAGGGGATTACAAGGCTCATCTAAAAAAACATGGTTTGTGTTATTTTTTACTTTGACCTAGCCGTATTCATTATACAAACATTTTGAATCAATCATAATTCCATAGAACTGGCACTAATAAAAAAAAATTTCTCTCGATTTATAGGTGAAAAATCTTCAGGTTTGACAATTTCTCAGTAAGATCGGTTCAGTTGCTTGTTTTAGCAATCCGTTTTGGAATGCAACATCTTTTTTTGTTCTTTATTTTTTTAGTGACCCAACAACCCACACATGAGCAAAAAGATTATGTTTCCAAGGACAGACTTTCAGAGGAGCAAACTAATATGCAGCCCCATTGATACATTCCTCCACAAACACTAAACTCTGCATCTTTGGAGCAAATGTTACACAAAGGACCAATCTCAAAGTCAAGAGCCCAGGAATGTAATGACTTACGTTTAAAGGCCAGTGAAGAGGAGGTTGATTGTGCCTTCCCTATTTTTTGGCGGGAATATGGCCTGTCACATTTACTTTTCAGTATTTACTAACCTCAAAGACAACTGGTGTCAGCTTAGGCAAACAATTGTGACATTCAACACAATGTCTGGTAGATGGCACTGTCAATGTGGGGCAGTAAACACAGACTGAGTTGTGTCCATAGACATGTATGCATGTGGTGGATATTCCAGGCATCCATCATTACTGAGAGAACATTCAAATGCAAGTTCTAAAGATATAGAGGACCTTGAGGAGAAAGATCAAGAGCAGGATGATGAATAAAAACCATCAAATGAGACAGCATCAGCAGTGATTAAAATGACAGAGTACTTTTTGAGGTGCAAGAAAATTCCAGAAAATCTTCCACAAGACCTCATATTAAATGGAAATTAAGATACCCGAAAGCTTTGTGCCTAAATAATGCCCTTACTGCCCTGGACCATGCTACCCTGACCTCAGTGAAGCAATCCTGAAGACAAAGCATGCAAGTTGATGCAACCATTTATGCTTCTGTTTTCTGTGCACACTTCAGTATGTGTCACACTTTATGAATTGTAGTGGAAACACATTTTTGTTGTGTATATAATTATATATATTTTGTTTATGTATATTTTATTCAGGTGTTGCAGTGTACATTAAGGAATGCCCTTTGTGAAACCCCAGTCAGATTCCAAGAATATGATTCTGGATGTCACAATTTCAATAACAGTGTTCCTCACAATCCCTTTGTGCTTACTTTTGACAACAGGTCTTTCAGTCAAAAAAGACAAAAAAGAGAAAAAAAAAAACCCTGAATCTCAGGCAACAGGATTTAATATTTACCCAAACACTTTCTATCTTCTGCCTTAACACCATGGATTGGTCAATACTCAAGAATATCTGATGTCATAGCCTACCCATGACTGAGATTTTGAAAGCCCTCTCCCAGAAAGACCGATTGTGGACAAAGAGGACAACATGTTTTCTCCCATCACTATTTGCCTCGAAGAGAAGATTTTACAAGTGGATTTTACAAGTTCAGCAAGTGGATCACAGTCTGACCTCATTAATAGGCTTGATGAACTTCTGTTAAGGATATACATTTTGTATACTGTATACAAAAATGTTTGTGAGGCTTCACAAAGCAGGAGGTATGATACAAATGTAGACAATTACAAGCATGGTACAGAATGGACAATACTTGTTTTTTAAATATATCTGGATATATATCATTTTGCATTATTGGCTGCCAATTAATGAAAAAAAAAAAACATAGTTATATTTTACATTTGACTGCCAAACTGTGTAACTCATTGTGAAAACATATCCCCACAGGAGGGGTACTGCATCTTGGGTGCACCCATGGTGTGGTTTACTATCAGTCACCCCTGTGGTGGCAGGAATCTGCTCAAGAGCATGGAGATGGTCTCCTGAGTTTTAAATCTCCACCCACGGCCTTCATCTCAGACATCCCAGTCCATGTCAAGAAATCTCAAAAATACACAAATATACTGTCAGATTGTCACAGTTTGTCGTCTTCACCTGTTTGTCCCGTCATCTGCACTACACTTCCCCGGATCCTTTTGTTCCTCTCCCGGACTCACTCCCTAATCAGCCACCTGTTCCTCGTCCTGCCATTATCATTTTCACCTGTGTTCACCCCAGTTAGCCTGATTTTCTCTGTGTATTTAGTTGAGTTCAGTGTCATTCTAAGTTTGTCGGTCAATGTCTTTCATTGTTCATTGTGAACCCGTGTGGTGCTCGTATTCCTGTCTGCCTGCCTGTATTTATATAATAAACCCTGTTCTCCCCGATACTCCGGTCTCTGCGTTCTTCAGCCTGAACCACACCGTGACACAGATATTTGCAGAGACATGGCAAAGGTAGCAGCCCAGAGTGAACACCCTGTAACTGAATGCCACCACCTTCAAAGAACTATCTTCGCACAACGCTACATTCCTCCACAAACACTAAACTCTGCATCTTTGGAGCAAATGTTAGACAAAGGACCAATCTCAAAGTCGAGAACCCAGGAATGTAAGGACTTACATTTGAAGGATCAGTGAAGAGGAGGTTGATTGTGATATCAACCCAGATATCTCATCTCAGATATAGCTGGACATGGTGCCAGACAAGTGAATAATAGGACTCAAATGTTTTTTCACCCACATGATGGCAGGCTATGTGCTCTATAAGCAGGAAAGAGGCCGCGCTATGCATTAACTGTTTATTTTGCTCAAACGTGTTTCGGCACGTGCCTTCTTTAGTGTGCAACAAGATAACAATATACCCAATCTTATATACCCACACCAATTGACACACCCATATTCACATCAACCAATAATTATAAATATATGCACATGTTACCAATGTTTCAATCAGTCCATTAATGAAAGAAAAAAGCTGTTATACTTACTTAGAATCAACATAGAATACACATATATATACACATAATACTATTGTCTGTATACACGAAGTGGACTGTCTTTCTTCATCTTAAACTGTCTGTACACTTACAAAGTTCTCAATGCTTCGGTTTGCATGCAGGGACCCTCATTATGTTACTGTGTTAGGCTATGTTTACACGGAAACGATTCTGAAGAGAAAACGCAAAAGTGGCGTTGCGTCATCTTTTTTTATTCTGCGTTTAGACGAGTGTTTTCTGTGGGAAATCCATACCTGCCAACATGTACGCATTTTGCGTAGTGGGCACGCATTTTGACCTCAAAGTACGCTGGTACGATTTGTCACTCTAAACTACGCAAAAACCTGGTGACGCCTATTTGCACGCGCAGTCCTCAAATAAAGCAAATGCAACAGAAGAGTTTGACCAATCATAGCGCTGGGTTCATTTCCCAAATTGCAAGTGGAGATGATTGACATATGTGTAAGTCCTATAATTAAAAAGAGACTGAAAATCGACACCAATAAAGAATCCCGCTCGATCCCGCTTCCACTCGCAAGCGCCCCGGGTCTGACTGATTTAAGCGAGGACAGTAGGCCTACAGTACTCACGGTACTTCTCCTGAAGGTAAACGGGCTGGGGTGGATGTGGAAAGTTGAAATATTGAATTTGAGTTCATTTAAAATTGATTGGTTATCACACGGGACGGGATCGCAAGGATTATTTAAAAAATACTCCGTAATTCATTAATGGTAGCAAGATAGCTGCTAAGAGGAAGACATTCAGCCATGCAAATTATAAAATGCTCAAATGTTGAACAATAAATCTAAATAAAATTGAAATCGCTATGTCTTAGTGATTATGAAAGTGCTGTGGTTTGTGGATGACTGATAACGTAAAGCGCGAATCTGGTGAAACAGACGTTTATTTTTTTCATTCTCAGTGTTGAGAAACATAGCCTGCATGTGTTACGTTATGTTAATAACTAAAGTACAGAATTATGTTACGTATTTATTTAGTATGAAAACTAGAGCTAGTTGGCGTACTTATGGATTAAAAACGACCGTTGTATGATCTCATGTATCAGTGCTGCGCGAGCTCTCTCACAAACAGACTCGCTCACACAGAGAAAAGATATTTATAAAATAAAAATTGACAGGCAAAGTTCTTGCTTGTGTTTTCTTTGTCAAAATAATGTCAAAGCTTTTTGTCTTGTCTATTCGTGTTTTTACAAATCGTTAAGCAATGGACGCTTTACTGTTAACAGCCCTCAATATGTCGGATATTCGTCTTATTTGATCAATTATATTATTGGTCTGTGACAGGACTCCTGTCTATTCATTGTTAACTGTTTTCTAGAAATTTATTTGGATTGGCTAAAGTTTATTCAGCTAATGCGTGTCCTGTTTATAATGTGTAGCCTAATGTTTAAATGCAAAGAAAGCACAAATATAAGCCCTTTTCCCTGAAGGATTTAATATCATATTTGGATATTGGAATAATCAATTTAGTAGTCAATTTAAAATAAATAACATGGACACAACTTTTTTTTGTTGTTGTTGTTTTTTTTTTACTGGTTGTTGTTTTTTGAAAATTATTTTAGACTAATTGACCAGTACTGATTATACAATACAATATAAATCAATCATGAATAAAGAAATGGAGTTGAGCAGGATTGAAACTTTGTACTTTCACTGTTGCATTGCAGTGCAAGTTAAATTTAGTATTTGTGTCAAATAAAAAACCTTTAGAGGTATATAATTTTTTATATAATTATGCAGATAGGCATGTGTCTGTGTGTCTTGCATTCTCAAAATAATGACAAAAATATATGACTATTTTTATAGAATTATGTAGAAGATAGGCATGTGTCTGTGTGTGTCTTGCATTCTCAAAATAATGCCAAAAATATGACACCCTTCATCCCACCACCACCACTACCACCCCACCCCACCCCGGCATAAAAGTACTCATAAAATTTCTTCTAGGTTGGCAGGTATGGAAATCCGCCTGCAAATGGAGACGCAAAAGTGTGTGAAATTCAATGTAGTATGCACTTCAGGCGGCTAGGAGTGCATACTACAACAACACCAAGTCCACGCGCCTGCATACAACATTCAAAATCAAGCAGACTTTTGCGTTTTTACCATTTACACGGGAACACGGTGGTGGAGCATTTCCACTCTGGAGGGTGGTTTCACTTGTTTGCATTTTTGAGCCTCAAAAACACCGTCGCCATGTAAACGAAAGGCACATCCGATAAAATATTTTTACGTTTTCACCCGCGAGCGTTCTTGTGTAAACAGGGCCTTAGTGTGGGGCTCTTTTGAGCCTTGTTAGTGGTATTAACTAGCGATTTCTTTTTATTTATTTAATGCCCCCATTACTAGCGTTAAATAGTTATTTTTTCCCATGGGTTTTATCTGTAATAGTCTTTGTAAATTTGAAAATAATGAGACAGTCTGTGCTAAGTGATTTTACCGATAAAGTTAATTATTTTATTGAATTAATAAAAAGCATCTCTGTATTTTGTCCTGGTGTCAGAAAATGGTCAAAGCAATGACAACCCAGATAGCAAACTGACATTGCATCAACGTGGAAATATGACATCGAAACAACGTTCATCTGACATTGTTTTGCTCATCGAATTAACGTTGAACCAACGTCAGACGAGTCATTCTTTCAAAACGAACGGAAAATCAACTTGAAATCAACGCGTTGTTTCAACGTTATGAAAGCAAACCAATTTTCGATTTTCATTTAGCTTTGAAGAATGCCGCGTCTGACGTTGGTTCAACGTTAATTCGATGAGCAAAATCAACGTTGTTTCAATGTCATGAGAGACGTCGTTTCCACATTGATTCAATGTCAGTTTGCTGTCTGGGAAAGATTCATGTTATTGGGATTAATTCACGTTTTTATAGGCTACTCTGCATCTACATTACACAACTTTTTCACAAGGATTAAAATTGGCACAACTAAGGCAGTATCCGCAAATTTGATTTATTAGAATGAGAGGCAAGCAACAGTAACTACAGTCAGCAACCAGTCATGATCAGGGGCATTTGATTGCTTTAATTGGGATAAAATTCTCTAAAACATTAACCATACACAAGAATAAAGGCATGATATTATATTCATAATAAAACCATTTATTTCCTTGCAGCGAGAGAGTCAGGCAACACGTTATACTCGTAGTTCAGCCACGACTGACTGGATGAGCGTCCAGCAAGCGTCTGTAAACTGCCATTCTGATCACGGCCATTTGACTGGTTATATTGGGATAACAGTCCCCAAAACATAATTTATACTAAAGAACAATCATATCAACAGAAATTAGCTAAAAAGCGAAGAACACAAAAACCGTCAAAAATCAATGGTTTCTGAAACTTGCCAAAAGCAGTCTGCCAAGACAACTAGCTAGCCACTGACAGGTCACGTGACGTACCATCAGACAGGCAGCTGCCAGCCAGCCACTGACAGGTCACGTGACATGCCAGGCTCAGACTGCCAACCAGCTAAAGATTGAACCCCTTCTGGTTCCTTCCTTTAGTTAACATGCACCCTGGCACAAGCGCAGCAGTCAGTTGTCTACATTAGGCTACTCACGGATCAAATATGGCTTTGGCGGCCAACTGATGACTGAAATAGAAGCAAACTCGCGAACAGGTTGGGCAGCAAGCCAGCCGGGTAACCCAGTTTGTTTCACACCTGCTTAGTACGCGAAAAGATTGTTAAACCCACATAGCCACACCAGCACTATATAGCGAGCGCTAAACAATTAACATTCCTGCAAGGCAAACAATAAGCACATCCACCAGAGAGCGAATGGGCAACAGCACCAACACTAGGGCTGGGCAAAAAAATAGATTTTTCGATTAATCGTTTTTAAAATGTGGTCGATTCAAAATCGATTCTCAACGGCCATGAATCGATTTTTTCCATATTAAGAGCTTGCGGTGCTGCGTCTTCTCCCTCTGCACTAGGCAAGCGGCAAGCGCGCTACAGGCGTCACACACGCGTTTTGGAGTCGGGACATGACGGAATATTCACTTGTACAATCGGGCCAGCATTGCATCGTAACCTGTGATCGTAACTAACGTTGATAATTTTCACGTCTTTTTAAGTTTACCAGTTTAAACATTTAAGCAATGTTAAACTATCCCGTACTCGCGCACTCTCAGAGATGTCTTTCACTGCGTGTACATACAGTACAGCCTAAATCCGCCTCACAAACAGCTCGCCAGAAACAAACGTTTTATTCCTGGATTATCGCTTTAACAGTTAAAAGACATGCGAAATTATGTCAAAACTCTGGTCTTGGTGAGTAACCTTGTAAAGACAGTCGGTTATGTCTTAAATTAGCATTAAACGCGTCTGACAGATAGACAGAAGGCAGTGGATCCGTGCACTACCGGTAGTTCTGAACGCAGCCATATGTGTCTGTCATTAATTCTGTTGTCATAACAACATAATATAGCATTAATTGTGAGCAATCAGAATTAATAGCCTATGTATTTAATTCAGTCTGGACTAAAAAGACTGCCCAGTGTTATTTTACATTGGATTAATTTATTCAGTTTGAATTTCTGACTTACCCAAAAAACTACCCAAAATGTCTCTTTATTTGTGTCTTTATTCTATTGTTTTTATTTTTCAATTTAATTCAAAGATTGAAATCAAGCTTCCATGTGTTGCATAAACTCTTAAAAAATTACCCCATTGTAAAAACAAATATTTAGCTAAGATAAATGTAATTAAAAAATGTCTAAATATTTATATATTTACTGTATTTGTCTATATCTGTCTTAAACATAAAATAACCTGATCCTGTTTGATCAAGCTGTGCGACTGTTCTGACTGGTCCAATTACCAGCATCAATTTTGCATCTTGCATCAAAATCCTGTCTATTCATTGTATGCATTTAGTGTATAGTGTACCTAAAATAAAACGAGTTTTATATACAGGTTTGTTGGACAGTAGGCAGAGACAATGTGCTGGTCGGAGACTATAGCTGTGTCCCAATGTGCATCCTCCGAAGGCCGTATTTGAAGGCCGATTGCGTCACAACAGCGCAACGAAGGCTGTCCCATTTCAAAGGTTACACACTCTGAAGGCCGCATTTGAAGGCCGATTGCATCACCGCGGCGCGATGATGGCTGTCCTAATTTAGTTCTGCATCCTTAAGACTAAAATTTCATCTTTGAAAATAATTACATTATTTAATTTTATGTATCTGTTTTATTATTCTTTATTTAGTATTCATAATAAGTTGTATTATCTTATGAAGTTTAAAATGCTTGAGTAGACTATAGATTGCATGGACACATGTGTTTAAGGAACACATTTTAGACACAAGGAGGGTAGCTGGGATGATTTTGTATTCTGCTTAGGGTATGTAATGTTCACTTAGCAGAGAGTTCCAATAATGAATATACTTCAAATTTGTACAGTTGGTATGCACTTTGCAAGAAAATGAATGTTTCATCTGATGCAAATTTACCATTTGTAAACCACTAATGTATACTCTGAGAAATAGTTTCTTAATGTGTAAAGTTGATTGTATCATGTGCATATACATTTCATTTTTAAGTATAAGCAATTTGTTTTTCTACCTTACATGGAAACTGAAAGTCACTCAGTTGTGTATTTAAGCCCAGTCATGCTGTACTACAGCGGAGAAACAGAGGCATGACAGGGTGAGAGGAAGGAAACACCGAAACGCATAGACCACCCAGACAGCAAACTGACATTGGATCAACGTGGAAACGACGTCTCTCATGACATTGAAACAACGTTGATTTGCTCATCGAATTAACGTTGAACCAACGTCAGACGCGGCATTCTTCAAAGCTAAATGAAATCGAAAATTGGTTTGCTTTCATAACGTTGAAACAACGCGTTGATTTCAAGTTGATTTTCCGTTAGTTTTGAAAGAATGACGCGTCTGACGTTGGTTCAACGTTAATTCGATGAGCAAAACAATGTCAGATCAACGTTGTTTCGATGTCATATTTCCACGTTGATTCAATGTCAGTTTGCTATCTGGGCACATCTTACAGTTTCTCTCCTGACATATAAGAATAAAGATTTTTCTTGGCAAGATAACTGGTGTCCAGTCCAGTAAATTTAATAATAACAGAGAAAACAAAAGGCTTTAAAGGGTTAGTTCACCCAAAAATGAAAATTGAAAATGAAATTCAAAAGCTTATATACGTACAGCGCGTGTCTTCCTCTGCTTGTAAACAGAAAGTTTTCCACATCTGGCTATATCAGCACGTCATCTTATACAGTAGGTGGAAGCAGTGAGCAGCCGGTAAAAAGGAGGAGTAGAAGAAGAACTTCATCATCTCAGTTCTCGCGCATGCGTCCTGGAAATCTCGTCTCAGGCCCACAAGGAAGTAATGGAATAGTCAAATAAAGTCGTTATTTTTGTTTGTTTTTCCGCACAAAAAGTATTCTTTTTGCTTGATAAGCTTATAGTGGAGCCACTGTAGGCACATGAAATATTTAAACATTTTCTTTAAAGGGCACCTATTATGCCCTTTTTTACAAGATGTAAAAATTTTATTTGTGAAGTTTCAGCTCAAAATACCCCAAAGTTAATTTATTATAACCATTTGAAAATGTCATTTTGGGGCCTGATTAAAAATTAGCTGTTTTGGGTCTATACCACCTTAAATGCAAATGAGCTGCATATCCCCACCCTGCCTTTGGATGAGGGCGTAACTTGATACCCATGGCAGTCACTAAGCAGAAGGGGAGAGTGAGAGACGCGCTGTTTTGTCTGTCAGACCCCGTTTTTACACCTGGTATTAAAATGCGATCTGTATCCAGATAAGTTATCCGGATAATAAAAAACGCGTGTTAATGCAAGGTGTAAACGCGTTGTGATCGGATCTGCCTGACCACATCTGGAGGTAGTCTGGCTTGCATTGTGTCCGGATCTTTACTAGGTGTAAACGCAATCTGGTTGTTGAAACCACATATGTATATTTTACTCCTCCCAAAAATGCTAAAAAATAAACGAGTGAGAGCGTGTTATATAGGCTATGTCATGTTATAGCCTAGTCAGATGCGACACGCGACACGCATCACCGCAGATGAGCAGCTGAGCGTCTATTCAACGTGCAAACATCGCAAATAAAAGTGAAAGTAAGTCACAGACGCAGTTAACACATCTTCAAGTAAAGAAACGAAATTATCTTACCGGGCCTGTTGCCACTCTCTCTTATTGATGTCTCGGATTTGGAAATTAGCTGATGATCAATAAAATGCCGCTCAGATCTGTTTTTGGTGGCGTGCAATCCAATAAATCTGCATATAACGCAGGAGGTGAAGATCGGATTTATATCCGTTTTGCAAAAACACATTTATGTGGCCAGGTGTAAATGGAATCAGTACTTATTATCCGGATAACTTATCTGGATACAGATCGCATTTTAATACCAGGTGTAAACGGGGTCTCATTCAGCGTACGTTTGAATCGGAATGTATAAATAGTACGAAGAGACTCTGGCAGAATAAACACAAATGAGAATGGACCAGTACGTCTCGGTATGATTATTTGATACATTTATGTACTTATAGAGTTGTAATCGCGTATTTTTGCAAGTATGGATTTGCAACACACAAACACTAACGCTGGCGCAATATTTTGAAACTACATTTACATTCTGTGATAAAGTTTGCTACTTACAAGCGAAATTACATTTATGCGAGGGACCTGTGGTGTCATGTTTACTTGTCATACAGGTGCTTCTGTGGCAAATGTGAGGAGATGGCTAACTTAAAGAAAAACAACATATATGCAGTTTTTAATACAATATCTTTAAATATATATTTATAAACGAGTGGTTACACACTATACAAAGAATGTTTAAATTATATACACAGACATCCTACGACGACAACAACTTTAGACGCATTTGTTGTTGAATTGGCTGACAGACTGAAATGACTATTTGCTCAAAAATCATAAAATACACTTGCTAGAGGTGACGTTGGATCGCAAACAGTAGACGACGATCCACACTTGAGGATTAACTTTTAAGCCACAACAACAGGATTAACCCACGAGTCCACGACAGAACACTTATGTTTCCAAGAGACATTACCGGCTGTCGTTGAAACAATGGAGGATGGTGTGTACAGATCACCGAGGGCGGGGTCTAGGCCAAAACCACACTGTCAATCAAACCCCTTTCTCAATTCTACGTCACAAAGAGCTGAATCTTTGAACAGGATTTTTTTAATCATTCTAGGGTGGTTTTGCTCACACACTGCCAACACACATTTATGTTCAAACACCATGTAAAAGTGAATTTTCCATAATAGGTGCCCTTTAAAGGTGTGATGAACTGAGAAATCAAATTTTCCTTGAGCTTTTGACATCTAAGAGGTCATCATATTATAAGAATATTCTGTAAGTTTCAGAACTGAAAACATCCTTGTTAGTCCAAAAGCTTTTATTGACACCAGCCTCTGCAAACAACTCGTTTTTAAAAGTGGGGAACTATGACGACAAAGAGGATAAAACACCACCCGTGCAGAAGATCAACTCCTACTTCAACACGTTCGTTTAGCCCCGCCCACCGATTCGCACATTACACGCATAGCTAAATAACATAGATGCCTAACTCGTGATGACAATCTGGATCGAGCTACCGAGCAGTACAAAATATTGTGCAGTGCCTGGTTGTAGAAGAAGACAGTGGCTGCATAAGTTTCCTCTGGATTCCAATAGGACAGCATGGATAAATTTTATTTTTAATGACGTTCCACTGATGAGGTAAAACATCATCCGTCTGTTTGCTTCATTTCACTGAGGATTTTTTTGTAAACAAGACTGGATTTGCAGACCGATTAAGAGTAAAGAACGGTGCTGTGCCGTCTATACTGAATCTGACAGGAATTGTGCAACACAGGGACTCTGGGTCGAATCATTCCGGTTGCCATTTTACAACATTGGACGTTTTCAAAACAATTTTGCCCAAGTGCATTGACAAGGTGAGTTAAAACTCATTATCACAGCAGTGGGCGTTTACTTCCAAGTCTTCAGTGCGAGACGCCCATAAAAACTGAGCATTTTTCAGGTAGGCTAAAAACCTAAAAAAAGGTACAAGGTACAAAATAACCTATTACTTATTAATTTTGATGTTTTTGAATACAAAAACCAAGCGAACGTCATAAGTTGACCTCAGAAAACAATATAATAAAATTTAAAAAGCCAGTTCATGACCCCTTTAAGATAACTCCCCGTCACAGACCATTCTTGAGATTCGCATTCAAGGGGCAGGCTTATCAATACACAGTCCTACCGTTCGGTCTGTCCCTGGCACCCCGTACATTTACAAAGTGCATGGACACAGCACTTTCTCCCCTGATGCATCAGGGAGTGCGCGTGCTGAATTATCTCGATGATTGACTCATTTTGGCTCGGTCGAAAACCGATTTATTGGCACACAGATCTTTGCTCCTCAGCTATTTCATGCCTGAGGCTCAGGATCAACTTACCCAAGAGCAAACTGTTACCCAGTCACAACGTAATCTTTCTGGGCACAGTTATCGACTCTACAATGATGAGAGTGCGGCTCACACCAGACCATGCTCTCACTATACAACGGCTGATAGACTCCTTCAGTGCAGGTGCGTGCATGCCCCTAAGGAAGTTTCAGAGGCTTCTCATGGCTGCTGCATAGTCAGTACTCCATATATACTACATATGTGCCCTCTTCCGCACTGGCTAAATCAGCGTGTGCCAGCCCATGCGTGGCAGTCAAGGAGTCTGGAAATTAAGGTAAATCACGGCTGTTTAAGGGCCCTGGTTCCCTGGCAAGCCCAGAACTGGTACCAGTCGGGCGTGATCATCGGTGTGGCCTCTAGGAGGAAGGAGTTGTTCACAGATGCCTCCAACCAAGGTTGGAGGGGAACTGCACGAGGGCAAGCCTGTCTCAGGCCTCTGGTCGAGCCTGGAGAAGAGCTTGCATATCAAATGCCTGGAAATGAGAGCAGTTTGTTTAACTCTGAAAGCGTTTCTGCCAAACCTCAGGGGACACCATGTCTTAGTCAAGTGAAGTCAAGTCACATTTATTTATATAGCGCTTTTCACAATACAGATTGTATCAAAGCAGCTTCACAGTGATAACATGAAAGTAGTACAACATAGATCAATAATATTGTTAAATATTAAATAACCCCAACTGAGCAAGCCAAAAGCAAGCCAAAAGCAAGGCGACAGTGGCAAGGAACCAAAACTCCATCAGATTGGATGGAGAAAAAACCTTGGGAGAACCCAGGATCAGTCGGGGGCCAGTTCTCCTCTGGCTTACATTCATATTGTTTATATATAAATATTAATCGGAGGCTAGCTAGACCCTCCCTCCTCCGCATCTCATCTCCTTCCCCTCCCTTCCGAGCTTCCTGAAGTAATTGTGAACGTGCATTTCGCTGACTGCATAGTTCTATAGCTAATCATATCCTTGTGTGGGTTTGGCGAACATAAGCGTCAATTTAGAATAAAAAAAAAACATTTTAACGTTATACCCACCTGTCCAGCAAAAACAGAGCAACCTGAATGTCGGACTGGAAGCCCTTCTGCCGCCGGAGTTCTCGCCATCGTTCAAAAGCTTTGCTACCGATGTAAATTCGGAACTTCGCACGTTCTTTATCCGACTCCTTCTTTTTAATTTGTTCTTCAGAACGACGTCTCTTTGGTCGTGTGTCGGCCATTTTTCAAACTTCCCTCTGATGATACTTCTCTCTCCTTCACACACACACACACACCCCCTTCATGTGCACGGCACACGCACTAACCCCCCAGACCCACCCTCAGATACTTCTTGCCAGTGATTGGCTGGAACACTGTTTGTTAGGTTTCGTGGTCCAGGTAAGACATGATTATTTTTGTTGCCGTTTTCGGAGCCTGTGTTTTTTTTTAACACAGAGACCGCGTTTTTTTACAGTGTGTTTAGGGGACAGGCAGCTAGCCGATAGTGAGGAGACGTTTGATGTATGTGACAAAAAATGTTTTGGCCCCACATCGCTTAGACAACCTTTAAATATAAATATTGTTTATGTATAAAACGGCGCCATAACATATCGCAGGCGTTGGTCTTCTCATCACAGGCGTTGGGGCATCCGAAATCCCCGTGAGAGGCTGGAGACAAAACTGGACCTGACGAACGCCATTTTTCTCGGGACAAGCGTCCCGAGATAACAGCACGGACCCAAGAGCAAACTTGTCCCTGGTATCTAATATAAATCGCCAAGGTGATCTCAAGTCGGGTAACCTTTTCGTAACATATTTTAAGGATCAAATTGCATGCTCTAAAGTCCACCTGGTTCGTGTCCGTATTCCCTTTTGCTTAGATTCAGCAATTTACAGCAGTGCTAGTTCTGTATGCAATCAAATATTAGTGTCACTCGATGGTGGATCTGGTGAAGAATATCACTTCTTCTATATAAAATATTGATTTAGAAGAAGTTGAGAACAATGTTGTTGTTTTTTTTAAATATGGCTGAGATTGTGAATATGAGCCAGGTGTTGAATGTCCTGGGGAAATGAGCTCTGATGATGATGGTTAAGCCTTCTGCTCAAATTGACTCCTAAAAATGCAGGGTTGTTTTAAACAAAATTTGGGTCAAATATGGATAAACCCAACCGTTGGGTTAAAAATGTAATTAAAAAAAATAACTCAACATCTGGGTTTGTCCATATTTGATCCAAATTTGTGTTGAAACAACCTAGCATTTTTTTAGAATGAACATTTCCAAGTTCCAAAAGGTAACATAACATGTTTTTTTACATTCTTTTGTAGCTGTTATTAAAATATCAGGAGAGTTATATAGTATTGTGACAGTTAGACACAGATTTGAGTCATTAAAGACCCAAAAATGTAAAAATGATAGGGTTAATATTACTCTGTACTTAAATGCATTATTAATTTATTATGTGACAAAGAGGCTGTCACGTAGTGGTTTTGTGTGTTTTCGTTATTAGTTATTGCCCGTCTATTATTTATCCCAGGTGTTTCTCATTTCTCACGCCCCCTTGTTATCTTGTCTAGCTCGTTTGTCATTGATTATTTAAGCCCTGTGTTTCTGCCCTGTCTTTGTTGGTTGTTGAATTTATGTGTGTTACGTTGGTGCTTTCACGTCTCTCGATTCTTGCTTC
This sequence comes from Pimephales promelas, assembly GCF_988280905.1. NCBI lineage: Eukaryota > Metazoa > Chordata > Actinopteri > Cypriniformes > Leuciscidae > Pimephales > Pimephales promelas. The sequence goes on from NC_142777.1 coordinate 10,242,219, forward strand.
TAGTGTCTTGTTTTAAGTTTGGTTAATAAAGCTACACTGCGTTTGGACCCAGCCTCAGCTCTGTTTCTCCGCACACCGTCACAGAGGCCTAAAGATAAAGAGTAACCAAAGTAATTTAATTAAATTCTAATTACATAAAAAAAAACATGTTCTTTAACGTGGGTTCTGGTACTACAATTTATGGAACCAGTGGAACCAAATTCATTCGATTTTTCGCAATTTTTTTTATGAGAATAATTTGCTAAGTGTTATAGTTTGATTAAAGGGTTAGTTCACCCAAAAATGAAAATTAAGTCATTAATTACTCACCCCCATGCTGTACCAACCCCGTAAGACCTTCGTTCATCTTCGGAACACAAATAAAGATATTTTTGATTGAATCTGAGGGCTGGATCAGTCTTCCATAGACAGCCTGAGGGACTGCCTCTTGACAGCCGAGAAAGTCATTAAAAGAAAAGGTTTAAATATTCCATGTGCCTACAGTGGCTCAACTATAACTTTATCAAGCGACGAGACTACTTTTTGTGCGAAAAAAACGTAAATAACGACTTTATTCGACTTTCCATTACTTCCTTATGGGCGCATGCGCGAGAACTGAGACGAGACCGTTCTTCTTCGACTACTTTTTGTTCCCGGCTGCTCACCGCTTAGGAGTTTTACCGCCCCCTACCGTATAAGATGACGTACTGATATAGCCGGAGGCGCAAAACGTTCTGTTTACAAGCAGTACGTCATCTTATACGGTAGGGGGCGGTAAAACTCCTAAGCGGTGAGCAGCCGGTAACAAAAAGTAGTCGAAGAAGAACGGTCTCGTCTCAGTTCTCGCGCATGCGCCCATAAGGAAGTAATGGAAAGTCGAATAAAGTCGTTATTTACGTTTTTTTCCGCACAAAAAGTAGTCTCGTCGCTTGATAAAGTTATAGTTGAGCCACTGTAGGCACATGGAATATTTAAACCTTTTCTTTTAATGACTTTCTGGGCCGTCAAGAGGCAGTCCCTCAGGCTGTCTATGGAAGACTGATCCAGCCCTCAGATTCAATCAAAAATATCTTTATTTGTGTTCCGAAGATGAACGAAGGTCTTACGGGGTTGGTACAGCATGGGGGTGAGTAATTAATGACTTAATTTTCATTTTTGGGTGAACTAACCCTTTAACTGCAAGTTAACATGGTAAAACATGTGACTGTCTTTTAAGAAACCAGAATTTTCAAGTGAATCAGATCTGTAGAATTTCTTACGATTCCCATTAAGAATTCCAAAAACAACAAAAATTCAGCATTGAGAGTGTGGAAACGTGTTCAGGAAGTTACACTGCCTCCCAGAACCATCACTACTGGTTAAAACCTGATAGCAGGTGCGCGCATGTGTGTGTGTATACATGTGTAAGATAAGAGAGGCAGGAGTAGCAGCACAGAGTAAAGGAGCGGTTTGTTCTTTCTCTGTCTCAGCTGGGAGATCACCTCAATCCTGACCCATCCCGCCCTTCCCTCTCCAAGCTGGACCTGATCCAGCAGCACCGTGTGTGATTCTGAGACAGTAAAGGAAATCTGTGTGCGCGTCAAAAGAGAGAGACTGAAACTCAGGGTAAAAAAAAAAGAGAGAGAAGAAGCAGTGAGTTGGGATCACAGCTGGAGTCAGACTCCATCTTGAAGAAGAGTCAGGAAGAAAAAATGATGGGTTGAATCTCGCTCAGTGTGTGTATGTGAGACTGCTCGGGCCTCGTCTTTCAGCACAGCGCTTTCATCATCCTAAGCACAGGAGATGCCCATCACGGTCTAAAGCCCACTGTACCAGATTGTCATTGCGTTTACTGGCAGGTCAGGGAACATGAGGACAGGGAAGAGACTGAGTGCGTCTCGCCTGCATGACGACGGTCCTGTCACATTAGCAAGGTGACTGTCATTTTAGCAAGGTGGCTGTGATTTTTTGCCTCATACTAATTGCTCAAGGACGTTTATAGCCTAATACCACAAAACACCTTCAAAATTCAGTACAATAAGGTTAACATTATTAGTTAACGTTAGTTAACTACATTAGTAACTAATAGTAAACTGGACTTCTACAGCATTTAATAATCTTTGTTAATGTTAATTTCATCATTTACTAAGTCATCAATAGTTGTATTTGTTGACATTTGTTAATGCACCGTGAACTAACATGAACAATGAATAGCTGTATTTTTTTATTAACTATGATTAAACTGGAAAAATGCTATAGTTTGATTAACTAAGTAAGTTAACATTATATTTTGATTATATACACTACATGTGTCACTGTTTTTGAAATCATATGTTGAATAAGGCAGCATCTTTTTGATCAAAAAGACACTAAATACAGTATTATTGTGTAATATAATTAGAATTTAAAATAGTTTTCTATTTGAATATATTTGAAGGAAAGTACAATGGACAGTATGTATCTTTTCTATTAATTTAGAAGTAAAAATAAGAATGTATAAATAAACAATTTAACAATGTTGTATTTGCACATTTTTTAATGATAATATTTGTAAAATATATGCTACAGTTGGCAAAACACCGTATTTGTTTTTCAACTTATGACAACCACAGCTGCCAGTTTTTACTGTGAAATGTTTACTTTAATATACTTTATTTGAATAGTGCAAATGTATTCAAGACTTTTTTTTCTGTCGTGGGGTTTATATCTCTAAAAGGAGTGTGTACAACATTTTGGACTCATTTTCTTTGTTGCCACCATGAGCTTATAAATTGCGGGCCAGGTCGACGTTTTGAGGTCTCAGTTGGGGAAAATTAGTCTTTGGATGAGAGAAGACACTAAAAAAGACATCTGAGCTGCTTTCTAATTCTGTATTCTGGGCCAAGTCCTCAATGGTGAGGGGGAAGACACTATGTAGGCACCTGAAAAGAGGTCACTGCAAAGTCACTCCTGAGTGAAGGATGATACAGTTACGAATGCCGCCGCCGCTCCACTACAGCTGGCATCATGAACTAAACCGTTTCTTGGCACTCACAAATATGAAAGATTTAAATTACACAAGATTACATTTAGATTGAATGCTGTGGTTTGCAGTGAATGCTGCAGAATATATTTAAGCTCATCTTAGAGTTTGTTTTTGATGTTTACGTCAGCATGATACCCATCAGATGTTGCTCTATGGTGGGCTGCAACACTAAACAGAGTTAAAACTTCAGTTTAATCACCCTTGTGCTGGCCTAGGAGCTGTTGTCAGAAGCAGTACGCATCTTGTTGTAACAGCTAACAGACGGCAGGAGTGGAATAGTGGTCTCTTGCGTCCAGCAGATGGCACTTATGTCAAAGTGAAGCACTGTGAGGGCCCTGCAGTTGCCTGTTGTTTGTTCATTTACACAATAGTTCCCAATCAAACTGTGTAATAAAATTATAGCATTCAGCTGGCAGAGCAGGGTCTGTTTTACCCACCTTTTTCATATGTAAGTATGGGGTTATATATATATATATATATATATATATATATATATATATATATATAATATTTGAGCAATATAAGTAGCAGTGCGATATTCTTTATTCTTTATTTTCAAGGATAGCAAAATGAGATGAACCATCTCATTTTCGAGGGGGTCCTTACAGTACAAAGAAACCAACATCATAATAGAAAATCATAATTGAATTAAAGAGCTCCTATCATGGCATTTGAAATGTTCCTATTTTTGTTTTGGGAGTTCCCAAAAACAGTTTAATGTGTATTCAAGGATAAAAAAACACTTTATTTGTCTTATAATATGCATTTCATTTTAACTGATTTGCTCAACGACTCCCAAATGATTCGTTCCACGATTCATTTTCCCAAACACCTCCTTTGAGTGATGCGAATCTGCGGCGATTGGTCAAATGACCCAGTTAGTTGTTATTGGTAAACCGTAGGCAGAGACTGTCGGTAACGGAACGCCCATTACCAGGATTATAGTTTGTCAAGTGTTGAAAATTGTATATAGTGTTTGAACAAACGTGTCTTACTCCCTTCGCGTCTCCGTCAAGAGCAAGCTTTCCCGGCGAAACTCACATTGCGGGGGCTTTTGTAGGGCAGTGCTTGTTATATAGAGCGAAGTCATATTTGGACAAGTCGTTTAGAAGGTAATTGCCATTTTTCAGTGAATGTCTGGTGAATATCAAAAACAAAACTAACTTTACCCCGCTTAGAAGCTGCGCAGAGTGTACACAACACAATATAACTATATTGTGCATGCTACAGAAAACATAACAGCAAACATTATTAATATTACTTACAGGTTGTGATTCGGAGGAGGACGAACCTGATCCATATACACTGGATACTGAGCCCTCCTTCAGGAACAACCGGCTTGCAAATCAACACATTTGAATTCATTTAGGTTTTTGAATTTTGAATTCGTCATTAAAATGATGAGAACACAAGGTTCGGGCTTTGCAAATATGAACTCTGACCACTGATTCTTCACATGCTCGTCCCTGGACAATGGAAACAAGTGGCTGAACTGTTTTTGCAATGTAGAACACAGCGTCTTCTCGACATGATGCAATTCAGCTGAAGTATTTGAATGTGTTCTAGACATCACTTCAAGTTTACACTTCCGTATGCGCGCGCAGTTGTCGGGAGCGGCCAATGACCTATCTACGTCACGATGTAACAGCTAATGACTTGTTTCCAAAACAATTCATTTCATAGACTCAGAGTCGACTCTCACTTTTGAAAGACAATAACTTTATATACGGTGCACTTTCAGATATAAATCTTTGCAGGATATTTTCATTATATTCCACACTACATGAACAGTCATTTTCAAAAATCCATGATAGGTGCTCTTTAAATACAACACAGGACTATAACAAACATTTAGATACATTAACATTCACATTCATACCCATGCACACTTTAACAATGCTCCTACAAACCAAGTCCATTCCCTTTTGGCCCATACCATAGACAACAATTGGTGAACCATCTGCGAAAATGCAAATAAAAAAATCAAGGTGTAAGTATGCTTACACACATCCATGTACCCGCACAGATACATCAATGCAAACGTACAATAAACAGCAAAAATTAAAAAATAAAATAAATTATAATAATAATTAAAAAGAGATCATAAACAAGAACATATTTGAGCAATATCACACAAGTAGCAGTGCGATGTGGCTGTATATGGCCTGGAGCTCGCATTAGCGAAAGCGTCTCCAAAGATCGTAATAGGCACCAAGATTATATATTAGTCACATATTTGAGGTCTAAACTACATTCTTGCCTAAAAACAAACTCTTAAAACTACATTTCGTGACACGACTACAGTAGTATTTAAAAAAAAAAAAATGGTGCATGCCATGACAGTCGCCGCAAGAGGAGTGATTTTGCAAATATCGGACGGCTGGAAGATTGGCTGGAGGGCTAGAATAGAGAACCAGAAAGAACCGTTGTATATATAAATATCTATGAATATTGTTCATTTAATTAACATAATAATTATATGAAATTATTTTCATTTATATGCACCAGTATAACAACACACATCAATACTTCTAAATAAAAAAAAATATTTTGTAGATGCCTTGCAGTGAACATTTCTTTGGTGGTGATGCAAATGAGCTGTATTTATTGAAACTGACAGTTTAACAGTCACGCACTTGCAGAATAAGGAAGTATTTTGAAATGAGTCCTTAGGAAATTTAAAATTAAAATGAAGCATTCAAATTATTGTGATATTCACAATATTTCTTAATTTTATATAGCAGTTAAAAACTCATCACATACACATTGAGAATATCCAATATGTCATTCAGCCCTAATAATATACCAATTGGTGTGAGGAAGAAAGATTAAAAAAGAGGGGAAAACATCCTGAAATGGTTTCATTTCACTGACACCCAGGGGAAGAATTACGCTATTGATGAGAAAGGTGGAGTAAAAGTATGGCAGACCAGACACAGACCAATTAATTAACACAATTAATAATTAACAATTAATAATTTTAATATATATATATATTTAAATCTCAATGCAACTATAATCTAATAAAAACCACAGTGAAACTTTCACAATGCTCACAATATTGATTTATGTGTTACTGTATCAACAGTGTTGGTTTCATTTCAATGTAACTCCTGGGAAGAATTACGCTGTTGAGTAGAGAACAAAACGATAATAGCAGAGCGGCTGCAGGACGTCAAGAGTTTCAGATGGATCGTTACTGGTGTCAGCAAACAAGTATTCTGGTGGCCTTTCAATGCCCTCAATAAGAGCCCAGATCCCATGGACTGCCTCCAATAACATGACAATATTCATAACTGTGAAAACAGCAGCGCTGGGCTCCTCCTCATATTCCATATTTCACCCACATTCTCTATTCGTCTTATAAGTCAGTGTGAAATGAGGGGACACTTGAGAGCCATGTGCATGTGTGAGTGTGGCTGCAAATGTGTGTGAGACAGATTCTGGTTTTGAAGTGGGTGCATGTTTAAATAGCTGAGACCCATAGCTGACAACACTGGAAAAATGTGCCTCTACCTACATCTTTGCAAACTCCAAAAATGTTCCTGTACATAAAATTAACTGCAGTTTCCAGTTAAAATGAACACTATTTGCTGTAAAACACAACTTTTATTTTCACACAAATTATGATTACAGGGTTAAATTATTTATAAAAAAAAACATATTTTCACAGTTTCTTGCACAATACTATCTTTTTACCTCTATGAACACTTTTATCGTATTGTAGGAAATCTAAAATATTTTGACAGTTTGCATCACACAACCATTTGGCTTTTATGATGTAGTAAACTTGCTCTGTAACTCACCTAACTCAACATTACACTTGTGAGTCCGGTGAAACACAAATCACAATAATCGAAAAATAATAAACCAACATAAGGTATGTATAAAATCAAAAGCTAAAATGTCATGCTTGCTTATGCTAAAAAACACATTTTTATCTCACATTTACTTTTGTTGACAGAATTGGTTAGGTTTAGTGTAGGTGGTAAGATGATTTTAAACGTATAACACAGGTTGAACTCAGAAACAAAGGGAGAGCTAGAACCAAATGCGAAGTAGTTTGATAAGAACGTAAACAAACAAAACCATATCAGAGAGCAGGGAACCAAGAAAAGACCAAACGTACATCCATGTAGGAGACCTGACAAAGAACACAGGAAACACAGGTGTTTAAATACACTGGGGTAAACAAGCTTAACAAGTTAATAAGGCACACCTGGGGGAGACTAATCAACATTAAAAACTACAAAAGATAGCATAAGACGGGAAATAACAAAAGGTCCACAAAAGACAAGGGGAACACAAGACAGGAATCATGACAGAGCCCCCCTTTAACCCTAAAACCGTATTCTGGACAAATGTGGGCAAAATAGATTTATTTTCAAAAAAAATATATATTTCTGAGCGGTACAAAACTTGACTACTTTTCTTAAGTTTGCCTCTTGAACACACACATTTTTTTGACTCGATTCTACAAAGTTAAGTGGGTGAAAAAAACAAAAACAAAAAAAAACTCAATCTTGTATTTGGGTCAAAAATGGGCACCCATAGAAAAGAATGGGAAAAACTGTAATTTAGAGCATTCTAAAATAAGCCAAAATAAGACACCAGGTGACAGCAAAGTCACTTCATCTTTATTTATGTTTCAGCTCTAAGAACTTATTGGAATGATATTTTAATGTAGTTAAAAAATAAAAAAAATAATAATAAAACATAAAAATAAGCATAATTTACATATCGTACTTTATCGTAAAATATCGTACTTTTTAAAGTAAATAAATTCAAAAATACTCCCAAAATAATAACAAAACAACACAAATGGATAGACAAAACTTTATCGAAGACAGTGATATAACATTTATAATAAATAAAAATTAGGATCACACCTGAATACTCTGTGCCCACATTTGTCCACAATTACAGAATTAAGGGCTATAAAGCAACGCATTCTCACCCCAAGGCGTCACCTTTGACCATGCTTCAATATTTGACGTTTTAGGCGCCCTTTAGCGTCACTTACATGACGCGATCCTACGGCGTCATCTAACTGACGCTAAAGAAAAGCGTCAGTTAGAGGACGCGGTTAGGTTTAGGTGTGGGGTGGGGGTAGGGTACACGCGATCCTAGGGCGTCATCTAACTGACGCTAAAGGGCGCCTAAAGCGTCAGATATTGAAGCATGTCCAAATGCTTCCCAAGGTGTCAGTTAAGTGACGCTTTGGGGGTGAGAATGGGCTGTATAAAGTGAATACGGTTTGAGGGCTATGGAGTGGATTCTAGACACTCCACATAGAGAGTAAAAAACTGGTCCAGGAGGTGTAGTGGAGCCTAGGTGGAATGGGAGGGCCAGACCCGTGGAGTGGAAGAGGGCCTAGAGACTGAGTCAGAGTAGGAGGTGGAATGGTGGCCGGGTGTAGCGGGCTGGGTTGGTGGTGCAGGCTGTGCAGTTGGTAAGGGGGGACACAACAGTTCAGGGGGCCAGGGCGGATCCGACAGTTCAGTGGCTGGAGCCATCACCGGATGCTGGTCAGGGGCTAAAGTTGATTTCTGTGCAGCCATGATGAGATGAGACGAGACTCTGGAACGGCAGCCATGATGGGACAAGTCTCTGGAAAGTCAGCCTGACGGGACGAGACTCTGGAACGGCGGCCATGACGGGACAAGACTCTGGAATGACGGCCATGACGGGACAAGACTCTGGAATGATGGCCATGACAGCTGGAAACTCTGGCATGGCAACCATGTTAAAATCTAACTCTATTATTCCCACAGAGTAAGATGAACACTTATTTGAAGGGCGTAGACGAGGAATTCCACCAGCGACCCCCGAGGACCATCATGGATGAGTATATGTTGGTAGTAGTCATTCCGAGTCTGTGGCAGTAAAAGTCAACAGGAGCGGAGTCAAGTCTGGAAAGTCTGTGAGGTAGGCAATATCTAAAAAAAATCTTTAGTGTGGTCCTCAAGGGAACGGTTGCCTTGCCGAAGGGTGAACTCAAGAAACAAAAGGAGAGCTGGATCCAAATGCAAAGTACAGTAGTTTAATAAGAATATAAACAGAGACCAGGGAACCTGAGAACAGAATGAGAAACAAATTGATTCTTAGACATTTTTATGAAATGTTAAAAAACTGAAATGTAAGAAAACCACTGAGAGTTGGGTTTATGGATGGCCCTTCATGTTTATTTTATTATTTTTTTATTATTATTTGAGTTATTTTTGTATGAACCAAATTTAATGGATTCATTTGTAATCACCAATTCAGTTACAACTAATACAGCTAATGCAATTAAAGAGACTGTACCTGATATTTTCTTCTACTGGTTTAAACACCAAATTATATATTTTAAAAGCAATCATCTGTGAAAAAACAGGCTTTATGTGTGTCTGCTGTTTATTATATGTAATAAATGAGAAGCTCTTTCCAGGGATGGAAAGCCTTGGCCAATAACATACTCAGGGAAAAGGGGGTTGCGCATAATGAACTCAGGGACTTGATTTCGGGACAGTAAAGCAATGTCGGCCGAGAACCCGACCGGCAAGGTGACAATTCCCGCGCTAGCTACTGTACCACTGCTTACACTGCGAAACAGCCAAAAAAGAAAAGAAAAACTGTGACAGAAAAGAGGGTGGCAAATCGCAAATCAGACTGTAACAGAAATAAAATGCGAATAAATATTGGTGTTGCATTCACAAGATAGAGAGAACTACGGGACTGCTTCGTATTTCGAGCTGGCTGTTAATCTTCTAGACAGGTAACCAATTTCAGTTCAATATGGTTGATTAATATTTCAATCTGGTCTGTTATTTCAGCCTCGTCTAATTTTTAATACGTAGATATTTTCAGTTTTTTGCAAAGATAGAAAGCATACTTTTTAGTAAGTTTGGATAGATGCTGAAACGTATAATATAGACGTATCTGCAACATTTAAACGTAACATTATTACGTTTTTACAGCTACAAAACGTTAAAACGTTATTTACATATATTCTATATCATAAAGATATCTGTATAATTTCCCTTTTTACCATTTTATAGATAAATGTAAGATCCCGTAACCCTAATCCCAAACCTAAACATAGCCATTTTATACATAATATAAAAAAGGATAAAACGTAATGGACAGATGTGTTGGGAAATGGCAGTTTTATTAACAATATAGCATTAAAATATATTTTGAGCCACCAATCCTACTCCTACCCGTAAACCTACCCATAACAATTCCTTAAAACAACGTAACAAACTACAATTATGAAGAAAAACATAACTAAAAGACAAGTATAATCACAATAATTTATTTATTGCGAAAATGTCAAAACCGATACCAAAAGCCGCTCACATGATGAAGCGTTGCAGTCGCAGTCCTCTCTGGCAGGATTGTAATAGTTTTGTATGAAGTACAGAGCAGAAATTAAATTACTAATAAATGAAAATGTTAATCCGTCTTCGGTTCGCGTTTCTCCATTTCAAATTAACTAAACCAGCCGTCACCGAGTCCTTCATGTCGCAATCTGTGACGAAGCAGGAAAGAGCCAATGAACGTTTGATATCACTGCCGTAAAACATGACTTAACGCTTTTCAAGGGTGCAATTTTTGAATTTGAATTCATCTCCAGCGCGGGATTTGACATGTACGGTCACTGCTGAGAATGGAGACGAAGATCATGACTGGATAAAAGGCTTAATTAGGAGTTGTGTCTTGCAAACAACTATGGATTCTAAAGATTTGGATTACATTAAACTAATAAAATTGAATTGAATTTTTTGTTGTGTTTTATAGGAGAAAACACTTTATGTGTCTCAAGGTAAATAAACTATATTACAAAATGGTTAAACGAGTAACGTTTTTATTTTAAGGTTTTATAGTGTATTGTTTAACACCATGCAGGCGAAATGAGCAAAATGTTAATATTTATGAGTATTATATCAATAAATGCGACTGAAAACTTAATTAATAAGTGGAAGGCAATAGAGTCAAAACATAATGCTAAGATATTAATATTGTATTTTTATTGTATATTTTTTTATTTGTATTTATTTATTTCTTTGGTCAGTCATTTAGAAATCATGCCATAAATCATGTAACACAAAAAATAGAGAGAAAAAATAAATAAAATAAAAATAAAAAATATGCATAAATTGTGAGACAATTGTGAGATACAAATGTGTACGTCGGTGGATTTGTTCATACGTAAATAAATTAAGTTTTTGTGCTGTCAATATGTAAATATTTTATGTTTTAATACTGTAAATACGTCAGTATTATACGTTTCTGCGCATATAAAACGTAATTATATATATATGATAGAATGACACTTTACGTACAAATAAATATGTATTCTCATGAGATCACGTTGGTTATTTTCATTTTATTTCATTTTTTAATGACCCACTTCTAATGCTGTTTCTGTCTGGTGAAGTTGTGATTATGAAGTGGGAGGTGAAAGAGAGGAGTATGTGAAAATGAGGAACGAGTTAGGGGGAGGGCTTAACTTTCAAACTCAGCCGATTTAACACTTTATTTTGAAGTCCCTTTTGAACATCCTGCTCACTCTAAGCAGTCCCTCCAGAAAAATGCGATTATGCGATCGCTGAATTCAATGCAAAATCAGCCAAAGTCCACATATTTATGCGGGGGCCGCATTTTTTCAAATACGCCGCACTTTCGCCGCATAAATTGCCGATTTCCTTGCAAAATATGCGGGGTTTGCATAATTTCATAATCCTCTCATTTTCGTTGCAAAAAAAGTCACGTGTATTTTTGTAGAAAGTTAAAAAATGTTACGTTTGCTTCACACAAGAGCAGCCATTTCCCTCTGTTTCCATGGGAACGTTTTGAAGTGACGCAATTACGCGACGCTGGACAGACTCACGGAGGCGATTGACATCTCACAAATCGAACTCGTATAACTGTCTGTCACACGTTCTACCGTCACATCGTTACTTAATAAACAACATAAGATAAAAGAAGTAGCATCAAACAGAAATTACCCGCACACATGGGGTGTTTGAGGCGCACATATAACACTGCAGAGAGTTCAACAGGGAGCGCGCAGCTCTTAAAGGGGCCACACCTTATTTACACTCGTTATAGTCTGAAATAAAACAAGATGAGAAATTAAATATTCCCAGCACTTTCTATGATGTAGTATGCTTGCTTATCAAAGGAAGTAATAAGAAATGACTCTTACATTAGCCTAGTGAGAACAGGATGTTGGGGGAATCACTGAAAAAGAGAAATCTTTTTCATCAAACCACAATTTTTGCAAGTTCTCTCAATTTTTGCAAATTCCTGCAATTTCATCGCATAAAATTGCATAAATATCCCGCATATTCCATCGCATTTTTAAAGAAAACGGGCCGAGTAGGCTAATCAATCAATTTTTGCCTGCAACAATCACAAAAAAACTCTGCGTTTTTCTGGAGGGACTGAATACTATTATGGTAAATGTTATATATAAATCGCAAATTTTTTCACAAATTTTTGGAAATTACCACCACAAAATCAGTCATTTTGATCGCAAAAATCACAAAAAAAAATCGTGAAATCCTGGAGGGACTGTCTAAGTAACTTTGCAACTACATGTCAACTAATTCTCATTAGAGTGTTAGTAGACTGTCTGCTTAATATCTGTCAACTCTTTATTGTGATGCTCCTCTAACAGACAATCTTCTGACTATAATTAACGTTGCAACTTATTCTATCCCGAACCCAACCAGTCTACTAACACTCTAGCGAGAGTTAGTAGAGATGTAGGTGCAACATTACTTATAGTCAACTGAATGTGTTAAAGGGACCATCCAAATAAAGTGAAAACAAAATTTAAAAGAAACTTCAAATTTAACTAAGCACTAAGTCTTCTTGAGCTTTGAAAGAGCAACCTTTGACTCTGAGCAATAGAGTTTTCATCTTGGGGGAGAGGAAACTGAACTGCAGTAACAGTCATATTCATGTGCTTTATTGCTGCAGTGACTTCTGTCCAAACAGTGGATCTTGCTGTATATCCAAATTAAACTCCAGGACAATCCAATAGAATCCAATGAAAACAATCAATCTGTGTTTGAAATGAATCCAAAGAGTTTATTGAAGACTTGTACACACCTCCAAGAAATAAACTGTGTTTTCAAACAAGTTTATGGAATGAACTAGCTAAAATAAATGCTAGAATAGTATTGCAAAACCAATATACAATATAACAATGTAAAGTCACTTTGTGAGAGCTCTTGAACTCTAGGGCATTTCTTAATGCTGCTGTGTATGGTTTTGGCATCACTCCATTCGCTATCCATCTGCCATACTTCAGTCAGTTCCCCACTAAAGTGCTGCAATAATGAGTCCTAAAACCCCGAAACTAGTTAGCATTTTAGCACTTCTGGTTCCACTGTCCTGAAGTCAACGGGTTTTTGAATGAGTTTGGGTTAAGAGCTTGAAATAAGGTCTGTGGTTAACATCAGCTCAATATATACTGTATATATATATATATATATATATATATATATATATAAATATATCATTAAAGACACACACATGCACACATGATTTTTAAAGCTTTTACTTGTCTTGAATAGACAAGATAGCAACTTGTTGTTGCTATCAAGTGGCTAAATGGGACTACGGAGTTTGTAGGGGACATTTCTAGTTGCATTCTTTGCCTTGTTATTTTTTATAATCAAACCTATTGCAAACTATGCTACCTCAAACTTTCCATCTAGTAGATTTTAAATCAAGATAACAAGAAAATTTTTGGAAGTTTAATAATGCAACGCATTCTCATCCCAAAGCGCCATATACAACGCTTGTGCAAAAGCGTAAATATCCAACACACATGGCACCCTTTAACGTCTAATGAGACGCTTCGGTTATGGTTAAG